>NW_027526233.1:49006722-49054163 GCF_048455015.1 Haemaphysalis longicornis
GGTCGGGTAGGGCGGGGAACGTTCTTCTCGTGCCGTCGTCCGCGTTGTGTCTGGGGAAGCAGCGCCTCGATGCCACGGTAGGCGGCCGACGAGGCGGTGCGCCCGAGCCCACCTTTATTTCGGCTGCGTCGGCCGTGCCATGGTCAGGACGAGGAGCGTAGAACGAGGGTTCCGTTCCAGAGGTGTGGCGAGTGCCGAGTGTCGTGTGTCCCCTCCGAGCTAGCTGACCAATCTGTTGATGATGATGGTGGCGCTACAGTAGGTTTTCCTTTGTAATAAAGATAGTGTATACGTCTTCCGCTATACCCTTTAGCAAATGGCCCACCTTGACCTCCTTAGTTATTGTAGGTTAACAAGAGAGCAGAGTTTAAGAACCTCTTCTTTGTGTGCCGTACAAGTCTGGCCTGGTCTGGCCTGGTTCTCGCTGCGCGAGCGTCTACTCGCCTTTTTGCGTTGAAAAATGGGGCCACCATCAGATTTCTTCCGCTCCTCGACGAAGATTGCCCATGTGGTGATTTTTGCTTCATTGTTTTCAAATCAGGTCAAAGCTGTTTAGACGAGACAAAACACTACATAGGCTAGTGGCACTGCGGTGTCCCAGTCATTCTATTTGCTCATCTTTTCGTAGTGTTTAACCCATTCATTGTTTTTTTTGGTCATTCTTCCCACAGAACAATCGTGGTTCCTTGTGACGCCAACCATTGATCACTACAAGGGAAGAGTTTTCACCATCCCGGGGCGGCGCCATATAAGCCGGGTGCAAAAGAAAGCCGGCGATTCGCCTACTCTGACGGAGACCGCAGGATTTCGCTGGCTCCACAGCGTCCAGGACGTTATTACCCCGCACATCTACCACGTAACATGGTCTTGGTGATAAAACGGGTTGATTTACACTGATGCGACTTAGTAACAGCCAAGTGGCCGTCACAGTCACCACCTCAACCTCCTCTTCCACCAATACCACAGCGACCTTGAGCAATCCCTTTCTGTTAGAAACCCGGGAGACGCCCCCCGTAGAAGCTGTGAACAAAGTCATTTGATAATAATGTATTTATCGCTCGGTTAGAATCTCTGTAATAATTTTCTTTATTTACCGCCAGGATTTCCGACAGTTCGGAATAGACAAGTTCATTTTCACGTGAGTGAAAGCTTCACGTACGCATTGGTTTCATGGACGACGAGTGCGCTTGCGCTGAACACAAATGGCCGCCGCACGTATCACGGACGTAACGTGCGATTCGAATTTTGACGTTGCAGTCATTGGGTTGATTGCGTACATGGACATTAAGAACATGGCGGCGCACAACCCTCCCCCTTCTCCGGGAAAACAGCTTCGGCGCTAATACCTATGTGCAATATCGTGTTCTAAGCTGCTGAATTCGCCTTCAATTTGACATTTGCCCATTCTTACCCTCATCGAAAGTTTAATTCGACCAACACCTTTGCGGGTAAGATACCAGGGCGATTTTTCAGCAGTAAGCGCAACGACGTGTCCTCTGTAGTCTTCATAGCAACGTGCTCGCGAAGGCATTAATATCTACATCAGTGTATGTGCCTGTTAGCAAATGCCGCTAAGAATTGCGCGGGGGAATGGAAGGAGAGTGCTCTAGCTAAGCTAGTTCTCATTAGCTTAGCTAGAGCACTTTGTCTCTATGGGTGCAGCCACTCTATGTAGCTAGGCCTGCAGTTCTGCGAGGCATAGGCGGCATGACTTCACGGAGCGTAAATTGAGGTTTTGTGAAAATGTTGGATGCCAAAAATGCGGCCGTTACCGAGCCTTATTGTATATAAAATAGCGTGTTACAATGCTCGGGTTCACAAAAATCAATGTATGAAAAGAAAGAACACAAAATTAGTTCTTCATTTTGCTTGCGCAGACAAATACAAAAAAAAAGTGCTAGATACATTTATAACTTTTTACACACTTTGGAATAATTTTCGGCTTGTTTTTTGCTTTTGATATTTCTTTTGTAATAATATGTGAATTGTGTTAAACTTTGCTTTTTTGTCCTACCATTAGTGTTTTATGGTGGCCTGGTGAGCTCATTGGTTGGCAGCTGATCCCCGAGCAATAGTATCGCCATTAATGAAATCGTATTGTACGTTGCATCAGAGTCCGCGCAGTAGGGAACGAACCTAGGGGCACAGCCGATGCTATCAACGGGCAAAGCATTATGAAGTTGCCTTTCGGCCTTAAATAAATATTCTCCGGCCTCTCGATTAGCCGTGTACGTCGCTTTATTGCGATTGTGTAAGAGAGTGCGTGCTTGAAGGGGTCACCACGTGCAGCGACGGCGACAAGCAACGCGAAAACCGCAAAGCTATGAGTGCAGCACACTCGTTGTGTGGGTGAAAGCGAAAACGAAAAAAAAAGTGATCAGAGTGAGTGCACTGGGGCCTTTGCCATTGCTCAGTTTTTGCCAGGAAAAGACACTGCAGCCAATCATATAATTCGTTATTTAGAGCCAAAATTATTCTATGAACAGTATAGGCGTGAACTATATAGGCTCTGTTTTCGTCTGCGGCACGCGGGAAAATAAAGCCACTTCTTTAACGATACAAGGAGACATATGCACAAGAACGCTGGCTAGCCTTCAAATAAATATTGCCCACTAAATGAAACTTTGCCCACGTAGAGCATCGAAAGATAACATTTTAAAAAAAGGATTTACCGTCATAGCCACGCACAGCAAACATACGCCAGCCGATCTATTGCTAGTACGGCTGGACACAATACCCAACTCTTGTCTCCACAAGAATAATAGAGCTGACCTGTTAAAATATTGCACTTTTGGCCATTGTGGTGCGTGTCTCAACTTTCTGGCATTGTTGATGCCTTATCTTGGAGGCGCACCTGCTCATAGTTCGGTCGACGGTACTACGATGTGTGCACCATAAAAAACTGGGACCCCTTCGCCCAAGTTGGCTAAGACTTGGCCAACAACTCCGCTGGCGGCACCGCCTACATTACTGTTGGTTCGGCAAAGTGCATGATACGAAAAGGGAAAGCCGATCTTAAGCGTTTATTGGCGCCGCCAGGAGAGCGACGCAAAGCCATGCACGGTGGTCCAAGCCGCGTTCCCAACTGAACCGCGAGCCAACGTGCCACTTCGTTGTCGGCGTCTCTCTCATCATCATCACGGTTCATGTTGGCGGTAAATTATAAATCCGCAACATCCTCCCCGCCACCAAATGTTCATTCAGACAGTTCCAAAGGGCACAATAGTTGCACTGGTCTAGTCAATTCCCGACCACCTGCTTGCTGCAGTTTGCACGCTCTAACGTGACCCTCCTTCCCTAAGTACACCTCGTTGACTTTGCCTAGTCTTCAGAACATCACAGGGGTTTTGTCCTCTCCGATAACAACTGCATCACCTACCTTGACACTGCTAGCCGGGTGTACCGTTCGGCTGTGAGCACTTCTTAAAGCCAGTAGACAATCTTTCTGCCAACGTTTCCAAAAGTCATTGACCTTTCGCTGCTTGCGCTTCCACAACCTCAAACTTTCGCTGCAGCTAACAAACGTAGGAGAGCCGTTCGTCTTAGAAAGGGTGACAATTGGGCTACTGCATAAAAAATGTGAAGGTGTAAGCACTTCCTTGTCCGCAGGATCAAACGAAAGGTTCGTTAAAGGTCTGGAATTCACCACCGCTTCTACTTCAGAAAGGATGGTAGTGAGCTGCTCAAAGCTGAAGCTGTGTTGGCGGTAAATGGGTATGCATGGGTATGGTTGGAAACTCGGCCAAGTTCTCTGCCTGGGTTTGTTTTTAGCGCCAAAGAGAAATGAGCAATCGGTCATTAAAATATGTACAGTGTGCACCCGTTATTTCGAATCTTCAGCATCTCGCAGTCGTTTCGCCGCAAATTCACCGGCGTAATATTTGAGATTGGACACATGTCGCCGCATCCAATCTCGAGTAGCGGAGCTCCGGCTTTTGTGTGGCGCTTCCTCTTCTTCGTGAATTGCATTGGGCCTTCGGTTTCCCAAAATATTAACTAACTTGTAAACATTCCAAGCCATCCATCCCGCGTAGACCCACAAGCCGTGCTTCTTGCGAAAAAAGATACCGCCCTCGTGCACGTTTATTCGTGAGAGAATGTCAAAGATTTGCCACGCAGAGTTCCTGTTCAATGCAAAAGCACAGTGCAAGATCGCTTGTATAACGGTACGTGGAAGTGGTATTTTGTGGGCACTGTTCTTTCTACGCCTGTAGAATGCAGGAGAAATATTAACCTCATTTCATTTTAAAAAAGTGATAACTTGTTTAAACTATATTTCCTCAGTTGTCTGTTATGAGGAGAGATGTGTTAACTTTTGTTACTGAAAGCTCAGTTTGGTGTCAGTTAGAGCTAAACGCGAAGCCACTGTGCACGTTTATTGCGGCAGGCTGATGACAGAAAACACAGAGCAGACAAGCAATTTCTTAGCAAGCAACAATAAGCCAGATCGCTTCTTTACGACGTTACTTGGCCAGGGCAGGCTTCTGATTGCCGAACAAATGTCGTTGCAAACACCGTGTACCCGTAACTACTGAACGCTGACGCAACATATGCGCCAGCGGCTTCGCGTGGGCAGCTTGGAAGGTAAATCATTTATCTGCCCTGAGGCGAGAGAAAAATTCGGGAAGCTCACACTAATGAGTGATTCTTTGAGGTTGCACAGATTTGCGTAACAGTAGCGTTTTCCCTCTTTTTCACCTCACGGATTTGTTTAAGCCTCGCCACTCTCCCAGTGACCACGTGGCCTCGTCGCCTTGCGTTGTGGCGCACGCTTATCGCTACCGCCATGTCGGCCTCCTCGCCTTCCTGCACGCGCTCCTGCGTACAGGACGTGCGCAAGTTTTCTTTCATTCCTCGCCTATCTCTCCCCGTTATCGGGCAGCTGCTCTGTGCCGGGCGCTTCCGGAAGAGGGTGCGGTTTGACCTCTAGCGCTCAAGGACAAAACTGGTCCCCCCGGGAAGACTGACCGAGGTAGAGTAGTGTAGGTTGCGCTTAAGAAACGATCAGTGCGGATCGACGTTTGATATGAGCCATGCCTCCAATACCAGAGGCACGTGCGGGCTTTAAGTGTTTTTGGAAGAAGGAAAATGAGGTGATGAAGGGAAGTCTTTTTCCTCAACTATCGTTTTGCCTAGGCTCACTGGTTCCCACACCTGCCTGACGCCTGTGTGGAAACTGACAATTCTCTTGGAAGCAACCTTTCCATGTATTTGCTGCCCCTACTTCTGTCGTCATACAAGGGGAACAGAGCTCTCAGTTTTAACAGCCTATTAAGCATAATCATACCTGTCTTTTTTCACTGGTATCGCCATTATTGTGGGAATTTTGTCCAGCTCATGATTTCCTTATAAAACTTTTTATACTACCCTCACGCCTTGGCAAAGCTTTTGCAGGTGCCTCCTGGGCAAAAAAAACGACTAAAAACCACTCCTGTACCCTCACGTGTTTCAGTGTACAAACACTAAATCCATATGGGCGGATCATTTCGCATTTCTGAATAAACCTCAGAGGTTTGATTCTTTTTTTCCACGAATGCCATTGGAGAAAACGAAAACCAAAGGACTTCTAAGGGGACGCGAAGGAATGGGACAATCTAAGAGACCTCTTTTTGTGTTACGCTGCTCCGCAATTTAATTTGTCAAATTGGGTGAGCAATTTAGGGTTATCCAGTCATATGGGTGCAATATTCGTTTTTCTACGTTCTGGAGGTTTTCTCGTATTTTTAAGTTATCGCAGTTACCGAAGGTTTAAAGAATTGTAGCAGACCTCCCTCCTTCCGTTACTTCAGAAAGGCCAAGCTTCTATTAGCTCACCTATTACCTCACCGATTTGAAAAAACAAGGTTTCGGCAGTGTACTATCCCGCCATCGTTTTAAGTAAAAGCGCAGGTGTTTGCGGGTTCGTAATGTTCAACAATTATACTCGTGACGTTTGGCGAAGGTACACAGCTGGACCGAAACCTGTCGCCAACAGCTCGACAGCGGTCCACTGCTCGATCTTGTCACTCGGCGCACGTCCATTCCTATAAGTACCGTTAAACTACCAGAACCAATCGGGGAGTTTGTGGCGTTCCAAATATTATACATATCACTAGAGTGAACTAGAATATTATATCACAGTTATCACAGTTAGAATATTAGCGACCCCTGCTTCGGAGAAAGACGGCCGACAGCTAGTTGATCATAAAAACTCAAAGATTTCAGAGAACATGGTTCATGTTCACTTACAAAAATGGATTTTGCGTTTGAAACCAGTTCCGGTTGAGTTTTTATAAAGTCAGTAAACTTCATTCCAACTCCACGGCTTTGGAGATTTGTTATCAGAAAGACGAAAGAATTTGTATTAGGAAAAAGCTACACAAAAACTAATGGCACCAGTCCATTGAAAATCTTTCGACAACCAATCGACAAAACTCATCGGGCTGAAACAAATACCTCTGAAGGGCTGCTTACTCAGCACTGCCCACGGTATATACAGTATTCTATAATAGTAAGACTAGCAGGTTACCTTTACACTCTTTTATTCTGCATTCCTATTTTTAATGAGTGCAACCAATAAAAAATCAACAAGGATTCAATAGAAAACACTGAACACAATGCTGGAAGACTTCGTCAAGCTGCTGTGATTTGCAGCGCAGCAAGAAACATTGGAAATAGTATCGTGGATATTACACTCGAGGGGTGTACTTGCGGAATTAAAAAAAGACAATCGGCTCCTGGATCGTCCCTTTTGCAAACTCCATCAACTCGCCGATTGCTGTGTTGTGGGTGCGCAGTCGTTCTGAATGCGTACTGTTTCTTTCCTATAGGCCTTATGCAGGCGTTCTCCCCTCTGGAGGAGTCACAGAGAACCCGCCTTTCGACGGCATGCTAAAGCATGTTAAAGCAAAAAAGAATGCACGCTACAAGGGTGTTTTTTTTTTCGTTTCTTCCTGATTCCCGGCCCTTCTCAGGCTGCTTGATCGCACGTCGTCGTGATAACTAGCCTATCTACTCCCGCTGCGGGGCAAAGGCCTTGGCCATTAATCTCCAGTTACTCCGGTGCTGTGCTAACATCGACCAATTTATCCCCGAAAACGTCTTGATCTCTTCTGTCCATCTAACTTTCTTCCGCCCTCTGCTGCGCTTGCCTTCCCCAAAGATCCATTCTCTTACCCTTAATGAGAAACGGTTACCTTACCTTCGCATTACGTGCCCTGCCCACGTCCGTTTCTTGTTCTTAATTTCTACTAATATGTCTTTACACGCGTTTGTTCTCTGATCCACTCTGGAGTCTTCTTATCCCTCAATGTTACACCCATCATCTTCCGTTCTATTGCTCGCTGAGGCGTCATCAATTTAAGTTGCACCTTTTTAGTGAGCCTCCAGTACTGATCGCACGTAATGACTGATCAATGGTGTCTGGACTTGCCCTTCTTGCCCCGGGTCCCATACGGCTTCTCCGTGTCTAAAACGCACTCGCTGTGGTCCCAGAAGCGCAGTTACAAGTTTGCCAGCGAATCGAATGTTTTTCAGCCGACTCTACACATGAAACGGTGCAGTGGGTAAGCACAGAAGCCGCATTTTATCATATGTTCACTGGGGAGTCGACCGCCATGTGGTTTAGCGCCTTGGGATGGTATAAAGCAGCGAAACTATTGAGAACAGATCGCACAGCTTGCTTGCTTGCCAGTTTAACCGTCATCTACTAGTGCGTTCCCATAATAAGGCCGCAAACGCCTTGCAGGTAGTTTTCAACCGGCTATCTTCACTGCCGTGTGGGGACAGAGATACCTTGTTCGGTAAAGTACGTTGTTGGGCTAGTTGGTGCATGTCTCAACTTGAAAAAGGCGCTTAAAAAATACACAACACGAGCACGAAGAAGGACGGGACGGATGCGCTTCCGTCCCGTCCTTCTTCGTGCTCGTGTTGTGTATTTTTTAAGCGCCTTTTTCAAGTTGATACCTTGTTCGCCTTGTTCACGGCCATGAAGGTAGGTGGCTGATACCATCCATGAATGGGTTGTGTCGTGGTTGTACAAACAGCGTAGCAGACGACGGCTGCACATAGGGGACCGCTATACGCATACGAACTGGGCGATCTATTCCCGGTCGCTTAGCCACTTTCTACACTGAAAAAGCGCAGACCCACTCGGTGGTTGACGCTTCCACGATATATTTAAAAGTTCGCTGGCTGTACACGCCCTTTGCTCTTGTTATTTCGATGTGCTTTTGATTTCGCACAAAAGTTCTTAAAGGGTTGCCCAAATGTATTAAAATATTTACTGGGCTTACACTTGCCGAGCAATCAACGGTCTCGCAAGGAAATCGAAGTGTGGAAAAATCGTTCGCCCTGGCAGCCATCACGCGTGCTTCTTTCAGTTCTTGTGCGTTCTTATTTTTATACAATAAATACTTGGCTCACTCATTTTGTGTGTTCAAATAGGGCTGCGGGCCAAAGGACGTAGGTTTGGTTTCTGGCCGCGCCGGCAACTTTTCTGATGGAGGCTTAAATTAAAAACGCTTGCGTGTTTGAAATTTCAGCTGGTGGTTTAAAATAATCAGGAGCCCAACACTGCGGCTTTGAAGCATCGGCGCGTTAAATCTCATAATGAATCAATCAAGTAGCTCCGGGGAAATTGTGTTTGGCAACGAAGCCAGTGCTACATCGCCCTTAGGAAACGAAACCCATTTGACAAGTGTTTCTGCGTTTACGACTTGTGCTTTCACGCTCGTTGTTCTTTTAACATCTATCATGGGTAGTTCGCAAAAAAAACATAAACAAAGTGCTGTCGTGTGTCGAAGAAAGCTACCACCGCAGTGCTGAACCCCCGCAGCCGAGTAAATGTGCAATCGACGGAAGGGTTTCGCCATAAAAAAACAAAAAAAACACAAAACAAAATAATTCTTGCAGTGATACTGGACGTTTAGAAATACCGACATACAGAGTTCTAACAAGCGATCGAGCACTATTGTTCAGAAATTTTAAATTAACTTTCAAACCTTTTTGTAATTACAGATAAACTACTCGGAGCTTGCGGCAGCCTGCGAACTACAGTGGTGTTCTACGATCAACGAGTCCACACGTGGCAAGTGTGTGAACCCCGCCGGGAGATCAGCTGGCTGTGTGTTCCTCGGAGAAACCAGAATGATCTGCGCATCGGCCACCATTATATAAGGACTGCAAGACCATCCCTCTGCACATTCGAGAGCGATCTAGGCAGCCGAAAGCATCGCCCCAATGCTGAATCTTCTGTGTAATTACAGGTACGTGCAAACAATTGTAATTGGATTGCACACAGAGTTGCCTAAGGGCTCCTAGATCGCTCCGCAAATTTGTGACGCGATTTGTCTTTTCTTGCCAAGTGTTCATCCTAGAATTTGTCCAAAATCGGGCTCATCATGGCCAGTGATGCTAATCCACTCGCAGAGATCAGCCAGTCATTGGCGGAAAAGTCGGATGGGTCTGTAAAAGAACTGGCAAAAGCCTTAGTGGACTTCGCCTCTCGCCTTGAACAAGTCACAACTTGTATAAGGGCAGACATCCAGCCCGTTGCCGCGGACTACAAGGCTTCCCACACCGAAATGCAGGATTTGGTGAAATCCGTGACGGATATGAGGGTGAAGTTTGAAGAATTTATTACTGACGTTCAAAATGTGCGTCGCGACGTTTCGGCAGTCAAACAGAAACAGCTAGAAGACCGTGCTGATGCAGAGCAGCTGAAAGTGCAAGTTAGCGAGATGAGGCAAGATATAATACACTTGAAGCATTACAGCCGTAGGAACAACTTATAAATCAAAGGTGTGCCACCGAGCGCTGAGGAGTCGCTGCCAGAAATCATGCTGACACTAGCCGGTTGTTTGAAAACCAAACTGAGCGTCAAGGACATTGACGCTATCCACCGTGTGCCCACAAAAGACAAGAACCAACCAAACATTGTTGTCAAGTTCATTTCGAGAGAGAGGCGTGACCAGTTCATGCTCAAAGCCAAAAAGCAAAGGCTCAGCACGTCCGTGCTAGGTGTGGAGTCTAATGAGCCCATATAGGTAAACAATCACCTGTGCCTAGAGAACAAGGTTCTTCTGGTCAAAGCCATCCAGGCTAAACGTGACAAGAACTGGAGGTTTGCTAGGGTGATCGAAGGAAAAATCCTCATGAGGAAAACAGAAAATTCACGGATCCTACGCATAGTATCCGAGGAGGATCTCGAAAAGGTTCTTTAAAATCGTCACGCAAGGCTGCTAGGCACTTTTGACTTTTTGCACAAGGTTCTCCCTTATTCAAGTGAACGACACACAACAAAAAAATCCGAATTTTTCTGTGGTTTATTGCAACATACGCCGTGTTCGAAAAAGTCAAGACTTGCTCTTGAAATTTTTAGCTAAGCACAGTTTCCTTTCGATGCTATGGCCTTATCGGAAACCTGGCTTAAAGCAGGTGAAAAGTTTCCTTTCACTGAATACAGTGGCGTTTGCAGTTCCAGAAACAACCGCTCACGAGGAGGGTGCGTTGCCCTTTACATTAAGTCACTCTTGCAGTACACTGCTTCGAATGACGTGCTGATAAACGATCACGCACTGGAATCCGTCTTTATCAGACTGCGCGATGGCATAGTTGTTGGCGCACTGTATCGGCCACCAAATTCTAATGTGGCGCAGTTCCCAGATTTAATGGAAACCATTTTAGGCAATATAAGCCAGATTCAAATAGGCCCTGTTAAAATCAGCGGTGACTTTAATCAAGACCTGCCCATAACCAGAATATAGACTAACTCCTTTTATTACAGTCGTACAATTACAAAAACCAGATTTCCGAACCTACCAGAACTGCTGGCACTTCCTCCACATGTATCGACCATATCCTGAGCAATGAGGAACAAATGTGTACTGGTGTTTGTGATGTACCCATTACTTACCACTCACCAGTGTTCGCGCTCTTGGGTTAAAAAGAGTCATCCGTTAACATAAATCATGCTACTGGCAAAGAACGAATTACCTAAACAACGTTTCAAAGAGAAATAGCCGATATAAACACAAGTATTATATTTGATTCTGACGTCCACAGAGAACACTCAAACCTGATCGAGTTTTTAAAACGCGCAATAGATGAAAGTACCATGTATAGTACTAACAAATAAACTCAACCGCTCTGTCCGTGGATGACCCACTTGATACTTGAGGCTATCAAAGAAAAGGATACTTGGTACCATAGGTGGAAACAGAACAAAAATAACCCCTACTATCTTAACCGTTTTCGTGCTTCCCCTAACCTTGTGGTTGGCATGACCAAGGAAGCGGAAAAAGGAAATCTGTATGTCACTGATGCAACATGCAAATGGAAACACCAAACAAACATGGAATATAATTAACAACGCAATGGAATATAATTTCAAGGACGCCCTGCTATGAAAAACATCACCCCGGATATAGTTAACTCTGACAAAGCAGAAGAATTTAACACGTTTTTGTCAACATTGGTCAGGAATTGGTTCGCGACATACCCCCTACCTCCTTTAAAAGAAATTTACCGGAATTGCAGGGCACGTTTTCGCCTCGTGGCATTACCCATGGCAAACTGATATCTGTAGTTACCAGCTTGGTAAGCCAAAAATCTACTGGACAGGACGAGACAACCGTTAGGACATTGAAAGATAGCATCGACGTCATTGCTGCAGTGCTACTAAGGATTTTTAACCATGCGTTGCATATGAGTGTTTACCCCAACATTTTAAAACTTGCTATGGTTGTTCCCGTATTTAAAGCCGGAGACGTCTATGACCCTGGAAGGTATTGCCCAATTTCAGTGCACAGTGTCATAAACACTGTCTTTGAAAAATAATTTCAATTCAATTGCGAGACTATTTAGTTCAGAAGGATATTATTACGAGAAGCCAGCTTGGCTTTAGGGAAAATAGGTCGACGTCAACCGCTGTAATGAAATTAACCCAAAAAATACACACCTCTTTGCACAATGGTGAAACTCCCTTGGTAGTTTTCTTGGATCTAAAGAAGGCATTCGATACTGTGGATCACGCTATATTATCAGACGAATTCCGAAACTTCTGGTTGAGCAATTCCGCGTATGACCTATTTTCGAGTTACTTATCTGGCAGAAAGCAATACGTTTCAATTGACAACTACAAGTCCTCTCTCTCGGCTCTAAATATTAGAATCCCACAAGGGTCAGTGCTGGGGCCTATTTTGTGTTCTCTTTACACAAATAATTTTTCCAATATACTAACATGCTATCAGGCTATATCTTACACCGACGATACTGCAATAATATTTACAGAGGAAACAGTAGCTAAGGCGGAAGCTATTGCTAATGAAAAATTAACGCGTATTTGTCATTGGTGCAAGGGTAATAAACTAACAATAAACGGAACCAAAACAAAATATATTGTGTTTCAATCGAAAGCGAGGCCTGCAACGGATATACCCCCTAAAATATTAGTAGACAAATACGAACTGGAACAAGTAGACTGCATTAAATACCTTGGCGTCAGACTAGATTCACAATTAAATTGGAAAGCCCACATTGGAAGCGTTTGTTCAAAACTTGCCTCTATATTCTTCATATTGCTAAGAACGAGAATTTATTTTAGCGGCCCTATAATAAAATAAACTTATTTTACCCTGTTCCACTGTCACTTCACTTACTGTTGCGAATCATGAGCATTTACATTCAGAACGGCAGTCAAGAAAACCTCGGAAAGCAAAGGGGAGGTTGTGGTGGGTCATAAAAAGGGATAAAGAATTAGACGTTCGAGGCACGCCCCGGGGGTTCAAAAGAAGGTCCCCTTCTCCCCGTGTATTCAGAGTGGCGCTGGCTACCTCCCTCAAGCGTCTGATACACTTCTAGTAAATATAAATAGCCCAGAAAGTGATGGAGAACACAGTCGCCCAGATAGCCGAATTGGTAAGGCATTCGAGATCTAATCGAAAGGCGGTGGTTCGGTCCCCACTCTGGGCGCGTGTTTTTCTTTCTTTCTTCCGTATATTTAAACAAATGTTAACTTCATTAACCGTAGTAACAAAAAAAGAGCCTAGCCACACCCCTATGCCTCCTTTGGCGTTGTAGACAGCCGACCTATCTTTCTGTTTATATATGTATATATATATATATATATAGATATATACCTGCACAATGAATTCTAGTGTACAGATGTGTATGTGTACATGTATGCTTATGTGTATTTCCTCTTTTTAAATTTACTAGCGCAAAAAATGTGTTGATGTTTCTTGCTGCAAACGCATTTGTATATGGGCCTCCACTAGATTCGGCTATTGGCCCAACATTTTTGTGCCCGTTTATGTACAATTTCAACAAAACTAACTCAAACTCAAATAAATAACGCGACGGATGCGCGTTCTGTCGCACAAAAACCCATTTGCAAGCATCATGCGGAGGCGCATTGCTTGTGTCAGAGAAATTAAAAGGGCTGTCATATATTCATTGCCTTGGCTTGCGGCATTCGATTCATTTATTTGGTCAGTGCCAGGACCATAGTAACCTATTTTACTTATACTTGTGAGTGTTTAACTGGTTAGGGAGTGTAATTTATTTTTTTTATTTTTTTATTGATGGATTGATTGATCGATCGATTGATTGATTGATTGATTGATTGATTGATTGATTGATTGATTGATTGATTGATTGATTGATTGATTGATTGATTGATTGATTGATTGATTGATTGATTGATTGATTGATTGATTGAAGGGTTTCACGCGCCGACGCTTCACGGGCGATGAGGCAAGCCGTTCTGAGGGCTGCGGCCTAATTTTGCCCGCCTAGGGATCTTTAACGTGCACAGAAATGTTGAAAAAAGAGGCGTTTTTGCTTTTCACCTTACTGGGTGTTTACGCGCCCCCTTGTCATGCAAAGCGGTTAAGGAAAATTTGACCGCATTTCTCTACTTGCGCACTGCGTATACGTCTTGAATATTTTTATGATCGTCGTAAACGGGTCAACAAGCAGCTATCCTGCTTATTTCAAACAACAGCTTTTATCAAAGGTTAAGTCACACCGTTGTCAAGATTAGAAGTTCTGAATGCCCGCTGTCTGGGCTCCTCTCAATTTTAAGCAGTATTGTAGATTTTAAACAGCTGATGCTTCTGCGTGTGCATTGAATTTCACGGGATTGTTGCATGGTTTCCGAGGCACTGGCCCTGCCGTTGCGGTGCGTTGTGCATGCTGCCGGAGTTGGGAAAATAAAGCAGACTCGTACATCATTTTATCTCCATGCTCACCACACAAAATGCAGTGGAGTGAGACCTAAAATGAGTTGATGGGATTTTTGCCATGAGAGGGCAGCAAAATAATTCTTTTAAAGTGCTTTCCTTATTGATATTCCGTGCTGGCTTGTAAACACAAATGCGGTATCATAGGCACATCAAAGGAAGCTGGTAAAGAGGAATCGTTTATCACATGAAAGTTAGTAAGACGCTGGTCTCCCCACAGACCGACATCGTCAACAAAGCTGTCGCCCCTTCGCCGAACTAAGGCATGAACTCTTGCTTGCCAATAATTATACCCAAATTGCGCCTTTTTACTGTTCACATTTTGGCTGGAAGGCATTTTTGCAGAAAGTTTTATTTTGCTCTCGCGGATATTCTGCGCGTTTGTTGCCGATTTGCGTGACATAATCGTCATTCATGGCAAGAGCAATC
Organism: Haemaphysalis longicornis; assembly: GCF_048455015.1. Classification (NCBI taxonomy): domain Eukaryota; kingdom Metazoa; phylum Arthropoda; class Arachnida; order Ixodida; family Ixodidae; genus Haemaphysalis; species Haemaphysalis longicornis. The sequence continues at coordinate 49,021,374 of NW_027526233.1, forward strand.
ACGCATCAACTGCTCTTTCGGTGGTTCTTGCAGGGAGTTCTTTCACGCTACCACCAAGCGCATTACGCATTGTAATTGATACGAGCAGAGAGTGCTTAAAGCGCGTGCAAAACGTTTTGTACGATATCAATTTTGCCCAAGGCATCCTCCAAAACAGGTTCTTGCAAAGCGTACGTAAGTTGCTTCTGGACGGGAATTGTAGCAGCTAGATTTGCGTAGAACGGGTTCGATTACCGGCCGCAGCGGCTGCTTTTCTGATGGCGGCGAAAAGCAAAAAACCCCGTGTGTGCAAGATTTCGGAGTACGTTAAAGATCCCTAGGGGTAAAAATTCATCCGGAGCCCTCCCCTCCGGCGCGCCTCATCGCCTGCGTTGCGTCGGCGCGTTAAACCCTACACTCAATCAATCAAACAATCAATCAATAAATTTGCTTAGAACTCGCAAAGCATGTATGTTTTGTTCTGGCAACAGCTTTGAAGGAGAAGAGGCTTTATTGAACAACTCGCAAGTATTTATACATGCGAGTGATCAGCGCCTGCTGTAGCCGGGACATGCGCAGTAGTGTTGCAGGCTCGTATGCTTGCGCCCTGCTACATCTCCCTTTTCTTAGAAGAGAAAAAAAAACAAAAATAAAAACAAGAAACTTAGTTTTTAACTTTCTGGTAATGGGTAGCGCCGGGGCTGTTGGCGAACACGTTTGCTTCTTCGTAGGCTAGTGCTTGTTGTGTTGTCTTCTAGGATGTGCGTCACAGGCTCCAATTCCGCTTGCGAGTCATGCGTGTCGATTTCAGTGGTCATCAGGTGTTCCCTCCTGCAACGTAGCTGGTGTCCGCTTGCTGTAGATACCATGTAAGACCGAGCTGTACCCGCAGGGCCGACGACCATAGCCGGGGCCCATGTTTTCTACGAGTCTCGTAGACCGACACTGTGGGTCCTCTTAATGGCTAATTAGGGGGATCCAGGCTGTGCCGAAGAAGCATTAATTACCTTCAATCAGGCAAGCTGTCTCCCGAACGCAATGCAGTGAATTGACGACGTCCATAGCGCTGTGCCCTCAAACAGGGTAGCGGGATCTATACTTTTACACGCAAGGCCGTGGTGTCTGGCCACTGATTTCGTGAAGGGACCTTACAACGCCCCATCTAAGAGGGTTACTGGACCTCTTGGTTCAGTCAAATGACTCTACCAGGAGGTGAACACAGAGGTGACTGAACAAAGTAAACAAGCCACTGAACTGACTGGACAAGTGACTGAAGTGCACAAAGAGATGCTTGATCGGTAGGTAAACGAAGTGTCATTTCGAATTAGTTTCAGATTGACTGAACAAAGAGGACCGCTAACCCTCCTAGAGGGGGAGTTGTAAGGTCACCTCCTAAGATCAGAAGGTGTCTGGCCACTGATCTCGTGAGAGGACCTTACAACTCCCCCCTTTAGGAGTGTTACTGGACGTCCTTGTTCAGTCAATCTAAAAATAAATTGAAAGGGCACTTTCTTCACCTGCGCTTTAAAAACAACAACACAGAATCTTATTGCAGGAGCTAGTTATAACCACAACTGAGCCCCGTAGCAGTTCTGCACTTCGGTTGAATGGAAATTTCGCTCTTCTAAGCTACAATACACGACCTATTCAGTAGTCCTTAAAACGAACGAAGACTTCAGCAAATCGAAAAGGAAACGCTAAAAACGCTAAAGGCGAGTGGGGAAGAAGTTGCGTCGTGTTTTTGTTGCACGCATACGCAAGAACCAAGGAGAAAACTTAAGACATAACACTCAGTTGGCTAGAATTGCGAACACACCATTAATTTTTTTGGCACTCACTAACTACAGACATGAAAAACACGCTGCCTAAGAACACAGGCAATTTGTGAAAACAAAAAAAACCTTAGCAATGTTTGTCTTCTCACTATGGACACACCCTCCCATGTTTTCGCTGACGGCGTAGCACGAGAGCGTCTTTCCGAGAATATTCAGGTGTGATTCACCTCCCTTGAAGTGCACAGAAAGTTTAGTTCGTTGCAGGGATCGAGGAACCAAGGCATCACGTCACGTACAAACACCGTACTCACAGACACACCACCATAGGAAAAGGACGGGTGAAGGCGAACGTTCATGTTCGAAGTGGCGGTGTTACGGCTTAGAGGCAATTCAATTCTATCCCCTCCTAGCAATATTGTGAAAACTGGGCAGTGCATTCGCGTATTTCCCGCCCCCTCTGCGTATGGCCCCACCCTGTATTGTTGCCATGCCTACATACTCGACAGTTTAGCCTCATGAGGGGGTGAAAGGGTGTACACAACTTCAGGGAAGACGGAGTGGTGGGATAAATTGCGACTTTGATTTCTGTCGGAAAATCCAATGTCCATGCTTCCCCAATGCCCTAACGTTGGGCAATGCTTCGTGTTGGCAGCGGGAGCGAAGGGTTGGTGAAGGAGTGGAGTCGCGGAGGGCGAACGTGATGACCTTTTCGAAATGATTTTTTTCCTTACGTACCGGGTGACCGCCAGCAACAACCTCACAGGTGCCTGTTACGATCTAAAGCCGTTCGTTCACGCGGCTTGCGTTCCGTAAAGCAGCCTGAGAAACGGAGTTTCTCAGCTTTTCCAAAACGCACTCCCCTTGACGTAACTCAGGACTGGGATTTTTGTCACTCGGCAAGGTTAGAGAACTTAGTGCATCAACCCTTCAGGCGCGGCTCCCGACCTAATCTCGGTAATTAGCGCAACGGATACTAAAGCTGCGAAGCTCAAACACGGGTTTTGTCACATCGCTCATTGCCGTTGTTCATCTTTTGCCTCGGTATCTGCCTCCTCACATGGCTTTTTTGTATCCTTCACAACCTCCTCGCGAGCTCTTATTCTCTCTTTTGATGTTCTCCATCAACCTCCTCGGGTACGTTCTCACCTTCAAACCTACCTGACCCACATGCTCTCTCCCTATCTTTTTACCCTCTTCAAATGCTCTGAGCTCCTTTTCACCGCTTTGTCGCGTTTCCTTGCACTACCTCTTCCCTTTTCTGCAAGTTCTCGACAGTCGATCGAATTCGGCCACCCCCATTCAAATCACCCAGTGGAACTGTCGGGGCTTTCAGTCCCACACAAAGCGGGCCGACTTCCGACTTTTCCTCACGACGTTTGAAAACCTTCCTGCTGTGGTAGCCCTTCAAGAGCCAGGCAGCGGTGCCACGCTCACAAACTATACTACGTATGTCACTTATGCTGCATCTGCGTGCATAAAAACTACACGGCCAAATTAGTTGACCTTGACCTTAAGCCGAAATTCTCGTACGTGATGGTAACATCCCTTCCGCACCGCAAACAGGACCCGCCACTAGACGTGCTAAACATCTATTGCTCGCCGAGACTAGCCAACATTACATTCGCAGACCTTTTTAGCCGCGCCCTAAAGGCTGCGGTCAAGGACCCCCTGGTGATTGTGGGCGATTTTAACGCCCCCAGCACACTTTGGGGATATGTGCGTGAAGAGCGGCGTGGACGTAAGTTGGCGGAACTTAAGTCCACGCTGGGCCTAACTCTTCACACCGACCCTGCGTACCCAACTCGCGTGGGTAATTCCGTGAACCGGGACACGTGTCCGGACCTTACGCTCACAAAAAACATCCAATATGCAGATTGGGTCAACACCGAGGAGACCCTCGGCAGCAACCACTGCATACTCAACACCACCATTCGCACCCGCCCCTTGGCAAGAGCTTACGCAGAGGCAAAATTACCCAATTGGGCTAAATTTAGACAAACATACACTAACTCCACACCCATTAGGGAGCAAGGGTACCACGCTTGGTCCCAGCAATTGGTTGCGACCCTTCGCTCAACAGAAACTAATATTAAACTCTTGGATGCGACTCCGGAGGTGGATAACTACTTCCTCCTAATCTTGGTTGCTCGGCACAGCCTCGTCCGCCTGTGGCGCCGACAAAAACACAACCGAAAACTGAAAATTTGCATCCCCGAGCTCACCCACCGGGCAGCGGAGTACGCGGCCCAGCTCGCCGACTCTAACTGGGTGGACCGATGCAACACGGCCGCGCGACAAATGTCCAGTACGAGTACCTGGCGCCTCTTCCGCGCCTTGATCGAGCCCACCCAAACTCGAACAGAGACACAAAAGCATCTCCAACGAGCGATTCACAGCTTCGATGGGGACACTACAAAATTGCCATGCAAACTGCGAGACCAATACCCGCGGAGCAATATTAAATTAGGAGGGGAAACTTAGCTTCCTGGGGAGCCGCATAACGTCACAAGCACTTGGCAAAGGTCAAGTTTCCGGCATCTGGTGGCAATCGAAGGAAGTGCGCGGTCACCGCCACGGCCGGCGCACTAGTGTTAACTCTACGCGGCGCACGTTCTGTTTGCGCTCGCCCAGTCCAACCCGTCCGCGGCATCACGTCGGCGTTATCGGCATTTCGCCGGGCCGCCGAAATATTCCGTGGCCGAATCGAGAGTGTGTGCGCTCTTCTGCGCTTTCTTTGGCTGAAGAGCCCGCCTTCTCGAATAATTTTGTGTCACATTTAAACCCTCCGGTACGCGCGAATTAACGGGGAATTTTTTTTAATGCGTAATGAATCTTGCGCGAACACCAAGCTCAAAATACAAACCTGTAAACGCATAAAAAATATAAAACCTGTAAACGCCGGCCTTATCTCGCGTGCAATGCGCTCGAAGCGAGTTGAGTACACCGGCCAATTTATGACGCATGCGCGCGCTACGCCTGAGATAAACGCGCGTTCCGTCCCAGCGTCGTGCAGCAGCTCGAGCGCACAGCGATTCACGCCTTGCGGCGAATGCTGCAGACAACAGTATTGCTTTTAGTACATTCAACCAGGTGCCGCTGTCAAATTGTTCGCCGCCACAGCTGTGGAGATCCGTAGGTCGCTGTAGTTATCATTCTGACATTATCTGGTCACTCGATCACGCCGGCCGCAATGGGCGTTTCCTCTCCTATATAATCTTGCTCCGTGCCAATACCTAAGCACACAGCAGGACCCCCCCCCCCGGGTCCGCGTACTCGTATGCAGGTAGCGAGAACGCGGAGCTAGATCAACCATTCCAGCTATACGACCTAAAGGAGTGCCTAGGAACAATGAGGGGAGGAACGGCACCAGGACGGGATCACATCACAGTGAACTACTTGCCAATCTTCCCGACTCTGCCTACACTATCCTCCTTGCCTACTTCAACTCTATTTGGCTAGGGGAAACACCCCTCCCTAATGATTGGAAGACCACCCTAGTCACCTTCATACGTAAAGCGGGCAAAGCAATTAACACGGACAACGTCCGCCCCAAATCTCTTAATTCTTGTGTCGGAAAATAATGGAGACAATGGTGCGCGACAGGCTGTCCAAGTTTTTGGAGAACAAAAATGTATTTGCAGACACCATGTTCGGGTTCCGCCCACACCGGTCCGCGCAGGATGTCTTACTCCAGCTCGATCGTGAGATCCTCAATCCCGTCGAGTACCCTCTCAGTGACAAAGTTGTGCTCGCTTTGGGTTTGAAGGGGGCCTGTGATAACGTGACTCGCGAAATTATTCTAACACATCTCTCACAAGTGGACTGTGGCCAAAATGACTTCAACTACATTAGGCAATTCCTCACTGACCGACAATCATATATTCGAATTCAGGACATGGAACACGGCCCTTACCAATTAGGCACGCCAGGGACCCCGCAGGGAGCAGTCCTCTCGCCCCTCCTATTCAATCTGGCAATGATAAGGCTCCCTGCTCAGCTTGCGAACATCGAAGGCATCTGGCATGCGCTGTATGCCGACGACATCACCATCTGAACGTCACACGGTTCATCAGGAGACATGGAGGCCAACCTGCAGAGAGCTGTGGACGTCGTGGACGACTACGCCCGTCGTTGTGGCCTTCAGTGCTCCCCGTCCAAATCGGAATTCGTGCACATACGCCCCTCACCAAAGTGCATCAGCAAAATCAACCTGTCCCTTCACAGCGGACCCATACCCGAACCCGATGAGATCAGAGTACTGGGGCTCTTTATTCACAAGCATCGCAGAGCAGACACAACATTGGCCAAATTGCGTAAAGTGGGGGACCAGGTGGGCCGGATTATCCGCGGGTTTCCAATAAGAACGGGGGGTTACGATGCAATGATGCCTTGCGGCTGGCGCATAAATTCGTAACCAGCCTAGTCCTGTACTCGCCTCCATACCTCCATTTACGCAGGTTTGACGAGAATGTACTCGAGGTCATTCTCCGTAACATCTAAAAGCGCGCTCTCCACCTTCCGCTCCACACCTCCAACCAGCGCCTTCTAGCCCTGGGAATGGTGAACACATTTAAGGAGCTGTGTGAGCCGCACTTGACAAATCAATACACTAGACTCTCTAAAACGCCTTCGGGTTGCCTTCTTCTTGCCCGACTACACATCCATCACCCAATACATACGGAAAACCGCGTACAAATTCCTGACGTCTGGAGAAACGCCTTGCATGTGCGTCCTCTTCCAGCCAACATGACGCGAAATTACGACCAAAAAACGGAGTCTTTAACGTAGACGCCTCCGGCCCGCACCACGGGGGTTGGTACACGGCCGTGGTCGTCCACGAAAACACGGCAGTTAACACACTTATGTTCCTCGCACACAATATTAAACATGCGGAGGAGATTGCCATCGCGCTAGCAGCCGCAGATCAGGACTCGCGGGTCATTGACACCGACTCAAGGGGTCCCTGTCGCAATATCGAACAGGGGTGCATTCCGTACTTCGCTTACAAAATTCTGCAAAACAGTAACTACCTGGGTGCCCCCGCGAATCGAACGATCATATGGGCTCCGGCTCACACGGGCCTTCAGGGTAACGAGGTGGCTGACGCCGCTGCCCGCGCGCTCACTCTCCGGGTACCATCCTCATCTGCCACTGATCCGGACCTAGAACCTACTCCCGCTTGCACATTTAAGGAGGTCACACAGTTTTATCAATCCGGCCATTCCGTCTATCCCAAGCCCTGTAGGGGCCTCACGAAGGTGGAGGAGCGCATCCTCCTTCGCCTTTATACGGAAACTCTCTTGTGTCCGGCAATCTTAAAACACTTCGACCCCACTTACACGGGGAAGTACCCGCACTGTGACGAAGATTCCTCTTACATTTTACACATGGTGTGGGCGCGCCAAAAAACCCCAAACCTACCCCCTCTACCCAACCCTTCCCGGGAGAACTGGGAGGCAGCCCTGCTCGGCTGCTCTGACCTGGCGGCCCAACGGGCCCTGGTCGGGCGGGCCCTGGCCGCGGCCGACGCCATTGGGCTCCCGTAAGGGGGAGCCCACCTAGTCTTTGTACGGGGCGGCCCCTTAAGGACCGCTCCCACCCTCCCTGTACAAACGTCTATAAATAAATGTTTTTCTGTCAGTCTCTCCAGTCTACCTTCTACCTTCTCAGCTCTCTCATCCACCTGAAAACCTGCTTTTCCTGAGGCTGATCGCGAACACCGTCTCTTTTTTGTTCTGTCTCGGCAAGACAAGTCGAGAACGCCCTTTAACAGCCATGTTCATCATCATAACACTTCGGTATTACTCTCTCTCGAGAACGCCCCTCCTTAGTCACTACACGCACAGGGGAGAGCTCACATTCACGTACGCAGCTATCACACAGCCATTTACCGAATATTCAATTAGCCGCCACCACCTTCGGGTCGAAAGCCATTGCGCTGGGGAGCAAGGATGCGGCGGCAACTACACATGACTCCAAAGGAGGGGGCGAAAAGTGCCGCCACGAAAAGCAGCCATTTCAATGGTGGCGCGCGGAAAAGGGATCTCGCAGGAAAGCCGGGGCTGCAGTGCTGTCAAGACAACAATAATTACCCCTTCGTGCTCTGCAACGTCAACAATTCTCGGAACCATCTTCATTCCTAAACGTGATTATTCCTGCGCCATTCCCTTTATCCGGACAAGCCGTCTCCCGAACGCGCCGCAGTGAATTCACGATGGTCACAGCCTAGTTGATTAAGCCGGACTTCTGGGGAAGTTGGTATTTCATTGCAAAACCGTTCGAAGCGCAAAACATAAACGAGGGACGAGGAGAGTGCACAGGGACACCCGCTACTTCCAACTAATATTTATTCGGAAAAGAAGGAAGAAAAAAAACTTGACTAACTCATATTTGAAGAGACGCTGGACGACTTGCTCAGGAGCGGGATGCCGTACGCGGCAAACTACGGAAAAAAAGTCGTGAACACGGCATCTGCCCTACGCTTCAGGTTGCAAGACGCCTCACGTCGAGTCCTGTATGGCCAACGAGATGCCAGGCTCTGACCAGCAGTAAGTCAAAGCTCCCTCAGCATCAGCTCATGAAGCTTGATAAAAACTGCAGACACGGGCAGCGCTGGTCGATGCCGTTTTCGCCGGCGGTGCATAACACAACAACGACGATCTGTGCACTGCAGACCCATTTGGCTACCTGAACACCCTCGTGACCAGGGCTGCTGCATCGGTCATCTCTGCATTTTAGGCCCGCGAGTAGGGCAAGAAACACGCCATAGGCATTTGAAGAAGCTCTTCGTTGACGAAAAATTCATCATTCTAGACAACCATTAACCCGTTTGTTTTTAAAACCAGTTAAGTAATCCTCAAAGACACAGAAACGTTGACGACTATAAGACCACGACAGGTGCACATACAAACTTGGAAGGACCTCCGCAGCAGTCCAACTGAATATTGCTTCATGCCACGGGAGGTTCTGAACAGATTGGTGCTACCCGACATGGGTTCCCTGTTTATTGAGCGCTCCAAACCACCCACGCTCTAGACAGCGGATTATATTGCGATTCAAGAAGAAAGGGACCCATAGAACCAGATAACAGAAACCGAACATGACCTCCAGCAGCTCCTCGAGTTTTTCGATCATCAGATACACTGCTAAAAAACGATGGAGCAACAACCTGTAATAAAGAGACTGGACGTCGCTGGTACTCTAAAATACCCGCCTAATCAGACACGACAACGTAACGCGAACACAGCGTCATATCTGCAATCTTCGGTGAACAGCCCTTTACGGTGCATGTCTGACCAGGCCACGAAGCTTCGTTCAGAGGCGTGCGACTGCGAAGAATGACGCCCCACACGCAAGAAGCAGCTGCTCCCCAAGGAAAGCTGATGATTTAACGTCTCAAGCAAGGGCACTTGGCGAAGAATGCTGGGGTCAACCGCCGTGCAACAAGCCTGCGCGCAAGCACTCAACCACCATGCGGCCTAGCCACTCGTAACAGGCATTGAGTAACAGCAACACTTTGACCTCTACACCCGTAAGCCTGCTTTTTTAAAAAAGGACCCTAAAAGTAATGCTCGAAACTTGGACCGCCACAGTCACAGGCTCGGCAGCACACTGGTGCCACGGATTTTTTTTCAACGCCGAAAGCAAATATTACCGTTTTAAGTGCAGAGCACTTCTGTGGCTCTGCGCCGAAAGCAAATATTACCGTTTTAAGTGCATTGCACTTCAGTGGCCGGTCTTGTTGTCGTAGCTTGTTCTCTATACCGAGCTACCACTACAAGCGACTGCGTGAATAAGACGGCGCAGCAAGACGACGGGTCCAATTAAAGCCCGTGACACGGATCGCAAAACAAGCGGCCCACATTGTCTTAACCATTCGACACTCGAACCGCTGGCGCTTGCATTATAACGCCTCGTTGCTAAGAGCAAAGAAAACTGCAGGTATATCTGAGGCAAAATCGGGGTGTATAAACTTCATCGCACGCGTCCAGCTATTTCGGAACACCCTTTGGATTGTTTTTACGAGAGGAAGCAAAAGAAGTGTCCACTAAAGAAGACGCGTTTCAAACAGCGCAATAAGGGGCCGACACGTTGGTCATGAAAGCAAGCAAAAAAGAACCGAACTCCGGCTCCCGCTGTTCCACGAAAGGGAGGCGCGAGCACTGCGAATGTTCTAAGATTAAATCGCATTTTAGAAGCCTCTGTTGAATTCATCAAAGCAGGAGTGCGAAATGCAGGCGAAGAGCGTGATGGGTGGTAGCAGTGAGCGGGCAGCGAAGCTAAAGCCCATTATGGCGAATCAATTTCTTTATGCACTTCCGACTGCTTTCACGTTGGCGGGACAGCTTTATATTTTCTTCGAGATGCGAAGCCAATAACCTGCCAATTGAACATCTCGAATGCTACAAAACATGCAGCGAAAAAAGAAAGTAGGACTCTAGACAACGATTCCTGGTTTTTACCCATATTGTATTCTCGCATGATGTAATCTGCTTGATGTAATCGCATGATGTAACAGCTGCTTGACCAGTTTAGACCCCAAATAAATATTCTAACCTCGCTTTCTCATTTCATCACCTGGAGTTCCTTTTCTGTCTATAAAGGCTCTTGGTTTGTTTTTGTAATCGCTCAGCGCTGCCAGTAACGCTATTTAAGGGTTGGGTTGCCAGCCGCGGCCCTATAGCACCCTTCTCCTATGTCTCCCATACTCACTCATCTTTGTGTGGACGGAAGGAAAGTATGTTTATTCTATAAAAAGACATAATAGTTTCGCTAAATGCACACACCAGTGTTTCTTCCCCTGAATGTACGTGTTGTTCGATATATGAAGCACGAGTTTAAAATGAACGAATCGTTCCCATGGCTTACACAATGTATTGACGTTTGAAGTGGTAGTTCCACAGTCCAACAGAAAACTGTCATTTTTTGCATTTGCGAATATGATACGCAAATCATTGCACTAAAACAACCTTGCAAAAACTAACAAAAAACACATTTCAGAGATTTGCACCCTCGAGGTTTCTCACGTCAGCGCGAGGCTCTAGCCCACTGCCCCACGGCAGGATGGGGGCTTGGGCCGACATAACCTGTATACTAGATTGTGACCAACCTTTTCTTTCACATCAGTTTTTTTTCTTGTATTCAACTATGCCTGGCTGGTTAATTGAACATTTTTTGAATAACGGCTACGCAAATAGTTTGCATCAAGGTGCCTCCAGAGCTGATCTCCAGCAAAAGCACTGTTTCGGTTGTGACTGCCATATCGCCCTGCGGGAATACTGGTCGCCGTTCTTTGGTTTTGCGGTTTCCGCTGAAATCCTTGGTCGATATTGATTCCTTATTACCTATTAAACCTTCCGTAACTTCTCTCCCGCTATAAACTTCGCTTATATGTTCGACAAGCATTGCTGCTCGCACGCGAATTGGCAGTTTGCAACTCCGGGAAGCAAATTGTCGCCCAAGCGAACGGCCCAAGCATCGTAGGGCGAAATACGGATCACATTACTGCTAGTGTCCCAGGCAGCAAAGGACTGTTCGGCCTAACTCAAGCCGGTCTACTTTGGCCGGTGATTTTCTGCCCGGCCTTTCTCCGGCAACCATGTTCGGCCCGTGTGCAAATGTGGGCTTTTTGGCCGTATACGGCCGTACTACCATTACGGTCCAACGGCTAGTGTCCGTCGCCCAGTCGACCGGCTAGCGTTCATACGGCCATATTCCAGCCGTAGGGCTCCGGCCATCCCAAAGCCACCCCTGTGCGGCCAAAGTGCGGCCACCGGAGGACAGCCGAGATGCGGTTGTCGTACTCCAGCCGGACTAAAGCTGCCGGAAATTCTACCGTGCTACGGGCATTGGAGTTCAGCCACAGTACGTTTACTGTACTAGGGCCGGTGGACGACCACTGCATGCAGCGCAAGCAGATCACGCAATCGCTCTGTGCAGCAGCACAAACCCACCATTTTGGGTCCACTGCACCCACATCAAAGTGAGCCCGCCCGCAACCACCAGCCGTCCAACCTTCAGCGCAGCCTGGCTAAATTATCAGCGTCAGTTTACACCAAAATTATTTATTCAACAGTGCTCAGAAATGGTCGTTCGTTTATTGCTGTGCCTCTTTTACTGTCGAATACAGCAAACGATTAATTTCCTTGAAGAGCTGGAATAGATATATTGTCCAGTCCTGATATCTTCTGTGGGGCGGCTTACCTGTAATAAACAAGAAAAGATGGGGGGGGGGGGGCGGAAGGCGACACTTTAGTGGGTTGAATTTTACAAAGATGAAAGTGCCGCTTTAAGGCAATTTCTTTTAAGACAATACTTTCATGCTCTGACTAAATCAACTATTTTTACAACAGCTGCTTGACCAGTTTTTTTGTATATAAAACCGGTGCGAATGCCTTCACGAAGCGTTTCGGTACTTCACAAAACACTCAGCAGCATTCAATATATTTTCCTTCACACAAAAAGTATGTCCAGTATTTCCCCATTTTTCTTGCAAAGAAATTTTCTACTCCATCAACTTTTCTGACGATCTTTCACAGGGCTGATCATAGGAGAGATCAAAGAAGACATTCATTTTCAATATATTTTTATATTGTCTTCATGAGTTACGTGCACACCCCTTAATTGTCCAAAATAACTTTAGTTTCCTCTAAAGTCGTACTACGTTAACAAAATTCTAGACGTGTTGCGAATGACGCCCTGCTTCAGGTGGCTGCAGTTGTATACCTCTGTGTTCACGCAAGAAAAGGTGTAAGAGTAGAGTTTGTTATTTTGTTTCAAACAAATAACTTAGCAATGGTAGTATTCATTAAGCAAACCTTGCATACTGCAACGAATAAAGAAATAAATAATTTATTGGTCAAGTTTGAATGCGTAGGATTCTCAATCCGTCGGAGGCGAGCTTGCGGCTCCGCAAGCTTATTTATTTATTTATTTATTTATTTTTATACCTTCTTGCCTTTGCATACGTTACAGCAGGGAGTTACACAACACTAAGCATCAAATATGTGACCAAATAACAAAATAATTATACAAAGCGTGGTGAAAATAGTCATTATAAACCGTATATACAATCATACGTGGAAGATAATTACACTCTCACATTGATCTAAAATAAAATTATTCGCGCAAGGCGTCACCTTTAAAGGAAAGTTAATAATTTGCTTCAAGCTAGCGGTCCCACTTTCGGATATGTAGAATGGCGCACGAATATACTTCTCCCCTTCTATTCCAGTTTTCGAATGCTAAATATTAGGAAAAAATTTCGACCTCAGGTTTCGTCTATGATCTTTCCCGTCTTACCATTTAAGCTTACGTTTACTTTCCCTCATCTTAAGCTTACAGTGCCAATATCTAATACGAATCGCACTGTTGTATTCGGTATGTTTTCGAGTGTATCAAGCAGCTCTTTGCTGTAGGGATCCCAGAAAACATGTTGACTGCAACATTAAGCGCACATGAGCTAAATACGGTTGTTCTTTTAAGTTACGAGGGGGTTCGCTGAAATTTTATCTCGGAAAGAGAAAAAGACGTGGATCCGTAACTTTTATGTTGTGAACGTGCTTATTTCTCTGAAAAAATTGTAAATAAAGTCCTAGTTATTTATATTCCCCGGCCGTTCTTAAAGCAGTGTAATTTACTGCATACGTATTAAATTGGAATGAAGGTTTTCTTGTAAAGTTTACGTTAACACACTTTTTAATATTCAACGACTTTTCTGAATCAGCTCTCCACGATGTTATTACATTTGATTATAGCTTCAGGTATTCGGAATCACGTTCATTCGCTATAGTGCTGTAAAATGCACAGTCATTCGCAAACATTCTTAACAAAGATTTGAGGCCACTAGTAATAACGTTTATATATAACAGAAACAAAATAGCGCCCGCAACTGAGCCTTGGGGAATTCCGTAGGTCGCGAGAATATATCCGGACGAACAACCATTGAGAGCGGCCAACTGCTGTCTTAGAGAGATATACTCGGCTATCCATGCAATAACTGATTCATTCAGTTTATTGTCCGCAATGTACAAACAAGAAGGTGATATGAAACACCGTCCAATGCTTTTTAGCCGTACAGGAAAATAGTCAGCTACTTTAGGCTCATATATTGCTAAAGCCAAATAGTGCGTGAACTCAACAAGCTTCGTTGAGCAAGAAAACCCTGACGAAAACCGTGTTTGCTAGGATGCCGGTGATTATGTTTAACCAAATGAGTCATAGCCCAAGTGTAGCTAATCTCAGTGTTAAACACCGCAACCAAATTAATATCCAGGCTTCGTCATTCACAAGGCTCTGTTTCTATCGTAAATTCAAAATAACACTTGTTTCTAAATAGGCAGTCATAAAATCCCATGAAGTAACACAGTGCAGGGCACGAAGTTGAGCCTCCTAATGCACGAGCTTAGCCTCTTCTAAGTTTATCCGAACAATATAGTGCAACATTGATTTTCGCAGTATTATTGCGTGAAGAATAGCCGTAAGCTTGCTATTTTGCGCACCCTTGCATTTCTTTGGTGGGGAGTCCTTGACATGGCGCCGGTTGAGCTCCTGCGGGGGAGCGGGGGGGGGGGGACGCTTGCTATACGCCCTTTAAGGCCACTTATTTTGGTGAACCACCGCCATCTCGGGTCGGACATCGCTGCCGGGTCGATGCCTCCAATGGTATCCATTTCTTGAGTCGGCGAATAGCCTCGAGCTGGTGCGTCGACGAAGCTCACGGGCGACGCGTTGTAGCGGCTATGACTGGCGACGCTTAGCTCACCCGTCGGCGTGGCACAGTCTTCTTGTGGCAATAAATGGCATTTCAATGACCTAAAACTTTCCCTGGTAATGTCCAGTGAGTCCTTGCACCTTGACCGTTCACCTAGAACACTCATTACTGTTTGACAAACATAGTTCGTTCATTTAAAACGTAGAAACACCAAGGGGATGAAAAACGTGTCTGCGCCATTCGGCGCCCTAACGGCTCTTTCTTCACCCAGGGAAAAACCGGTCCTACATCGGCGGGTCGTCTTCAAAACACGTCTGTGCATGAATTCTCGGTGCCCAGACGCCCGCCGTTGTTCGCGTAATGACGTATAACCTGATACCTTACGAAGGCTGGTCTCCTCTTGAACACCGGTTGCCGAAAATTCTGCTGCCATTCGCTTGCCGTAATTCTGCCGAGGACCGCTAACCAAATGAAAAAGGTACTTTCTGAAGCCCTAATTCGGCTGGTCTCTGTTATAACACTGGCTGCCGGAAGAAAATGAATATTCTGCCGCCGGACACGCGGTTCACCGTTGAAAGAGCGAATGCGCGGCAGTCGCGCTCCGGCCGGTCTCCTTTTGAACACCAACTGCCGCAAGAATACGGATATTCTGTGGCCGGTCGCTTGCCATGCTTCGGCTGAACACCGCTTCCCCAAAGAAAAACAGATGTACTAAAGCCGTACTTCGGCCGTTTTCTTTCTCAACATGGGCAGCCGAAAGGCAACTGAATATCGGGCAGCCGGGTAGGTGCCGTTGTGCGTCTGAACACAGGCGGTCGGCGAAATACCGAAGCGCTGGGTACGAATTTTGGCCGTTCATCGTATGAGCAGTGGCTTGCAGAACCCGGATGCTGGCCGGACATGCCGGAAAGCGGCCATAAACGGGCCGGTCTTAGGACACACTTTCTGTTGCGCCTGGGGTTGAGCTTTATGAACTTCATGAACCTTACTATGTTTATTAGACTCTAGGGACTAACGGAACAGAGCCGCATTCATTGCGGCTCGAAACGGAAAGTTTCACTCTATCTCAAAACGGAAACTTTCACCCTCTGAATTGTCTTAACAGATGGGCATACCATTGGAGCGCAAAGTGACTGATCGGCACACGCAGTTGCCAGGGATAGGCTCCATACACCTGCAATGTCTACCAGCAACCCACCGATCCCCCAACGTTCGGGCAGAGTGGCAGAATAAACTACGAAAGTTAACTATTCAATGTCGCCAACGCCTGAGTAATGTTACTCTGGTCTTCACATTCCCGTGTAAAATCAAGTGCAGCAAAATGTATGCCAACCCGGCCATGACCCCACATATCGTGCATAAATGGACAGAACCCGCTAGTTGCGACGCGCAATGTTTGCCCCTACTGCAGCACCCGTCGCAGGCCGAATTTATTCTATTTGCTCTGCAAATGCTCTTACTTCAGCGATGCTTTTGCGCGACTCCTAAGCGATGGCCCCCAACCCGATCAGAATCAGCACACCTGCAGCGAGTAAAAATAAAGCCTTCATTTCTTGAACATATTACCGAATACTCCTTAGCCAACAGTGCATACAAACTTCTGTAATCATGATGTGAACCAACTTCCGTCGTGCTTGCCGCAGATACTCAACGAGAAGCCATGTGAAACGTGCCAGGGTTGAGTGTATATGAACAACGACCGTTTTATGTTAACTTGTGAGCACCCTAGGAGTTTTATCTTCCCATGAACCTTTAATTTCCTCCACCCCACGTAGGGCACTTGTGGCCCCTTTCAAATAATATAGTTTTTACTGCTACTACTGCCTCCTCATGTCTTGAGCAAGTTGTGTTTTTTGCTAAAGCCACTGCGCTTGCCCTAAACCCTCATTGGTCGACACGACACAGGCGCTCACGAAGTCCCCACATAACCTTGTATTTTTTCCTGCAACACCTAACGTATGGCTTGTACAACGGCTCCGCTGTCAAGCTTTGTTGCTTGACAGCAGGGTGTAGGCTCCACAAAGCATGGCAGAAAACGAGCAATGTATTTACGCGATCTTGGCCGCACGAAAGAGCCCTAGTAAGCTACGTATCAGCAGCAACTATTAAACGAGCGCTTTGCTATTCTCTGGGAGCGGCATCGCCATCGCAGCGAATGGGCCCTTCATTTCATCGATGCAGCGCCGCATCCTTAACTAGGCACCATGCGACTCGCCAGGACCAGCTCCGCCAACAAACGCGTTCGGCGCTACTACAGTGCGGTGCTGGTTTGCGCATGAGCTCTCAGCAGCTGGTTTGCGCCTGACGTCGTGACTCACCACGTGCATGCGAGCTTGTTCATGACTCAGAGCGAGACTCTAGCGTCTTTTTTCACGGTAGAGCTCTGGCTGAAGGTGGCGCCCAGCCGTCATCATCAGCTGGCGCCTAGCCACACCGCAGCTGTTTTCTGACGACCGGTTCGGCTCAGAAAACACCGGAAGCGGGACGCTAATTGTAAACAAAGTGAAACCTAGAAGGAACGCTATTTTAAAAACAACTAAACAAAAAGATAACCTAGTCTAACAAATATTTACACAGGCAAATTCAATCTTTTGCTTCTCATATCCACCGTTGGAACAACAAAGCCGTAGCCATTATTTGTATTCGATTATAAGTGCACCCGTGGTTAAGTTCTGCTTTTTTACTTCATGCCTTCAAAATATTTGCGTTTTTATTGTTTGCATCTATAAACAGCTATATTATCGGAAACTGTTTATATGCACTTAAAATAAAAATGTAATCTGCACGCATAATTTACGAGTTTATGCGAAACACCGTATCGTGTGCATACCCATTGCTTCCTCTTCATTTCCACCGAAGTGCCGCAGCTTTCTTATGCGTTTGTTCTCGCCCTTCTATGTTCCCTTAGAAACCACTTGGCCTCTCATCATGTCTCTCCACGGCGCCCGTGGTCAATCACAGTGACCTGGTTTGCCGCCCAGTGAAAGCAACGTAGTGTGTAATCAGGCTTCCTCTGCCACCTCAGATGTGAAACACGAAGAACGCGGATTGATACGTCTCTGAGATGGCTCGGTCATATCGTAGACGTATCAATCCGCAATGTCCCCATATCTGCGGTAATCAGATGAACACGCCGCTGCAGAAGCTGGAGACGGGACGTCAAAGTCAGACACTCTGTCATGATCACCGCAATCATAAAAGGGTCAACGCAATAATTCATAACATGGTTCACCATGTAGCCATCGTTCATGTACATCTGTGGCCCCGTGGTATCGTGAGCCACCGAGTAAGCTGAATGAAAGCTTCAGTGTCCTCCCTGCATACATTTCAATGCCTGCAATGGCGTGCAGGAATCACCCCGATTACTATCGTGCAGCCACAAATCGTCACCAATATTTTTGAACGGCCATAACGCTATCGAATGCATGTATACAGAAACGGTACATCTGATTACCGGGTATGGACTCGTCTGGCTTCGCTTCATCTATACCAACATAATTTAACGTTTCCTTTTTTCTTTCCTTCATTCAAGTTGAGTTACCAGGACGTACGTATAGCTGATATTAATTATTAGTGGTCAACCAAGTGTTTCGCCCTCCACATTAAGCAAGGAAGAGTCAACTGCGAATTACGAGTGTAGCAGCAAACCTAGTGTCATATAGTTCGAAATTACTTCCTCCACAGCTTGATATTTGTGACACCACGGAAAATAATTCCGAGATTTCCAGGAACATTTTAACAGCGGAGCTTTTAGAGGGCTCGCCTTCGTGATAGAGGCTGCTGGTACCGCGTCAGGCTATTTCTGGTAGCGCAATTCAAAATGAGCCAGGCAGTCGCACGACCGTCTAGCTTGTTTAAAATGTGACGCACAGCACAATTTTCCTATGAGAAATCTTACTTACAATCGTTTGTTATCCCCAATTGTCGCAAAAAGAAACACCTATGCATCTACGCTCAAAACACTACTTCGGTGTGCGGGGATGTTTATTTTATTGCCCTGCTGCAAAATCTAGGAACCATTCCCTAGATGAACGTGCTTCCGTTTGCCACTAAATTAGGATTTCTCAGAGCCCGCCAGGACCAACGTGATTCCAAAGAGAAGGGAAACAAGCCCATTATATGTCGATCAACTGACTCGTCCACGACGAAGATCCCGTGTTGCCAAACTGGACGTCCCTGCCACAACGAGACAGGAGCGCCACCAACATGCCCTTTCAACATCAGTCAAACGGCATGTCACGAGTGTATGTCTGCTTCTTGCGAAGCAAAATTCTAAGCTTGGAATCTTTTCGCAGTCAAATTTACTTTCACCGTAAAAACATTTCACCTTAAAACAACGGTTTCAGGCTAGTGTGGAACATCCAATCTGATTTGTTTATATAAGGTTCATGCTGCGGAGAGCTGTTATTTTCCAGCGCTGTGAGTGCAATAACCATGCTTGTTCCCCTAGAATGGAACGCCAGCAGATGTTATAACGCATTGGGTGGCGTCTGATATACCTTTAGATACCTCCCTATGCTGCAGGGACAGAAGCTGTTCTTGCATGTCGAAGGGATTCCCTATAAAGCGCAACATTATTGCGAGTGTGTTTAAACATATATTGTACGGACAGAAGTTGTACTGGTAACAAACAATACACACAAATCACGCCCGCCGCATAATGTTATCTGTGAAGAGGCACGCAAGGCTGAGTCAATCCCAAGAAAAAATGCGGGCGTTGAGCCAAGGGTGCGGAACATTTTGCAGCTGAAATATTCTTGATTTTTTTCGCTTTGCTTTCAAACTCCATGTCAAAATCGCCCCAGGAATTAAAAAGGTGTTCTTATCATATTAAATTTGGTCGCAAATTGCTTCCTCATCCCACAACAACAGTAATGCTTTGTTACCTTCTTTTTCAGTGGTGCAGAAGAGGGTAAGTTCGCTAGGGTAGTCACCAAGATCGAGTAGGACAAAAATGCAACTAAGCACAGAAACGCGAAATTATCTTTAGACACCAATAACAGCCTTCTAATACACGATATATTAAGTGCGAATGCACTTTATAAGCGACCCCAAACCATCCACCGCCGGCGGCGGCGTCGGCGTCCGCAGTGCTCCTCTATATTTAAAAAAGAAACAGCATCCGGCGCCAGGTTTCGATCCGAGGACTTTGCGGGCCGCAGCCCGACGCTCTACCGAATAAGCCACGGAAGCGACGCTGATATCAGTGTTAGTGACGCGCCTTATATCTTTAACGCATTCAAACTACGTCGTCAGCGGCGTGCGTTGGCGACTCAGCGGCGTTATAGCGGCTTGATAACTGCGTGGTGTACACGTGATACTACAAACCCGATGGAAGAGATGGAAGAGAAGGCGGCGAGTCGGTGGGCTGCGGGGGCCGAGCGCAAGCGCCGCAAGCGGGCCGACAACCGTGCATTCGCACTTTCAGATTCTCCCCCTCGGGGAAATGCGGGGAATTTTTTTGTTGATGCGTAGCAGCTTTGAACAGAGATCTTTATTGAATAGGCTCTCATACAGAGTCGATTGAAGTGTTTTTAACAATTTCCCCTGCTGAGAAATTTTCTACAAATTTTCAAAATCTACAAAATCTACAAAACTACAAATCTACAAAACTACAAATTTTATAAAAAAGTTTGTTAAAGTGTCAGTTTATGTAGGATTTTTTACAAGGAATTTCCTATATACACACATGCCTAAAATCTGTAATCTTAAGATATCATAACGGGCAAAACAAAACTTGGTTAGTAAAATTAGACGACAACTTGTTTGCGGTTTTGTTAACTTCCTGCCTTGTATAAGTGGCTGTAGCGCTTCGCTGTTGTTTTCAAGGGCCCAAGTTTCATCTTATGCGTGTATTTCTAACGCGTCCTTGCACATCGACAAACGTGACGTGCCCTTTTGTGTGATTAAGAAGCTTAATTTAATGTGGGTATAGGGTGCGCCCCTAAAACAATTGACAATATGGAGTGACCGTTATATGAAGAAACAACAACTAGATTAGAGTTTAGAAAAAAATAGGGATACAAAAATTAAAAAGAACACTCGCTAAGTCTCGAGCACATGCCGTAAGCGCCGGTGCCCAGAATTCCGCAGCCACAACACGTAGCCAGAACGGCGTTATTCTTTTAGCAGGCGCTCAATAGAATATAGCGCGCGTTGACACCGCGCATGTAACGGGGTCGCGCTGTGCAGCGAAGTGCTTAGAAACATGCATCCAGGCCGTGGTGAAGGCTTTCCTGTAGGGACAAAAAGCGAAAACGCCAGGGTTTTGAGATTTCGCCTCAGGTTAAAACTTCCCAGGTTGTGGAAATTTACCCGCGTCCCTCCACTATGGCGCGCTTCACACCCAAGGTGCGACTTCGGGGCGTTTATCTTCACAGTCAAAGCTTTTGTTTGAACTAGTGTAAGAGACGCTGCTGCGACTACACAGCGCCTTTCTAAGTAAAATCTCACAAATGATAATTGCTTGGTTGCCACAAGTAACGAGATCGTGTAACGTGTTTGAGTTTTTAGGAGTCGCACACGGGCAACAATTTTACCGACCCACAGAGAGACCTAATTATTATTCAGCTATTAAACCACTACCACCTTTTGACAAATTCGGAAATACCTCAGCTATATTGCTATTCTCCTTCAAAGACCAACGGAAATATGTTACGAGGTGGCAGGACCGAAGCCATAAACCACGATAGATGCGAACGATGTATTGACGTTATGTAGATGGCCGCCGACACCGATTGTGAACAGTCCTTGCCCACCACCACGTCATTCTTTAACAGAGGGTAGATCCGTATTTATATGCACACTTCCCCCTTCATCCTCGTGTTGCGACAATGTCTTCGAGATTTTGAAAAGCCAATCCGCTATGTGTTTACAGAAACTACCACGGTTCATATCTTTATGCGCATGCTTTCTGTGCACAAAAAATCACCTATACATCGGCCATGAAAAAAATTACTCCATTTAGAGCCCATAGAGAGTTTCGCAGTATTGAAAGTTTGCGCTGCCTTGCGTATGTATACTAAGAGTACGAAACTCGTTACATCGCATGCGTGCTGTCGATGACGCGAATAACAAAACAAACATTCGGTTTAGTGCATATTTCGGTATTCATCTTTGTTGTTGACGCGCCTGCAAAACAGGGACAAAAGAAAAAGGGGACGCAGTGGAATTCTGCCTTCTTCCCCGTTTTTTTAGCGCACAGACGTGTAGGTTCATTTTAAGCCGAGTAATATTGGCGAGGTCACTGTGAGGGGCTTTGTGATATGAGCAAGTGTGACGAGTGCCATACTATTTTGTTTTATTTTGTTTGTGTCCGCTGCTTTTTCCCAAATCCCACGTTTCATGTACATATAGCCTTTTTCGTGTTTCTGTTGCATAAACTGAGTTGAAGTTCTGGAGTGTGTTTCGTCGCCTCTTTTACCTTTGTCTCTGTTTAGTGTTCCCTAGTAC
The DNA here is from genome assembly GCF_048455015.1 of Haemaphysalis longicornis. Classification (NCBI taxonomy): domain Eukaryota; kingdom Metazoa; phylum Arthropoda; class Arachnida; order Ixodida; family Ixodidae; genus Haemaphysalis; species Haemaphysalis longicornis. The sequence continues at coordinate 49,043,292 of NW_027526233.1, forward strand.
GATGATTTATTTAATTTTTGAGCGCCTCTACCACTGTCATAAAAACATTAAAACAAGCTCAGTCGTTCGTCATGCCGCAGTATAATTGAAGGTTTTGCAATAAAAAGAAGCTCTAGAAATATCACGTTGAAGTTTCTCCCGGATTTTTGTATATCTCAGTAAAGGTGGGTTGTCAACATGACTGGTCAGAAAGAGGTAACCATCGCTAATGATCAAAGCAGGCAGAAGGAAGTGTGTTATAAGATGAGGTTAACCACTTATGTGCATATTATGTACGGTGGCATATTGAAGAATTCGGTGATTGTCTATCAGCCACAGGGTGGTAGAAGAAAGTGGCGGCGATTTGAAGACTTACGAAGTGGAGCATGAAAAGAAGAGAGGAAGGAAAAGGGGTGGATATTATTAATGCCATCGAGCATAGAGCAACTAGCCAAAAATACGCTAATGTTAATTAAGTGAACTCGTTTATCGTGCCGACCTGGACGACGGAGCTATAAATACGCATTTATAGATAATCCAAACGATGATGGTCTAATAGATCGATATTGTTCAGGCATGAATTACTCAATGTATAACTATACTAAATGTAATACTCAATGTAAATACTTTACTCAATCATTACGCAAGTATTAATTATTACTCAATCATTACTCAATGCAATAGCAGTTACATCTATTAGACAATGTAATAGCTTTTGTATTACAACAGAATCGATTGCATCATGTAGAAAGGAGATTGCGTATTTTCAAACCCGTAGCACTATGAGGGGACAATAAACTTGTGCCAACAAATATACAATTTTGTCTAGCATATTTGTAAATTTTGCTTCTTGCTTTACTACCTGGACAAAAAAAATATTCTCTTTTCATTTAGGCGGCAGTTGAAAATAGCCGCTCTGTCGGTGCGAATCCTTCCTCTCCGTATGTTCTCACAAATGCCTCCTTTACTTCGGCGTGTCTGTCTCTTTTCAACCACGAAGCCAGAAAGGGACCTACATCGGAGCGAACGAAAGTGATGCTGCTTCGACACCCACCGTTAGCTACGGCAAGTAACGGGTGTCCTCGTTGGAACTTAAACAACCTAAAAAGCGGCACAATTTGGTTCAACCATAAAAAACTGCCCATCCTTTAAAACTTCGTCTCTATTTGCGCTGTGTTTCGCAGGCACTTTGTTCTGAGAAAAATAATCTGAAAAAATGAATATTTTTGCAACTTATACACAGTGCTCCTCAATTGTCTTCAACCTCTAAACGTTTTTTTAGTCTCTGTCTGCATTATGGCCACACCCAGTCTTTGGTGTACTGCAAAAACAAATGGAAGGGGTAATGAGAGTTCAAGCGGGGTTGACATATCGCTTTTTTTTTCAATACGAGGCCCATTTCAGGAGTGATAGACACAGTCCAACGTGCAGAAACATTCAAGATGCGCTGTACTTTACTCTAGGAAATGTGATTTTTTTGGACATGTTTTGTAGTGAATGCTTAAATCTTTTAAAAATCCGCAAGTATTACTTCTTTTCTTTTTTTACTTGTGAAGGTCACGGGGCACTCGACAAAGCTCTCTTGGTCTTCAGGACGCTTGTGACCTATGTCTAGTTGAAACTAGTTTTAAATATCCAAATGAGTTTTAAAAAGACAAAAAAAGATCCCTTGGACATTTCCAGTGACGTGAAACATTCGGAGGAGCCAAGCGTCGGTTAATAAGCGTATTCTTCGCGCTTAGATGTTTTTGCCCACGGCGGTGAAACCATTAGGGTCGACGTATATACAACTTCGCTGTAAAACTGTCGTGTCTTTGTAGCACGAAGCGTTGTAGCGCGAGGCATTGGAAAAGATGTCCCGGTCCGTTCTTTTAGTACGCTATTTTGCGCACGGTGATGAAACGTTGTAGCGTGTGGCGTTGGAAAAGGAGTATCCCGGTATTTTACTATGGTGACCACATGGAACGGCACCGACGAAAGGATACGTCGACAGCCCGAGGCCCTAAGTGGCTTTGCCCCTGAAATTGGACAGCCTCATTCAGAAGTGCTTAAAAAAGACTTGCCTAATTCTATTACAAAGGGCACGCTTTGGCCTCACAACCGAACAGAGAATGGTCGGGGAGCCGAAGGAACCCATTAGGTGAGATTTTAGCGACAAAGACGGTTCTGTTCACTAGTATCGTTAGTTGTACTTGCGGAGTGTAATTTACTTTTCGTACCAATGCAATTTGGGCGACAAGAGCGTGCGAGGCGTACGCGGGTTGTTATCGGCACGAACAAAGGAGATGCGCTAGTGAAGTTTGCCCAGCGGACAACTTGAACGAAAGAGAAGGGCGACATGACCATTCACACCCATGTGGCGAAATTTTTTTTTAGTTTAAAATATTACTTTTTAGAAATACGTGCAACGTAATTTGGGACACGGCGAAGAGGACATAGAGCCAGAGATTGGTAAAACAGCTGAAAAACAGCGGCACACAATAGAGGGTAAATATGACGTCCACACAACGCAAAATTCTTTCTATTCAGCTCCAAGATAGGCTATCTTCTTCTAAACCAGTCCCAGCGAGGGTGAGCACAGAACCCCCCTTCCTTTGCGACTCTTCCGGATATCAATGCCTAAACTCAACCCTTTTATATATTGTCACGTAGCGAAAGTCGATGCAGCTGTCTTGAAGAAAAAACAAGTTTCTTGGAGCGAACGTGTGCTCCCCTAACAACTGAAAGAATACACAGGTGGCAAACAGCAGTCATGCAAAATGACGTGCGCAGACGGGAGTCGGCGAATCGCATACCATGGCGTCTGCTTTGTAGGCTTTTTATCTTTCGGCCGGATTGTTTCTCGAACTATCGATTTACATCCTGAACATTGTAGCTCAAAGAAGATTATCCTAGGCAAGTGACGTTAGGGCAAAACAGTGTTCTTATCTGAATGAGCTAACCCGTGCGGCCTAAAAGTAAAGAATGGAACACGCGCTTCGCTTGGGAAACTGATAACTGAGCCGTGCGCGGCCGTGCACTAAAAACAAACAATAAATTAACAAACCCTTACATGGTTCGCTGCCTTACTCCCCTGTAAGAGTGCATCGACCCAATGCTAAAATAAAACGACAGTCCGGACAAACAGCAACAAAAAAACACAACAAAAAAGTCCGTCATTTTGCGCAGTAACGTTTGAGGCGAAACACGTGGAGGACTTCGGCTCGAGTGCGTCGTCGTGATGTGCCAGAATCACCATCGCGGATCACTTCGTAGGTACGTTGGCCAACACGTCGTAGAATCTGATAGGGTCCTAAATACCGTCGCAGAAGCTTCTCATTGACTCCGCGTCGTCGGATGGGGGTCTAAGCCCACACACGATCCCCTGGTTGGTACTCGGCGTCTCGGCGTCGGAGGTTGTAGCGGCCCGCATCCACCAGCTGCTGGTCCGTTATACGAACTCGAGCGAGATGGCGGGCCTCCTCCGCACGTTGAAGATATCCGTGGACGTCGGCGTTGAGGTCGTCGTCTTCTACGTGCGGAAGCATGGCGTCGAGCATCGTAGTCGGCCTTCTACCGTAGACAAGCTCGAACGGCGTCAGCTGCGTCGTCTCCTGGATAGCCGTGTTGTACACAAACGTGACATATGGGAGCACTTCGTCCCAAGTCTTATGTTCAACGTCAACGTACATTGACAGCATATCTGCGATTGTCTTGTTCAGACGTTCTGTTAGTCCGTTCGTTTGGGGGTGGTACGCCGTCGTTCTTCGGTGATCCGTGTTGCTGTAGCGTAATACTCCTTGCATCAGCTCCGCAGTAAATGCCGTTCCGCGGTCAGTGATTAGAACTTCCGGGGCTCCATGTCGCAGCACAACTTGGCTTATAAAGAACTTCGCCACTTCTTGTGCAGTCCCCCTCGGAAGAGCTGCGGTCTCTGCGTAGCGCGTCATGTAGTCTGTCGCTACGACAATCCACTTGTTCTGTGATCGTGACGTAGGGAACGGGCCTAAAAGGTCCATTCCAATCTGTTGAAGTGGTCTCGATGGGACGGCGATTGGTTGCAGAAGTCCGGCGGGTCTTGTCGGCGGTGGTTTTCGTCGCTGGCAGTCACGGCAGCTCCGGACGTAGTGGGTGACGTCAGAGGTAAGGCCGGGCCAGTAGTACCTGGCCTTGATTTTTCCAATAGTGCGGGCTGTGCCCAGATGTCCGGAAGACGGGTCGTCGTGGCACGCTTCCAAAATTTCGTCACGAAGATCCGCGGGGATGACGAGAAGGTAATTCGCTCTTGTTCCGGGGCTGAAATTCTTCACAAGGACGGAGTTTCTCAGGCTGAATGCTGGTAAGCTGCGTTTGAAGGTCCTAGGAACGGCAACGTTGCATCCCTCGAGGTACTCGATTATGACGCGTAAGTCGGGGTCGGCACGCTGCTGGCTGGCTAGGTCGCTCTCCGTCACGATCCCGAAGAACGCGCTGTCTTCATCAGAGTCTTGTGGTGGTGGGTCGACGGGGGCGCGGGACAGGCAGTCGGCGTCCGAGTGTTTCCTGCCGGATTTATAAACGACTGTAACGTCGAACTCCTGCAGGCGCAAGCTCCACCGCCCAAGACGGCCAGAGGGGTCCTTCAAATTGGCGAGCCAACACAGCGCTTGGTGGTCTGTTACAACCTTCAATGACCTTCCATACACGTATGGGCGAAATTTTGAAATCGCCCATATAATAGCCAGGCACTCTTTCTCAGAGGCAGAATAGTTTTTCTCCTCCTTCGACAGACCACGGCTAGCATAGGCTATTACCCTTTCGCAGCCGCTTTGCTTTTGGACAAGGACGGCACCCAAGCCTATATCACTTGCGTCCGTATGCATTTCCGTTTCGGCATTTCCGTCGAAATGAGCGAGCACAGGCGGGCTTTGCAGGCGTTTTTGCAGCTCGCCGAATGCTTTTAAAGCAAAGCTTTCTACCTCTACCCCCCAAGGGTTCTTTCGCGACCGTTGGTGTCACCAGAAAACTCCCGGAAAGAAATAAAAGAATTTACTGCACCGCCAGGGATCGAACCTGGAACTAACAGAGTAACAAACCAAGAGCCCGTAGTCTTACCGATTTAGCTACGAGCCCACGCGGAGGCTGGAAAGACAAGTGATGCACTGACCAAGCACATCTACGGCTTTAACCCCTGCATTCTCGCTAAATGCTACGCGATAGCGATTAAACGAAGCACACACTAACCCATGGCGTCTCACTTCTAGTACGACGCCAATGGGCCTGTGGCTTCCAGTGTTCGCGTAAAAAAATATCAGTTCCTTGTCCGCCCTCACGCCAGACGATACCTCAAGAAACACATTCAAATACTCCTTGATGGCCAGGCCATCACTTCATGCCCCAGCATCAAAATCCTGGGCCTACATCTTCAGGACAACACCAAGAGTAACATATCCTTGCAGTGCGTCAAACACAACATTAATAAATCATACACATGATCCGGCGAGTTACCACCAAGAAGCGAGGCCTCAAGGAATACGATACCTTCCGATTAGCTTTCGTCTTCTCCAGAATCACTTACGTCAACCCCCTGTCTTCTTCTCGGCAAGGAGGACATAAAGATGCTTTATATAATGATTAGAATGGCGGTTGAGCTAGCCATTTGTCTCCCCATGAGTGCGCCCAGAGAGGCTGCTTTGCACGGGGCTCTAAAAAGCTGAGAGGTGGTCATCTTTCTATCCAGAAGCTCCGAGTGAGCAGAACTGCGGCGGGTTCCCGAATCTTTCACCAGATTGGCTGGGCAGCACAAAATATCACTCCGCTTGATGTACTCCTGGGCTTTTGGCGACAAGAAACAAATATGCTCCCTTTGCTTAGAAATATGAACCCCTCAGACGACGAGGGTCACCGACAAGCACGGGCTCAAGCGCTCAACACCACCCGCGGTGGGGATCATGCAGTTGTCTACACAGACGCCTCCAAACACAGAGTGCAGCAGTACGTCATCATCGTGTCTACCTCCAGAGCCAACCTCCTTGCTGTGCCTCACTCAAGACCGAAGACATGATGGCAGTAGAAGAGGCAGCCATCGCCTTGGCTCTCAACCAGGGGTTTGTAAAGTAGTCACAAATTCGCAACAAGCCTAACGGAAGTACCTGTCGGGTTTGGTGTCCTCACCTGCACTGCGTGTGCTAAAAAACCACTCCCCAAATGGTTCCATTCAGCTCATCTGGACACCTGCTCACGCTTCCATGGAGGGCAACGAATACGCCCACCAAGCCTGCACTTTCACCCCCAGTGCTATGGAGCTGCACGAGGGCAGTCACCCGCTTGTCTCATTCAGGGACATAAACCAGAATTATCGCTATCTGAGGCAGACTCTACCTTTGGCTTACCCTGACCTTTCCATAGAAGAACAAACTACCCTACGGCTCATATAATCCGGCTCCTTCCCACACCGGACGAGTGTTCACTTAATGCATCCGAATCGCTAAGACGCTGCATGTAAATTTTGCTCATAAGAAAGAACACTCTGCCACATAATCGGGGTGTGCAACTTTAGCCCTGAGCACCTCCTCTCCTTCTGTCAACTACCTAACAAGAGCAATGGGTGATGCTGCTATCCAGCCCCTCTCTACCTACCCAGCTTCAACTGGTGGACAGGGCACAGGCGGCGCGGACTGAATATGGGCTACAGTGAAGAAGGAACCACTCCCCTGGACCGCACTTTGGCCGTTCAGAAGTCCTAATAGAAGTGTTTCCTCCTCCAGCTCCTCCTCCTCCTCCTCCTCCTCCTTTTCCTCCTCCTCCTCCACCGTCTATGCAACCGATCTCATCGCCTCCGTCCGCTACGGCAAAGGAGGAGAAGTGAGATCGTCTGACACCGGGTTTGAGCTTTTATTTTATAAAAAAAAGTTTCCACTGATGTGCTGCACCAATACAACTCAACCAACCACCGTTCATCACTCATGCAATAATTTAACCTGAGCAAGAATATCTCTTTGAAGTAATACAGGGTGTGGTTAAGTACTTTTCACTTCTCTCTGGTTTCACGATTTGTAGAGCGACGTGAGTGAATTTATGTGATGTCGCATAGGTAATCGTTGTGGGTGCAGTTTACAGCTTTGCTTTCCAACCACATTCACCGAGTGGATTGGCGCCATTTTTTTTCTTGGTCGTTTTCCCAGCTGAAAGGGGTGCTATCTTTCGTCAAGCGCGTGAGTGGCTCTGCAATGCGTGCGAAGTTTGCGACGAAGCGCCGGTAGTATGCGCACAGCCCGAGAAATCTCCGCACGCCCTTCTTGTCTTTCGGCCTTGGGAAGTTCGCAATGGCTGAAGTTTTTGCCGGGTCAGGTAGGACTCCCGCGGCGTTGACGACGTGGCCCAAGAACTTGAGCTCCCCGTATGCGAAACGGCACTTTTCAGGCTTCAGCGTCAACCCCGACGTACGAATAGCCTCGAGTACAGACTCCAACCTTGCAAGGTGTTCTTCGAAAGTCCGGGCGAATACCACTACGTCGTCGAGGTATACGAGGCAGGTGTGCCACTTAAGGCCAGCTAGCCCAGTGTCCATGACTCTTTGAAACGTCGCTGGTGCTGTGCACAGCCCAAACGGCATCACCTTGAACTCGTATAGGCCGTCTGGGGTTATAAATGCAGTCTTCTCTCGGTCTCTCACGTCCACTTCAATTTGCCAGTAGCCGGTCTTCAGGTCCATCGATGAGAAGTACTTCGCGTGGCAGAGGTAGTCGAGGGCGTCGTCGGTTCGGGGGAGGGGGTACACGTCCTTTTTCGTGATTTTGTTCAGTCGCCGGTAGTCAACGCAAAACCTTAATGTGCCGTCTTTTTTCTTTACCAGTACGACGGGCGCAGCCCAGGGGCTTTTCGATGGCTGTATAATGTCGTCGCTGAGCATGTCGTCGACTTGAGTCCGGATGGCTTCCCGTTCGTGTGAAGAGACGCGGTACGGTGACTGTCGGGTAGGTCGGGCTCCATCTTCGGTTATTATTCGGTGCTTCGCTAGAGGGATCTGACGTAGTTTTGCGCTCGACGAAAAACATTCGCTATAGCGACGCAGCAAAGCCAATAATTTTTTCCGTTGTTCTTGCGGTAGCGCCGGATTCACGTCGAATGGCGGCGGGAGCTTGAATATTTCTACGGGTGTGCGTTCAAAGTCGGCGACTGCGATCACATCACTTGCTTCTTGCGTTTCTTCGAGGAACGCAATTGCAGCTCCCTTGTTTAAATGCTGGTACTCTTCGGTGAAATTAGTGACCAAAACGTGAGATTGACGTTGCTTAAAGTGCGCAATGCCTCTTGCGACGGAGACACCGCGGTCGAGAAGCAACCTCCGATCACTCTCTACGATAGCGTCGATGTCAGAAGCAGCATCCTCACAGTAGACGGCGATCATCAAGCTTGCGCGGGGTGGCAGGGTGATGTGATCGTCGGCGATCCTGACAGCAGCACGGTGATCGGGGTTCGGCTGCGGCGTCGTGGAGTGATTGGAGGAAAATCTTATCGACTTGGTCTGCAGATCAATTATTGCGCCGTTGTCCGTCAAAAAGTCCATTCCGAGAATCACGTCGCGGGAGCAGTTAGGCAGAGCGACGAACGCCGCAGGGTACGTTGTGCCGTCTATGGTGACGTGCGATGTGCACGTTCAACTTGGCTTCAAGAGGTGGCCTCCTGCTGTGCGTATGTGCGGACCGTCCCATCTGGTCATAACTTTCTTCAGTTTAGACGCAAATGGTCCGCTCATTACCGAATAGTCAGCTACCGTGTCTACGAGGGCGACTACGTCAAAGCCGTCGATGGACACCTTGACGTCAGATGCAGTCGTCCTCGAGTTCCGGGTTCGTCGGGGCGTCGTATCTCTGCTTGTACGTGTTGATGGTCGGGCACTGTGCATCGTCGTAGTCGTCGTCTTCTCAACGGACGTCTCGGTCAGGTCGGGTACGCGTCGCGCCGTGTAGCTGTCGTCGTGTTCGGGAGTCTCGTCAGGGTTACGTCGGGTCGTCGGAATGAGGGCATGTCGTGAATCACTGTCTTCAGCGTGTCCTTGCGTCGTTGGAGGGTTTCTAGTTTTTCGCCGTAGAGCAACTTCACCTCCAGAAGTGGCCGCCTTTAGTTTCCCCCGCGTGGGCTGGGGGACCTTCCACGGGCGAAGTCAGCGTTGCTACGGCGGTTCGGCGATTGGTAGGGGTAGGGCGACGGCGAACGGTTGAAACGCGCTGGGCCACGGCTGGTTTCAGATAGATACTCGTCGATCTCACGTGGTCGTTGGCCAGGGAGAGGGCGAGGTGCGTCGACGGAGAAACCACGCAGTCCGAGTCTCTTGTATGGGCAGCGACGGTAAATGTGGTCGGCCTCTCCGCAGTGGTAGCACAGAGGACGGTTATCGGGAGTTCGCCATACGTCCGTCTTCCTCGGCGTCTGGTTTCGGGCTACCGGTGGTCGGGCGGGTGACAGTGGGCGGCGGTACGGCGGGGCCTCTTGACGGCGTGTTGGAGCAGGGCGGGGTCGACGAACAGCCGCGGAGTATGTCATAGCTTGTGGCTCTCGGGGTACCTCGGATGGCGTAGAAGTTCCCAACGCTTGTTGCACTTCTTCTCTAATCACATCGGTGAGGGAAGTGACTTGGGGCTGCGGCGGCGTTGGGAGAAGTTTTCGCAGCTCCTCTCTCACTATTGCGCGGATAGTCTCGCGTAGGCTGTCGGCCGGGATCCGCGTGCTGCCAAAGTCGTTCGCATTGGCCGCGCCAACAAAGTTGCGGTCATACTGCTTAGCACGCATTTCGAGGGCTTTCTCAATGGTGCTGGCTTCGGTCACGAATTCGGCGGCGGTTTTGGGCGGATTTCGGACAAGTCCAGCAAACAGTTCCTCTTCACTCCGCGTATTAAGAAGCGCAACTTCTTTTCTTCCGTCATTTCGGGGTCCGCGCGGCGAAATAGCTGCTTCATCTCCTCAACGAAGATCACGACACCTTCGTTGGGGTGTTGCGTGCGCGTTTCCAACAAAAGGGCGGCTCTTCTTTCCGCACGACGGTAGTGAAGGTCTTAGTAAACTCGCTTTTGAACTGAGCCCAGTTTGTCAAGGAGCTCTCGTGGCTCTCGAACCAAGTGCGAGCCGAATCTTCCAAGTAAAAGAAAACGTGCCGGAACATTTCTGCGTCGTCCCACCTGTTGAATTTCCGGACGCGCTCCAGTTTCTCCAACCATTCTTCTGGGTCTTCTGCGGGGGCTCCTCGGAACGATGGCGGTTCCCGGGGCTGCTGCAGGACGATTGGCGACGTTGTTTCTTGCACCATGGTGTTGGTTGCAGCGTTCCTTTTCTTGGGCCCTTCTGGCATCAAACCGAACTCGGGCGGTAAATCTTGCAGGCGGGGGCTGGCTCTTGTTGGACTGGCTTGGCGGCTTTTCGAGGTTGTAGTGGGCATGAAGGGTGCGTACCCAGAACCTCTACCAGATGTCACGAAGACAAGGACGATGCAGTTGTGTTGAATGAGAAACACGTTTATTGGAGCGAACTTGTGCTCCCCTAACAACTCAAAAGAATACAGAGGCGGCGAAGCAGCGGTCAACAAAGTGACTTGCACAGGCGAGTGTCGTCGAATCAAATGCCCCGGCGTCCGCACTGCAGGCTTTTTATCTTTTGCGCGCGTGGTTCTCGAAACGTCGATTCGCATCGAGAACATAGTAGATCCAAGAAGATTATTCTGGGCTGTTCACGTTAGATCGGAATGCTCTCCCTATCACAACAGATAACACATGCGGCACAGAAAGAAAGAATGGAACACGCGCTTCCCTTGGCGCAGAGATAACACAGACCGGCGCAGCCGGGCGGTAAAAGCAAAACACGAATAAACAAACCCAATGTGTGGTTCGCGGCAATATACAGCGATTATTACTTCGGAACACATGTTTTGCTACGGCAGGG
>NW_027526233.1:49054186-49361686 GCF_048455015.1 Haemaphysalis longicornis
AAACCTGCCATTTGGACATCTCGAATGCTACAAAACATGCAGCGAAAAAACAAAGTAGAACTCTAGACAACGATTCGAGGTTTTTACCCATATTGTATTCTCGCATGATGTAATCTCGTGCGTAATGTTTGGTGGGAACGGCGCCCATAGTAGTCTATCAAGGCATAAGACACCATAGAGGGACAGTTTTCATTTTTTCCTTGAGGGCAGCCCATAATGACGACGATAATAGAATGTTGCCATCATTATCAGCATACATATATACATACATACATACGCGGCGCCATCACTACCCTAGTTTCACTAACGCGTTATTTCGCTAGAACTGCCACATTTAAATTCTCTTTCTTTCCTCGTACAATAGCGGATCGTAATTGTTTTGTAGAGCCCGCATCTCACCGAAAATTATGTTTGTTGTTTTGTTTCACTGGAAATTCTCTTACAGGCCCTACATCTCGTTCGAATTGACATTCCTTGCTAAATGTGTTTCCCTGTATTCATGTTGCATCGTATTTCTTGCTTTGAATACATGTAATTACCAACCCTGCATGAACCTTCAATGGTCCGCAGTATGAAATATATAAAAGAATAAATAATACATACATACATACATACATACATACATACATACATACATACATACATACATACATACATACATACATACATACATACATACATACATACATGCCTCTACTGCGCTCCTAGGAACCTTGTTCACCTATGGTAAGGTTTCTATTATTAAAGAGAAAGTACGAAAGTAAGCAGTCCACGTCTGCACCAATTCCATGATGTGGTTAGGATTTAGCCGTAGTAAATGTTTAAGTGAAAATTCAGAGGCAACTACAAAGAAACTTCAACTGGTCATGACACTTGTAATTAAACTATCCTGAGTGCGGAAGGGCAGGGATCAGAATCACCGAGAAGAACACGGCAGAGCCTCCCCCGTTACACATCGTACGAGGCTCGACCCCCGAGATCGCCCCCCCCCCACCTTTTTGGTCTTCGTATATACTTGAGGCATTGTCTGGCTGTGACTTATAACGTGTAGGACAAATCCAAGCAATGGCTCTTGGCGCGTCGACATGTCTCTTTTGGTCACCAGCTTATGCACCATAATTACTTGTCTTTTACGGTCTATCAGGTATTGTTCAATCTAAGAATGCAATTTTTATAGACCTCACAGACGCTACCTATTCCGAGGGACGCTAAAGTTATGGCTGTAGGAAAATTTGTGTATAGTCTGCATCTCCGCATGCAAGACCACTCTAATACGACCGCTTCGTCCCGGTACTCATTTCTTGACCGCCGCTGCTACAGGGGTTATTGGTGCCTAAACAAGCGCTGTTGGCCGTCTCTGACTGTGAAGCGAACGTAGACCGGCCGTTTCCTTGCGTGTACCGTTGATGCTTTATGGCTCGTCCTGCGCCACCATTCCCTCAATCAGCTAAGGCGCATGGCTTGTACTGTGCATAAGATTTCGATGCCGGGTTGTGTAGCGGGGTCATTGACGGCGACGGGGCGATCCCTAATCATAGAATACAAGACTATTATTGTCAACGTACACGCTGAGCGGCAGTTTAGAACAGGGCTAGGCAAAATTTTAGTTATTGATATTGTAGAATACAGAATGTTTACACCGCAGCACGTTCTACTACCTAAACTTAGTACGCTAGCAAAGGAATTTTTATTTTTCTCTCGTATCAAAAGGAAGTACAAAACACTCGTGGTTACGCTTTCCCACGTTTACATACTTGGTTCATCCGTTACATTGCAGGACGACATCTCTCCTTGCTATCAATAAAGCAGATACGGAATGAGTGAAAAACTAACATTGCATGAACACAAATACAAATGACGTACACTTCTTGGTACATAAATTGTGCACTGAGAGGACAGCCTGTGTCCTGGGAGGGGGGGAACCACTCTCCCACCCCAAGCACCAGCTCCCTTTACACAAGATGTTTCATTTACTCGGGTCTTCCTTGATACATACACAACTTCAAGACATTCAAATGCAAAAACAAATACAAAAGAAACCGACCATTGGTTTGTTGACTGTACCGCATACACTTATTTGGCCCACCTTCCCATTTGGGGCCACAAGACTTATTAGATACTCTGAACATGACTTCTGTTTACATAATGCAATTGGAACTGCCTTTGGCATTAGCAACACAATCACATAGTCACCACATGGCTTACACCTGTAAAAACGCGAGTAAGCGGCTTACATTTGCGAGCCCGCTCACTTTGTAGTAGAGTGAGGCGCCAAGTGCACAGGTGCGGGAGGAGAGTCTCCCCCGCCCGAGGCGCCTGCGCCTTTTAAAAGCCTCCCCTTATGTTCCCGTAAACTTGACCCGTACGTTATTGGGGTGCAACAAGTGCACTCACCTTTATGATCCTCCCGTTATTTCCCTGAAATGTAGCCCCTGTATTGGAGTGCGGCTCAGGCACACCCACTTAATAAGCCTCCTTTTATGTTCCTGTGAAACGTAACCCGTGTATTGGAGTGCAGCTCAAGTGCACTCGCCCGTTTTGAACCTCAATGAAAGGACAAGACCATTTTCTCAAGAATTCTTCTTCCCCTAAAAAGAAGAGCTCTGCTTCCAGGTTTTCGGTTAGTTTTGTGTGCATGTGGATCAGTAAGTTCCACTGGTTACGTCGGGGGCGTGATTGCTTGACGGCAGTATACCTGTTTATCCACAGTACATAAAGACCAATCGTTATGATAAGCACAGCTAGAGAGTTTCTTGGGCATCGTCTGCCCTCCAGGAAGTCCCGAATGCGGAGTTGTCTATATGCCCTACTCACTATGAGCCAAAATGTTTTGGCGACTGTACATTGGACCATTGCGTGTTCATTTGTCTCCCTCTGATTGCAGTGCACACACTTGTCTGTTGTTGTTGTACCCCATCTCCTTAAGACAGTTCTCGTCTGCAAGACTGACCACCCATACTTCCATGTTACGTCTTGGGCTTCACCTGGTACATTTGCATTGATCAGCGTGCGCCAAGGAAAGTTCTTTTGTTTCTCTTCTAGGTTTTCAGGACTCGTCTCATCTAATTTCTGAGCCAGTTCTATGTTCCTCATGTTTTCTACTTCTCTTTGCGAGTTATGTGTGGTTAGTTTTTTATATGCTGCTATTACTTTGGCGTAAAAGGGGGGTGGCTGAGTTGCCTTGGGTCCATCCAGAGTATGCTGGGGAAATAACCTAGCTTGCGCTCCCAAGAAGTATACACAGAGCTGCCTCGCTGGATGCCCCGTCTACAGATCAAGGACCCTAAGAACACTTTTCAAAGCATAGGTCGCGGCATAATTGGTTACAGAGGGGATGTTCCACCCCCCGAATTGTCTGGGCAGGCCCAGTTTCCCGGTTTTGACCAGGGCTGTTTTATCCGACCAGAACAGGCGCAATACTTCAGATGTAATTTTAACCGCTATGTATCGAGGAAGGGCAGCTGTCCCGGCTATATACCATACTTTCCCTGTGAGAACATTTAATGCCAGATACCTTTTAACCGCGTATGGAAAGTCGTAAGCTAAGGCTTCGTTTACATCCTCCCTGAGTTGTTTAAGTGTCTGGTGCCATGTCTTAAGTGATACCCCGCTTGACGTGTAAGTAACGCCGAGGATTTCTACATGCGCGACTACTGGGATGCCATATATGTGTTGTTTTTCTGATGGACTTAGGCTTAAGGCTTTACTTTTTGTGCAATTTAGTCTTGCACCAGCTAACTCGGAATACTCCTCAAAACAATTAAGTGCGTGCACTAAACTATCTTCGTCCCTTAGATACAAGCTAACATCATCGGCATACGCCGTTACTTTAACTGTCTGACTCCCTGGAAGCTGTAAGCCTAGGATATGCGAGTTATTTTCAACATTTTTCAAGAACGGTTCTATTGCTAGAACAAAAAGTAATGGGGAAAGTGGGCACCCTTGTCGTACCCCTCTTGTTACGCTCAGGCTAGTTGCTACCTGCTTGTTTACTACTAGATCACTCTGCATGTTTTCATAAAGGATTGCTAATATATTAATAAACTGTTGTGGATATCCGAAGGCTGTTAAAGTTGCGAAGATGTAGTTGTGCTCTACTCTGTCAAACGCCTGTGCTTGATTTAAAGAAATGAGCCAACCTCTAGCCTGTCTTGTTTTGGTGTACTCTATTATGTCTCTGTTTAACATGTTTAAGGTTTGACAGTTCCTGTCTGCAACTGAGCAGGCTTGCCACGATGTTATCACTTCCGGCAAAGTAAGTTGTAGTCGTCTTGTTAGCACTGATGCAAGTAATTTGTAATCCGTCCCCAGTAACGTGATGGGGCGCCAGCTTGTAGGTTCGTTCCAGGCCCCGGCATTTTTTGGTATTAGGATAATCCTACCTCGTTTAAAACTGCGGGGTACTGTGTGCGTTGTGAGAACATCATTTAGTACTGCACATAGGAAGCGTCCAAGAAGGTCCCAAAATGTGCTGTAAAACTCGACTGGCAATCCATCCACTCCTGGTGCCTTGCCCTTGTGGAGTTGCTTCATCGACTCTGTTAATTCTTTTAATGTAATCGGAGCGATTAAGCGTACAAAGTCTTCATCTGGTAATTGTGGAAGGCTTGCTAAGTAGGGGCTAGAGGTAATGCTACCGATGTCTCTGGTTGTCTCACTAGAGGTCATTTCCTGAAAGTAGGTAATGAACTTGTCGATGTCCCCTGGTGTGAGATTTGCTTGGTTTGACTTATTTGCTTCTGCTTACAGCTGCCTGTTTCGTTCGTACCTCAAGACTTCAGGGTTGGCACTGGGAGATTGTCTGGCTCTATGAACATCGGCAGTGGTGGAGTAGAGCCTGCTTAATCTGGAGTGTCTCAGTTTTAAATCTTTAATGTAGGTTTGCATTAGCAGTGTTGCGGTGTTGCCTCGTTCTATTATTTTTATTCGTTTTAAGATGTTTGTTAACTCATCTGACTGCCGGTGTCTGAGCTTTTTTCCCTCTTCAATGCAGAGGGTCTTCCATTCCACTTTTAACGAGTCCCAGTCGTTAACTTGCCTCCCTTCGATTGACGCTGCTATTCCGTTACTTAGGCTGGCTTTGCATGTCCTGTCATATAGTATGCGAGTGTCCAGCTTCCAGGCTTGATTATTGCTTGGGTTTCCTTGGCTAGCTATTTTAATTCCCACAGGGCTGTGATCCGAGATTTGCGGAAGCGATGCTGCAGCTTCCACTATTTCGCACTCTGTGACAATGTCTGCCAGAACCGAGCTAACGTAGACTCTGTCTAGTCTACTTTTCGTCCTTCCTTGTTGCCATGTGTACTGCACCGTTGTTCCGTGAAGGAGTACGTGTGCGTCAATTAAATTAAAATGAAGAATTAACTTGTTTAAATCCCGTCCTTGGTAATCTACTCTATGTGAGGGCCCTATCCTGTCATCCTGGTTTAATACACACTTAAAATCTCCAAGGCATATAACATGCCGGTTTTCGAGAAACAGATATTCTATATTTTTGAACAAGTTTTTCCCAGTGGAAGGGCATGGGGGAGCATAAATATTAATTAGGCGGTATCGGTCACCACTCCAGTTGAAGTCCAAAACTGTTATTCTACCTTCTGTATCAAAGGTGAAGTGGCTATGTGCCAACAAGGATGTATTAAGGACTATTATGCCGGCTCCACAAGAATTCTGCATTAGGAAAGAAAAGATGCCCTTAAGGCCATGCTGAGCCTCAAATTTTTGGACATCCTGAATAGATTTGATATTTGTTTCCTGTATGCACAGTATGTCACATCTGTTCTGTTTCGCGAGGTCTATTATTTGCTGCTGTTTGGAGGGCGATCTAAAACCCCGAACGTTCCAAGTCCAAATGTTCAACATTTTATAGATGGGTTGTCAAGGTTGGCGCGGTCACACCAACTGCGACACCAAAGCACTCGTAAAAAAAAAAAAAAAAAAACAACCAACCAACTTGACATTGGATTAAAAGGCCAGTTACACACTTGCACCTGCTGCTATTTTTTGCTGGTACTGAATTGGCAAGAACGGTTGTACACTTGCTGTGGCTCCAGTGTCGGAACCACTTTACAGGAGGGGGTGGGGGCATTGCCCTGACTACCTTAGCAGGCGCATCGCACACAACACAGAACCATTTTCCCGTCATTGAATATTTGCGGGCACGCTTCTCCATCGACACCTTTTCAGGCGCAACAATTCTCTGGGGTGAGCCCCGTTCGTCGGGCGCGTCCGCTGTTCCAGCACGACGCTCAATAGTGCGAGACAGGAAAAGATGCCCGAGAAATGCAGGGTCCCCTACAGGTGCTTTATCTGACTGCGTTGTGTTTCGGGCGGGCCGTGCACCACCCTCGGCCTGCTGCAAGCTCCAGCTCTCTCTAAAACCGTAAACCAAGTGAAAGGAGTACGCTTTCCCTGCCCTGCATTTCGTTACAGCTGTTAGCCACCTGATACTGTGTTTTTGGGGTCGGCGTGCCCGCCGCTTGTCACTCACAACTCCCAGTCGTGGCCCCGATTGGGGGCACGTCTGTTTGCTCATCAAGAGGTTCACATGATCTGCGGGTGCCAATGGGGCACCGGAACACACGAAAACAATGTCCTTTCCACCGCCCTTGCCCATACGCTCGGGCCCGTGCCTGCGCGATTGCTTATTTTCTATTTTGCCCATTTGTACTAGTAACAGACTATAATATGGGAGGCGCACACCTCCTCTCCCTCCATCCGCAAAAAAAAAAAAAAAACACCGGGAACGAAGACGCGAGGAAGAACGAATTCCGTACGCGTGTAAAAAAAAAAACACCACCTTTGTGGACGAAGACGCGAGGAAAAACGAAGGAAAACACTTGAAAAAAGAAAAAAAAAACATGTATAGAAACTTATTACAATGTTTTAGAAGCACATGTCATCATCGTCGTAATCCTCAAAATTTTCGCTACTCGTCCATTCCTCTGAGTTAAACAGTTGCTCACCCTGTTTTTCCGTGCTCTTGAGCTTCTTTTTCACCTTGCTTGTCGAAGCGTCGCTGTCGGTTTGCCGGCTTGCTCTTTTTAGCTCGTCGCGTGCTCTATTACACTCACTGACTCCCCTCCCCTGTCCGTCCGTTTCATCCGTGCTGGTTGCACTGTCCCCACTGTTTGTGGAGGTTATCCGCTCGTCTATGACGAGCCTGTCGTCGTCGGTTGAAGTTCCCGAAGCAGCCCCGTCGTCCTGTGCTGCGGTCGGCAGCGCAACGTGCGCCGCGGCCTGCAGCGCGACGTGCGCCGCCACCTCCCGCACGGCCGTCGGGTCGCTTCCGTTGTCTCCTTGCTGCGCGCCCGGTCCGCCGGGACGGAAGTCGGAGTGGGTGTCTGTCTCGTTTTCTCCATCGTCACGATGCAAGCTCAGCTTTCCTCGCCCTTTGAGTGCCCGTCTGCTCCTTTGGCTTTGTTCGATGCTGTCGCCGCCTCCGCGGCCGTCTCCGTCGCCATCATGGCGGCTGTCTTCTCCTCCGCCGCCATCATGTCTTCCCTCCTCCCCAGGCCGCGCCCGGCTGCTGTCGTCATGGCGGCCATCTTCTCCGGCGCCATCTTGTCTCCTTTCCGCCCCGAGCACTGCCCGGTTGCTGCTGTCATGGCGGCCGTCTTCTCCTCTGCCGCCATCTTGTCCCCCTCCCGCTCCGGTTGGCGCCTCGCTGCCGTCTTCACTTCTTGCGCCCTTTGCTTCCACCGTTACGACCATTTGATGCTGCGTCTCCTCCTCGTTGCTGTCACTGTGAGCTACCTGTGTGTTTTGAGACTGCGTGTCTTCACTCCTGGTGTCGTCGGTGGTTTCAGGGGTTGCTTCGTCCACGTGCACCTCCATCACCTGACTTCGCTCCTGGTCGCCATTCTTTTGCTGTTCCTGCAGCGGGGGAAAAGCCGCCGAAAATCCTCCGGCCGTCACCATCGAGTACGACTTGCGCGCGGTGCAGTCGGCCGTAGCGTGCGTCCCGCCACACCGCGAACAATCTCGCACACAACCTTGCGTCGCGTGCCCGAACACTACACACCTGTCACACCGCGGGGTGGCACACTGGGCCTTGAAGTGCCCCTCCATGCCGCACCGCCGGCACACTTTCCGCACTCCTCGATAGTCAAAAGTGGCCCTTTGGCCGCTGACCCTCAAGAAGTTCGGCACTGGGTTGTCCATGCGCATTTCCATCTTGACGTACCGCAACCCCGTCCTTAGGTGCGGCTTGTCACGAAAGCAGTTCGAATCAATATTCACGACTTTACCGTAAGGTTCCAAAGCTTTCGCCAGTTCGGCGTCCGTAACAAAGGTGGGCAAAAAAAAGACGGCGATGCTAACGTATTGTTTGTTCGCTGGCACGAGGGTGACTAGGTTGCTTCCAATGCGTAGAAAGTTTGCGTCCAAAAGTTTCCTTACCGCTGCCTGGGTGTTGACTCCGATTTGAAAATCCAATCCGCCCATGTGCTGCACGCTGTACAGGTCGGACGTTGGGACAATGGCCTCCGCCGCATCGATAATGGCGTCGACCGCCGTGCCCGAAGGCACCCTGACATTGAAGTAGTGGTGGCGTGGCGGCGGCATCCCGCCTGAAGAATGAGCAGCTCGGTGACGAGGGGCCTCCCGGCCCCCTCGCGCGGACGACGAAAACTTCTCCCCCTTGGATGCGACACTGCCTCTGCGCAAAGCTACTACAGACATACGAGTACCAGTGGAAGGAGGGGTATAGAATCAATGAATTGCTTCTACGACTTAAAATAAAATGAACCTCTGTCCAGACAAAACAATTAGAGATATCGTTTAAACTATCGTGTATTTTTTGCTATAAATTGCATGTAATGTTCCAAGAGCTCGAAACTTATATTTCACCAAATATTTTATTCAAACAATTGTTATTGTCGAACGTTAACTGTATATATGCATGTAAACCTTATTGTATAGCTGTGAATTGCTAGTATTAACCCAGTAAATTATGGCTACCGTCTTATTGCGGTTGCATCACAGCCCAACCTGCAAAACCGATTTCACTGTATGCCTAGCCATAGTCACTGTAAATTTTTGATAGTGCCTCTGGCTAGTCAGTGAGAGGAAGCAGTTCGACCATTGGTGAACAATTAGGACAGACTGCTCCCATCGATTAGAATAATGCACTTTCGTGTCGTTCTGCATTAGCAAGTGATCACTCTGTCTACATTTTACCCAGTTGGCCCAAACGCTTCCGTTTACTCTTTTGCCTGCGTGACTATCAATAATTAACAGGGATTTTGGCTAATCAGTGAGCAGCAGCGGTGGGGCGCGTTTGGTGAAATCACACTTGACTGCCCGTATAGCGGCCATGATGCCACACTAATGAGATATTTGCCGTAGTGAAATGTAGAAACGGAAGAGAAACGTATAGAAACTGGAAATTGACGTTTGTGCTCATAGAATACGTGCACAGTTTACGGGCGACGTTTCCCTATTGGAGAGCTCTCTTTCCGTCGTCGCGCCAACTTGCCTATTTCTCACTCGCTAGCTACAAGAGTACGGTAACATTAGAATATGCAAATATGGAGCGCAGAACACAAAGTAACCCAAGCAGGTTCATTTGATTTGACGAGCGCACAGCAATGTACTATCACCAACATCACACAAATATTTGAATTCGCCAACATCCTTAGCCTTCAACACCCAAAATTTGAGAGCCTTTTAGGCCCGTCCCCACCACCCCCTCCTTCTCTCGAACAGTAATTTTTCGCACGGGTCTTGGCCTTTCGAGCTCTCTCATTTAATACGCCATTACAGCATTGCGTGGACATAAAATTGGCTCGCCCGGCCATTTTTTACCAATTCATTGTAGCGGAAGTACCACAGCTGCAAAGGCTGGGATCGCATGTTCGCCGACACTGTGTATTTTACACTGGGCACTATTATTGCGATCACCTCTCTGTACACAACACGGCTCCATGCATACCGCTTTTTCTCTGCTTCCTGGCCACGCTGAGGTACAGACGTAACGTCACGTCAGTAAACCCCGCGAATTGACAACATAAAAGCGGTAATGCGAGCGTTGCAGAGAAAGGCACCGCATTGTTACTTTGGTGAAGGCGTCCTAGATTCGACATTCGTCAACACGTCGTAGCGTGGTGAAGGAGCGGCCCTCAGAGGAGTTGCTTGCTTTCATAACGAAAAGGGGCCCAGACAGAAATTTAACTTGTTTAATGTATGGCGAGCAGAGAACATCCACGATAGAGAGAGTAGCACACTCCCATGCTTATAACAGGACAACCCGAACGGGCAGAGTGACGCTCTGCAACTGAATCCGGAGCGCCCTGCACGACGCTAGCAGACAGCGCCCATTTGTAACCAGAACTCCAAACGGTAACCAAGTGCACTGCGTGTTGTGCACAGCAGCGAAGTTAAAACACACAAACAAAGGCACTATAGCAGAGCTGCAGGGGCGATCAGTCAGACGCCGCCTCTATGCATGGCCGCTTGGATTATTTCTGCCGCGGCGCATTCTCGAAGCCTCATGAGTGCTGCAAGTTACTTTCCTTTGCCATCATCAGGGCTATTCGGGAAAATATGGCAGAGCGCCGTTCTGCGCACTGTTGAAACTGCGCAGCCCGGCAGGAAACAAATACGCATACAACTATACCCCCCCCCACACACACATGCAAACACACGAACACAAGCAAACACACAAACACGTACACACACGCACGCACACAACCGCACACACACGCCACGCATATGCGCATACACACACACGCACACATACAAACACAGATTCGCACACACACACGCGCTCACAATCGTACACGAAAAACACACACACACGTAAACACAGACACACATAAACACACACACGCACAACCACCAACGCAAACACAGAAGCACATCAGAGTATTAGGTAGCAGAAGGTACCAGTAGATAAGAACTGGCATACTTCAGACCGCTGGGGCGGGCACGGTGCAGTAGAGTCAAGGAGAGACGTGGTGGTGGCTTCGGGTAGTCAATGCGAGGCGGCGATATCCACTAGGCTGCTGAGCACGGTCTTCGCAGAAGCTCCAAACCGGAGTGATGGTCCCACGGCGAGGAACGTGGCTATGGGCGATAGATATTAACTAGAGTAGGGAGCGTAGGCGTAGTTTGAGACGAGGCCTCGCTGCCCGCGCTCTGCAACACCGGAACACCACTCACTCGTCGAGCGTACCGAGCTTATCCCGGCTACGTGAAGGATGATGACCGTCGGGCCTACACCGCGATGGCGTGATGACTTCGGCGGCAGCGGCGGCGATGGTCCCCGGGCCCACACCGCTAGGGTACCGTCCTGCTGCCGTCTTGGCCGACCCCTTCCGAACAGCTTCTTTTTCTCCTTGTTTGCTACTGGCCCTTTCTCTCTGGTAAGTGCTGCACTACCTGCTCGGCGGTTTGGCCACCACACTGCACTGGCCCTTCACTACGCTGAGATCAGACAAATAACGCAGATACGGTTACTTCGTCGCGTACGTTCGTACGGATGGCATTGCAGGGCTTTACGGCATAGTAAATAATAGCAGTTACAGTTCGCCAAGCTTGCCATGGCTAGGAAATAGATTAATCCAATGCAGCTGCGGCTCACATAACTTCAGTGCAGCCACAGAGCACCCCGTGTGCTTCGCCTACGGACCCCCGGCCGACCGGCCACGTCCGCAAGTAACTCACCGCCGTGGTTTGCGGCACGTGAACGCCACGTGCGACTACCGGCGCGTACCACTGACATCCCTCTGCGCATGAGGAAACTGCACAAACTGCTTAAAAAGTTATTACATCCGGTTAAATAAGGGTTTATTCCCCATTTCCGGTGCGTATCATTAGCTCTTATCCCATACACGCAGAGCCAGCTACGTCAGATTTCCGTGAAGCAAAGAAATGATCGCAGCGTTCGAACTACAAGAAACCGTACATATGATATGCTCCACCAGCGCTTTTCTTTCTCACCTTTCGTTCAAAACGCAAAATCATTGTTGTTGTTGTTGTCTCTGTTTTTTTTTTTTTTGTGGCAAATAGCAACATCTGGAGTAGATCACGAATGGGCAACTTGCTGAGCTGACGTGCCCGCTTAAGAAAATTGATAAAATGTTAAACTGAAAGCGTAAACTTCGTAGCATAGTGGGTGCCGCAGGACACCGGAACGTAACACGCGTAAAAGATAAAGAAAGATAACCGAACAAACACAAGAAATTACGACATCGCAGCAAAGAAGTCGTTATTTATTATCGCTAGGTTTTGTCTATTACGACACGTAACAGAGCTCCGTGTCCAAGGATCCTTGTTTTTTTGTTGGTCGTTTTTTTTTAATCGGTTTCATTGTTGAATAGTGTGTGTCCAATAATTTCGTTCTGCGGTAAATTTGTTCAATCATTTTTTAACCACAATATTAGGGTATGTGTCGAGAACATCATATCTGAAGTCAAATGAAGATTTTTTTGAACTCTTGCATTCATGTACATAAAGAAGGATTAGCAAGGGAGGTGCGTTCGTTCGTTCTTGTCACCACAGCAATCCCACCAGATTCAAATAAAGCTTACTAGAGACTCTCAACCAGCCTGCAGGGATAAGGTGTCACGTAGCCACTCGGCGCGAAGTAAAAAAAAATTCATGAGGCTCCGTTCAGACACAGCAATTTTATAATGCAGCAAACATCCAAAATCACACATGATCACTCTCAAGACGATAGAAAATATAACCCTAAGGAACAGTAATGAGTAAAAACCACAGCAAACTAACCCTTCAGGCTAATATTTAAACTTTGAACCTTAAATGACATCCAATTAATCCCCAACAGAAAACGTCGTCAAGCAATACTCGTGCAGTGTGGCCGTTTCGGTGACGTGGATTGGTCACGAATGCCACGGCGTAGCAACAGCTTATTTCACCTCGTTACGTTTTGCTGAAGACGCCATGCCGATGCTTCTCTCTCTTAAAGTCGCAACGTACGATTTCCCTCGTTGCCGTGCAGCAAGGGAGATAACGCCTGGTTGAGGTAAAGTCGCTGTTGTGGAAGACGTGAGTGGACGGTGAGATAGCGCTCCGCGTAGGTGCTCTTTCAGTCGTTGCTGGGGCCTCCAACGAGTTTGAACCAATGCACCATCGGTTCCCTCCACCCAGGCTTGGGTTGTCCCTTCGGTGTCTGGGAACTTTCACTCTCGCTCCCTCGTTCCGGACCTTGCTCTCTCCTCCTGGAGCTTAATCCTTCCTTTTTGATACTCCAATGCCCTGGGACTCCTTCCCTAATTACCTTGTGGGGTTTGTGTCGGCACTTGCGAATTAGATGTCTCGCCTTTCACAAACAGCTCACATCATTGTTTCTCGTACCATTACGCTGCGTCGCGGCACTAGTGGATTGTCCCCATATATCACCTCGATATCTGCCTTGATGCCGCTTTTAGTGAAGAATGCTCCTTGATCGGACGGTTTTGGCGCTAACTACAAATTAGGTATCCGTCTCTTTTTAAAACAAAGCTAAACTTCTTCCGTCAAGCGGTTTCGCGGAGGAAGCTCAAGTTACCCTTTTGACCGAAGACGCACCTCCGGCGGCATATTCCTCGAAGAGCATCGCGTCTGTCACGTGAACACATGAAGTGGACAGGACGCACAGAAAAACATTTAGTGGACAAAGAGGGTATATAACAGCACAAGGCATTTAACCGTCAATAGTGAAAGAAGTCTACTCTAGGTTCACGTTTCCGTAATAGTATTTAGGGATGGTGTAGCCTCACGGTACGGTCGATGTCTTGTGATGCTTGTACGGTTGAAGGCGACCGTCATGTCTCGTGCGGATTTCAGGCAATCAACCCCGCCGTCGCTGCCAAGACCAAGGGGAGCGTAGCGCCAGGTGCGTTGCTGCACTGGCGTAGGTGCGCAGCCCAAGCGTTTCAGGCCGTCAGCTTAGCTTGTTTTTCTTCAACAAAATGGAGCCGCCAACGAAAAGTTACGGAGGGGTTTCCTTCCACGATCATTGCCTGGAACTTCTGTCGGTAGGCCTGCGGCGCCCTCAGGCCCCGATGTTGTGGATTGTGTTTCAGGTGCGTAGCCTGGAGTCCCTCGTCTTCCTCCTTCTCCAAACGCTTGCTTATTTTCTTTCTTCATCTCATCTCCATGTTCATTCAATTCAATTCAATTCAAATGTTTATACAATTCAGAAAAAAAATTTACAAATATGCGGATATACAGACGAGGGTCCGAAAGCAATACGGCTGAAACGGCACCCTCGGTAGTTCATTACTAAGGGAGCATGTAAACGCAGCGAACAGAAATGGTTATTTTCAAAAATTTACGTCCGTAAATAAATGCAATACTTGTATCAGCGATTTCAACACATTAATTTGACAAGTCTATCAAGTGGATTTGCAAGACCTACTACCAAAACAAAAACTACTACAAAATATTCTCTCCATTCAGCAAGGGACATTCAATGAGTCCACTTTTTTATTATAGAGCACTGGAAAAAATTTGAGCAAATACACCGGTGAAAATAAAATAAGAAACACCTTAATTGCACCTAAAAGAAATACCTTTAGTACTGTTTTAAATACAAGTAATGGCATTGATGATTTTACAGTAAGAGGCATGCTGTTCCAGAGCTGCATAGCAGTGAAGTGGGTAGTTGTTTTCTCGTAATTTGTATGCACAATCGGAAGTAAAAAAATATTACTGGAGGCAAACCTTGTGGGGTTAACATTACGTAAAGGATGAACGTCTATAAGCGGAAAAGGAAGTTGATTATTCAGAATATTAAATAACATGATTGCGAGATTGTACTTAAATAAGTGATCAATGTATAAGATACCTAACTGGTTACGTAGTAACGAAACATCAGCACTAAAATTGGTGGTTGTTATAACACGTATCGCTTGGTTTTGAATGTGTTGTACCCATTTTAGGTGACAATGATAAGTGTTTCCCCACGCGATGATGCCATAGTTAGGGTGACTCTGTACAAAGGAGAAATAGAGTGCTGGCAGTGCGGAAGATGAAGAGAAATGCCGGGCTTTAATGAGCGCACGAATGCCAATTGGAGTGGTTTTTTAAGGTGGTTGATATGAAGATGAAACTTAAGGTGAGGATGAAGACGTATACCGAGAAATGTAGCAGAATCAAGAGCAGGAATAGAATTTACACCAAGTGTTAATGAGGGAAGCTTGGTTTCGACCTTCTGACTTGAACTGAAAATCATGAATTTAGATTTGATAGGATTAATTTGATAGGTGCTTTTTACACCAATATACGACATTACAGAGAGCGATGTTAAGTTTAGATGCCAAAGATTATCCGGTGTTAAAACAGTGGTGTCATCCGCATATAAGACGCAATGGCAGGACTGCAGGGTATCAGGAAGGTCAATTATATAAATTAGAAAGAGCAGCTGACCCGAAATTGACTCGTCGGGCACACCTGTGTTACTAACTATAGTTTCAGAAAATGTATCTTCTACATATACGACGCGTTCCCTATCAAGCAAATAGCTTTTCAAGAATGTTACTGACGTACCAGTTAAGCCGTACGCTTCGAGCTTACTGAATAAGATGTTAATTGTATCGAAGGCTTTCGTCAAATCTAAGAAAACCGAGCCAACGACATGAGAATTATCTATTGATTGTTTGATATAGTGTAATAAAGAAATCAGTGGCAAGTTAGTAAGCCTCCTGCGAGAAATCCTTATTGACAAGGTTTGAATAGGCCGAATTTGTTTAAATAGCTTTTTAATCTAGTGACAAACATTTTTTCGATTATTTTGCTTAGAGAAGTAATACTGAAATCGGCCTATAATTAGCGATAACTTCTCTGTCACCTTTTTTTATACGGGGAAAATCTTGAAATGCTTCAACTGTTTGGGGAATGACCCCGAAGAGAAGATAAGGTTAATTATATGGCATACCGGAACAGAAACTAATCGAGAAGCTGCTTTCAAATGGCCCATAGAAATACGATTTAAACCTCGGCTGCTATTATTAAGATGCAAAATTGTTAGATTTACCTCTTCCGTGGTGGCAGGAAAAAGATAGAATACCTGGGGGTGCGGCGCAAAGTTTCCTGGATGCCAGTGACTGGTTTCATGTTGATGGGTGAGGAAAAATGATCACAGAAGGCGTTGGCAATGACAAGGGGCTGGTGATACACTGTCTCATTGAACTTGATTTTAGATATGGGGGAGTGTTGTTTAGATTTTTTTAAGAAATCGTTGAAAAGCTTCCACTGTTTCTTCGAATTATCTTTAGCTTGTAAAAAGGCGTTTTTGTAGAACCGTTTTTTGGCCTCTCTTTATACGGTGATAATAACATTACGATAGTTCTTATAACGCAAGGCAAGGTTTTTGTTAAAGGGTTTGCTTTTAGTTTTTTTGTACAGATTATCTCTCTTGTATATGGTTTTTATTAGGCCCTTAGTAATCCAAGGATTGCACGGAAACTTGTATTTCTTTTTACATCGTCCGGAAGTAGTGCAAATTTTAACAGTGTTCAAGAAATATAAGCAGAAAGAGTTAAGAGCATCGACTGGATCACGCACGTGGCTAACAACAGATCAATCGATGCCACGGATGATTTCTATAAATTTATATTCGTTGAAAACTGAAATGTAGTTACATCCCTGGGAAAAAAACTGGTTTAGGGTCAAAAGTAACTAACATTGGAAAGTGGTCGGTTATTTCAGTTTGTACTACCCCAGTTATTGGAATAGATGGCAAGTTCGATAAGACATGGTCTATGAGAGTTTTGGTTCAGTGGCCCTGTCGTTACCGCCGGAGAAACCTATCTGACTGGCCGGTAGCCGAGCCTTATAAATAGCCGAGCCATATAGGTGTTCGCACGCTTCATTGTTTTTCTTGGCAATACTACTTTGCGGGGTTTTAGCACATACCACTCGGGCGGGGGGGGGGGGCGGGGGGGTCGGGTTGCTCATGACAACGCGATGTGCCTGGTCCCCCACCGGCGCGGCGCACAATGGCCATTTTAAATCGTTCTGCTCACATCCCCACATTTCCCGTCGCAGCGTGTACGGAGCGGCCGCTCAGCTAATCGGCAGCCGGCCAAACCCGCAGCCTCCCCCGCCAGCGGCGGTGGGGCGTCTCGGGAAATGTGCCTCATCTTGCGCCGCTTTCGCCGAGAAGGAAAGCAAACCTTGCCTCCTTCTGTGAGCGTTGAACGGTACCGAATCGCTTTGAGGCATAGTGGGGAATATAGCTACATCAAAGGTTAACCAAGCGAAACCAAGACTCAACCATAATAAGAAAATATTTTACTTTGCATATTCAAAGTTGGCTGAGCTAGGCCACTTCCATTTTGTTGTTATCTCCCCTCTGAGAGGATTTCCCTTGAAACCTGACCCAAGGAATATGGACTTATCAGTCAGGAGCAGCAATTAGAAATGCATAGATACCCAGCAAACTCCAGTCAGTCAAAGGGCGTGTCACACAAGCATCAGCTTATCATGTTTATTAAATACGATTTATACGCTACAGACTTCTTAAGATTTATCATTTAAAATTGGCAACGACAGCGCAAATTATCGGGCGAAATCACACACAAAAAAAAACAAGCAGCACTGGTGCTTTTAATCTCTTTTTTTTTCTTTTCCTTGTTGGTCCTGCTTTCTCGGTGTTATAACGCGAAACAAGAAGCTTGGTGCCCAGCTTTACAGTTTCAAATAGGGGCTGAGTTAACTATATTTGGTTCGTGAGTTTGGGGGCCATTTTGTCTCAGGAATTGTTGGTTAGTGGAGGCGTTTCTTCAAGCATTCACACTGAAAATTCATCGACTAGAATGCGGCATCTGGGAATATCAAAATGATGGCCGTTTAGAAAATTTCGAAAAATAAGCTCGATATTGCGAGAACGCGCATCTATCAACAACGTGCACAGCTGCATTCAACACCTCGAGCCCACACATCAGCGTTGTTTGTGGGGCTCTTGAGGGGAATCTGATTTACCCTATCTTTTGCCAAAATAGCGTTCTCGTTTGATTCTCTGTAATTCGTCCTTGACTTACCCTTCTCAACATGCGCCCAGGTATGATTCACGTCGAAACAAAACCATGTCTTCATAGTGCCCGTATTACGGAGCCAGTATGCTTCATCGTGGAGTGACAATTCAAGCGTTCATTTGCAGTTTATGCTACTGGGTACTTTTATAGGTGCCTTTTTCATTGTTTCCGCTTTCTCACCGGGAATATTTACGCGAACCTTAAAAGGGTAGTGTTCCCTGCATTTCTCATTGTACTAATGAACAGGCCCGAGGCTTCTGGTGTCTGTAGCGCGAGGTAGCACAGAATTAACTTCATGAAGTGCGTAACATCAGCACGCGGTGACCACGAAAGTGCAGCGCACTATTGAGCAATTTCCACTTCAACATTATTAGCTTTGTGCATTTGATATAAAACTTAAGTAGACTATTGACTACTATTAACCCCTCCCAATGTCAACACCGGGCCATAGTCCTGTAATTTACATGTATATTCTTACAGGAATGCATTCATTTTAGGACATTAAAATTCTAAATTTTCGCCTTCATGGACATTGATGCGGAAGAGGAAGAAAATCCGTGCAAGTACCTCTTTTATGAGTCATGGGCGTGTCACAAGTCAAAGAAAAAACAAATTTTCTCTCCTACTTTCCTAAACAATTTTGTATGACATCTAAGCTTTGCTCAACCTGCAGCTTCGAAGCGCCGAATAGGCAATATATTTTTGTTTAGATTTCAAGATTCAAGAGTAAAAGTGTCTGCTCTGTGCGTATGATGATAAGCGTATATAAACCACGACGAACTTATCTAAATCTTTTTTAACATTTCGCCTAAGTTTACCTATGCGAATAGCTAGTCTAAAATGTCCTGTTTCGTTAGGCTGTGTATTTTGAACTCATGGCACATGCTTGCATACCGTGACCGTGCGATTGACTGGTGCTACACTACAGAAGGAGAAATAAAATGGAAGGTGGTTCCATTTATTTGCTCATTATAAAAAAGAAAGAAGGTACGGTGCATTTTATTTAACATTTCAGTCGTCTTTATTAAACTAATGTCTGATGCGATAAGGTCTTGATACGTTATTTTGAATGAGGGTAGGTAATTTGTGCTAGGAAGCACAACGCCTGAGCCTCTGAAGCACACGCGGCGTGTAGAGGGCGAAATGGCCGTCAATACATTACAGTGGTTTTACACACGCTTTCTTGTTTTTTTAGACGTCATTAGCCCGCATGGCTTCCAAATTTTTAACGTGTCAAAAGACGCAATATCTAAATCGTTCTCTGTTCCCGGATACCAGCGACCCCCTTTCTTAATTATTGCTTGTTCCTGCAGTTCCATTTGCTTACTTGATCACTTTCTGGTGTACTTCATGAATCCATGATTCAAATAGTTTGGCTCGAGAGAAATTTGAAACTTACAGCCAACCTGCACTCGAATTTTTCTTTGTTAAAGATTGATACAAATAATTAGCTCGTCTTCCTAAATTACATTAGCCAATTCCTAAACCATCGCAGCCAAGATCGCACTGCGTGCGTCCTTCAAAGGAGCTCCGAGTAGACGACATTTCCAGCTTGCTGAGGGTCGCCGAAACAATATCCGAGCGGCCTCTGACGGAGATTGTTCAGTGGAGCTCGCGCTTTTCCGGCGACTTGCAGAGGGCTCTGGCGGGAGCAGGTGTGCGCCCGATGGGTTTTTTTTTGTTACACTGTGGTGCTGTACTTATTTCGGTATAACACGTTTACAACTAACCTCATACGTAGCAATATCCGGTAATATTTTACTGCAGAAAAGATATTAAAAGCCTTGTAACAAACACGTGCTTGCGGTTGTTTTGGAAATAGCGGACGTTTTTAATACTTGAAAATAAAATTTTTGCTCAAGAAATAAGGCAGAAACGCTCACGTGGCTGCGCAGTTATCTTATTTCATCTGTCACTGAAAAAAATAGGATTTTTAAACATTATTGACCACTTCAAGGACCGAATTTAATATATTTATTTATTTAAACATACTGTCAACCCTCATTTGGGGGCTATTACAGGGAGGGAATACATCAGGCGCAAAGATTACATCAATTTGCTTTCAATTAACGAAAAGAAACAAAGTCAAAAGCACACAGAGACCATCCAACACAAGCGATATTATCAAATAAGAAGAGCATGCAATAGCTGTCAAGGAACCTTTAACATCGAATAAGTTCAAGGGACGTGACTTCAAGGAACATAAGTGTCCCGAATAGTTTCGAACGCTTTAACATCCATACATTCAATAATTTGTGCAGGCAGGCTAATCCAGTTCTCTATAGCATCGGGGAAAAACGAATAACGAAAGACGTTCGTGCGGGCGGCATAAGGTCGGATTGCTGCATTATGGTTTAACCTCTTGCTATGTCTGCCAGGTTGTCGTATGTACAAGCTTTTATCAATGTTTATATGGTTTTGAAGTACCTGAATTATTAATTTTATCCTGTTTCTTTGCCGCTTAGTTGCTGACAATTCCAGATTGCATGCGTTGAGCATGTCGGTAACCGATTCAGTTTTTTGTATTTTGAACACAAGAATCTGCCCCTGAGTCTTTGAATTCTCTCAGCTTCAGCTTTTAGACCTTCCTGATGGGGATTCCAAACCACGCCGGCGTACTCTCGTACAGGGCGAATAATTGTTTTGTATGCCGTTAGCTTGACGTCTTTCGTTGCATTTCGTAGCTTCACAAGAAGGAAGCACAGTTTTTTGTATGCTACCGAGCACACATTTTCAAGTTGGCTGCAGTGATCACTACAACGAGATATCTGAAACTAGTCACTTTTTCAAAACAACATTTCCGAAGTGATACTGGAAGGAAGAAACACTTTTTCGTGTGGTAATGTGCGCATTTGCGCTTTTGGAATAATTAAGTTCCATGACCTATTTTTACACCATGCATAAAAGCCCTCGAGACGCTGGTTAATTTTGATTTGTCATCTTCACCGGTAACTGGGGAATGAAGTCAACAGTCATCTGCAAATAGCTTCAACACCACTGGCGGCTGAACAGCTGTAGTGACGACATTAATATAAAGCAAAAACTACAAGGGGCCCAGTACTGGCCCCTGTGGTACACCAGAAAATACTTCCAACAAATTCGATACTGAATTACTAACACGTACAACCTGCATCCGATCTTTTAAATATGCTTGTATCCACTGTAAAACACGATTTGCAATACCAACTTGGCGAAGTTTATAAAGCAGTTTGCAATAAGGCACCTTATCAAATGCGTTCCTAAAATCAACGCACAGTACATCTTTCTGCCGTTGCTCATCTAAAGCTACCGAAAAGTCGTGGACCATCTCCACTAGTTGCCTAACCGTCGATAGGCCCCGCCTAAACCCATGTTGGTTTGCACAAAGTAACCTATTTGTTTCCAGAAAGTGCATAATATGTTTTGCGATTACATGTTCCATGAGCTTGCAGCAGACAGATGTCAAGGAAACAGGGCGATAGTTGGTCGGAATCAAGCGATTTCCGGTTTTGAACACAGAAAGTACTGCTCCGCAAAGCCAATCTTTTGGAAGGGAATGAGTTCGCAAGGATTTTTCAAATATAATTACTAGATAAACCGACATCTACTCCGCGTATTGTGTTAGAAATACCGTTGGTATCTCGTCAGGGCCACTGGCCTTCTTTGAATCTATGTTCAGAAGCTGCAGAAAGACATCTTCCTGGCTAAACAAAAGAGGCTTCATGCGACATACGCAGGAATTGCTTGCTACATCGCCGACGTGATTGTGCGTGCTTCGGGTAAACACTGACTGAAAAACTCATTGAAACCATCTGCTATCTGTCACACGGCTGTCACAAGGTTGCCTGCTATTGTTATATGGTCTATTTTTACATTCTTTGCTCCCAAAACCCGCCAAAAGTTTTGTGGCGATGTTTTAAGGAAGTTACCAAGTGTTTCATCGAAGAACTTTCTTTTTGATTCCGATAATGCCATTTTGAGGCTCCTACGTGCCTGTACGAGTTCATTTAGTTTCTTTGAGTGTTTGCGCAGGCGTTTTATTTTTCGTTTCATACGGATAATCTCTCGAGTTATCCATGTATTTCGCTGCTTTCTTTTTTTATAACGACTTGGAAGAAATCTAGTATGCAAGTTGCACTATTACTTTTAATCTCTGTCGCAATTCCTCGACGGGCTCGGACCGTGAAGAGATTTCAAATTCGTTGAATGACAGCTTTGGTAGTCCAAATTAGAAGTCTCATCCGCTCTTTCGTTATCTTTGACCGACGATTGCTTGTTACTTCCTGAGCTGGTAGCATGATTGCACGATGAGGGCAGTATGTTCACTGAAACCATTTTGGGTTCGGATATACCGTCTTGAATTGATACAATGTAATTTCTGACTTTAGTGGACAGGAACACCAAATCCAATATTGATCGGGATTCAGGTGTTACCCTCGTGTACTCTTTAACAATCTGTCTCAATTCATGATAAAAAATTGGCCGCGTATCTGCTCCTTTTGTTGCAACTGTCGTCAAAAGACGATAGCCTTTATCGACTTTTGCAAAGTAAATGCCTCCCTTCGCATTCCCGCTCACCTCTCATGTTTTTCCTCTTGCATCGCGCTCCTCTCAAGGTAAAGACGCCAAGTGTTTGCTTAAATCATTTTAAGTTTCCCGCGTTCCACTGCTCCAAACCGGGTGTCTCGATGCCAATGCTGTCATACGGCGAAGACGCGCGTGAATCGAGGCGCCCTACTTCTACCTTTATAGAACCGCGTTTCCTAGTCCACGTGCGTTCCAAGCAGGACGTGGAATCTATCTAGTGGAACCTTTCGTAACTGTTGCCACATGATTTCTTCAAATGCCGCCTGAAGCTATAAAGCGCGGGCGACAGCACGCGGTGGCGGAGTGATATTTGTTTCTTCAGTTGATGAAGTATTTATTCTAGCCAAAATCAAACATGTACAATATTTTATAAAGGAACGCTGCAAATATCACTTCTGTAATAATTTGTTGTCTTGTATATGCGTAATGTCTTGTTGTTCTTCAACAATATTGACAAGTATGAACATTGCATCAGAATTAAACGGGCGCATTTAGCTGTGACTATATAAGACTATTGTGCAGGCATTGTTTTGCTTTGGCCGGGTGGCTGAATCGAGTCACAGACAGACAGATGGACAGACAGACAGAGAGACAGACATACAGACAGACCAAAATTTCTCGGTTTAAGTAGCCCAAGAAAGACTATCGTCTTTAAAACCGATTTCTAGTAATATATTTGCACTTGCCTTCTCAGTGTGGGTCCAGGATAGAGCCTCCTAATCAATGTGTCGTAAATTAAATTCGTTGGCCAGTACTAGTCGGGTGTTACCGTTTACGTTATTGCACAGAAATTCGTTGAGGTTGTCTAAGAATTGAGGTGGAGTAGCAGGTGGCCTATAATCTACACCAATAAGATACACAATATTTCCAAACGTTCAGCTGCACCATACTGAGTCAACCATATTGCTTTCAACCATTATGGCCTGGAAACAGTTTTTAATAATAATGACCACACCCCAACCTCGTGAATCTCTGACCCATCTAAACATGGTATACCCTTGTAATGCAATATAATCGCTTGGAATGCAGGTGTTCATCCAAGTTTCGGATATTAACATTATGTGAGTGCTTGCCGATAGTATCACATATTCCAAGTCAGTAATTTTATCAGCAATACTACGGGCACTTAGGAGAATCAAGCGTAGCTATGCGCAAGGCGTTTTGTTATGCGACGGATGCGCATTTTGCGATGTGCTGGGTTTAAACGGTCTTCCCTTATGGGCTTTATCTCGACGATTCTGACATGGACATCGCTCTTTCCGGGAGTTGCCCCGCGAGTATATTTCCTTGACTATTTTAATCTTGTCACCGAGAATCGTTACCTTTTTGCCGTTCTCCTTGTCTGCAGCACTTTCCCACAATTTTTTTTGCGAACGGCTGCAGTTTCCTTCGCATAGACGTTGCTAATGCTAACAGTACTCCCCGTCAGCTTTTTGCAGTTCTGTAGCACGCTATCATTTTCCCGGCAATCGTAGAACTTTGTTATGACGGGTCGGCATTTTGGTGCTTTTACCAATGCGGTGAATTCTTTCTATCGACTTCACTTCAACGCCCAACCGCTTCTCAAATATATCATCCACAACAGCTTTCTTCAAATCAGCGTCCTATTCTTTCGCCTGCTTCTCAACGCAAAAAACCAGAAGGTTGTTCCGCCTGCTTTTATTTTCCATCTCCGTTAATCCATGTGCATGGTCTTGTACAGCCGTTTCAAGAAAATCAATTTTCGCTTTCAGTTCCTCGAATACTTCAAGAATTTCAGTTAGTCGGTCCGTTTTACTGATTAGGCTCGAAATTTCCTCTTTGATGGCATGTAACCTACTGTCTGACTTTGACTGGATTTCCAAACTTGTCTGTATCATTTTCTCTACTCCAGGCCCTGGATGTTGCTCGATGTCACCCGATGTCAGCAACAATAGCATCACAGACCAAACATCAATCACTACAGTACAACACCACCGAGGGCACGGCGAAATCAACAAAAATCTATCATCGCTACGGTACCAAGCAGTATCATTGCTAGAACTAACCTGTAAAACTAACAAGAGTCGTTTGTTCATACTGTTAGCCAAATAGGTGCCGTGCCCTCTGGTGTGGTCGATGTAGTGCTGCTTCTTTTGTAGTATTCCTGCCGATGACGTCACCGTCAACGACCTCTGGTCATCCAGCAAGGAAACCAGCTTCATGTCGGCGGGACGATGAACAGGCAAGATTCGCGCCGTTCCATGAATGTTTCTTGATGACGCGCTAGCCATCGAAAACAACGGCACAATCTGGAAAAGTAACAAGAGTCGTCCGTTCATACTGTTCGCCAGATAGGTGCCGTGTCCTCGGATGTGGTCGATGTAGTGCTGCTACTTATGTAGTCGTGCTGCCGATGACGTCACCGTTGACGCCCTCTGGTCATTCAGCAAATATTTGCTGTATTTAGTCTGGTCCGATAACACCTTCACCCCTAGACCTCTTCAAAAGATTGACGATCGGACTAGAGTTGTCCCTACGTGCGCATATAAACATTTGTGTTACAAAATCAGCCTTGCTCTTTGAAACACGTACATCCACACAAAGATCGGCCGTGTGCTTCATGATGGGCGAGCAACGCTTGACAACTGTTCTCCTTTTATAAAAATGAACTATCCTATTTTCCATCCCGCAGTAAAGTATCCACTTTTGTGGAATGCTAGATTTAGTTTCGTTGAAAGTAAAGTCTTATAAACAGCAAGTCTCCGGGAACATCTTAAAACAGCTATACATAGGTACCTTTTTGCCTGTTTCAGTGCGTAATCCAGCTGTATAAGCTAACATACGATTGCACACCAATTTTACAAGGCGTGATCGATGTCCAGTGAGGTGAAAACGGCTCTGTCTCGAGTTTGACAAATCAGTTTACTGTAAAGACATAATAAAAGTTGTTTGTTATTGACGTCTTCGCGTTGCCCCGATCCCTTCCTTTAAAGAAAGTGATATGACATTAGAGTTGTTTTTCGATGTCATGCGTGCAAGAAGCTTCGAAAATCCGGGCCTGGTTTTTTTGCGATGCAAGGATTGCTTCTCCGCCAGTTGTTCTTGCGCTAAAATAACTGTCTGGTGGTCTACTTCCCCTCGATTGATAGCGACGTGAGGTCGTAATTGCGCGTGACTTGATTACCCTGGGAAAACTATGGTAGAAACTCCGGGAAATAGCAATGCGAAAGCGCATGCTACCACGTGAATTCGGAAGATGCTGTTAAGCGGCCGCCGGTAGGGGCGCGATCGCTTTCGTTCCATTAGAGTTCCTGTATATCGCTTAGCGCAAGAGTTGCGCGTCTGATTGCCACATGCCGCGAGTTCCAGCCCAGGCATCACAGGACTGTTCGGCCTAAAACAGGCCGGTGTACTTTGGCCGGTGATTTTCTGTCCGGCCGTTTTCCGGCAGCCATGTTTGGCCCATGTCCAAATGTGGGCCTTTTGGCCGTATACGGCGGTACTCCCATGGCTGTCCAACGGCCAGTGTCCGTCGGCCAGTCGACCGGCTTACGGTCATACGGCCAGATTCCAGCCGTAGGGCTCCGGCCATTCCAAAGCCACCCGTGTACGGCCGAAGTACGGCCGCCGGAGGACAGCCGAGATGCGGTCGTCGGACTCCAGCCGGACTACAGCTACCGGAAATACGGCCGTGCTGCGGGCATTGGAGTTCAGCCACAGTACGTTAACTGTACTGAGGCCGGTCACTGCATGTCGCGCAAGCAGATGACTCATTCGCGCAGTGCAGAAGCAGCCCAAACCCAGCATTTTGGGTCCAATGCAGCCACATCAAAATGAGCTCGCGCGCAACCACCAGCCGTCAAGCTTTCAGCGCAGCCTTGCTTAATTACCAGCCTCAGTTGATAGCAAAATTCATTTATTAAACAGTGCTCACAAATTGTCGTTCCTTTAATTGCTGTGCCTCATATACTCTCGAACACAGAAAATATTCAGTTCTTTGTAGAGCTTGAACAGATGTATTGTCCAGGTCCTGATATCCTCTGTGGGGCGGCTTACCAGTAATAAACGGGAAAAGTAGAGAGGGGGGGGGGGGGGCGGAGGGCGCATACATTAGTGGGTTGAATTTCAGAGAGATGAATTGTGCCGCTTTTAGCCAACTTCTTTTAGGCAATATTCCGGAACACTTTCATGCTATGACTACATAAACTATTTTATAACAGTTGCTTGACCAATTTTGATGTATATACAGCCGGCGTCAATGCCTTACGAAGCATTTTGGTTCTCAACAAAACACTCAGAAGCATTTATTATAACTCCTTCACAAAAAAGTATGTCCAGTTTTGGCCCATTTTTCTTGCAAAGACATTTTCTACTCGATCAACTTTTCTGATTATCTTGCGCAGGGCTGATGCTAAGAAGGACCGAACAGGTACTTTCATTTTCAATCTATTTTAATGTTGTTTTCATGAGTATACGTCCACACCACTTAATAGTCCAAAAGAACCTAATTTTCTTCTAATGTCATACTACGTTCAAAAAATTCTAGACGCGTTGCGAATGACGCCCTGCTTCAGGTGGCTCCAGTTGTATCCCTTTGTTGTCACGCAAGAAAAAGCGTAAAATTAGAGTTACATAATTTGTTTCAAACCAGTAACATAGCAATGGTAGCATGCCTACAGGAAGCCTTGCATACTGCATCGAATAGGGCAATAAATATTTCATTGGTCAAGGTTGAATGCGTAGGGTTGTCAACCCGTCGGAGGCAAACTTGCGCCTGTGGAAGTTTATTTATTTATTTATTTATTTATTTGTTTGTTTGTTTATTTATTTATTTTTATTCATTTCTTTATTCATTGTTTTCTTTCTTTATTTATTTATTTGTTGCATGCTTGCCTTTGCATGCACTACAGAAGGGAGATACATAACACTAAGCATTAAATATGAGAGAAAATAACAAAATAATTCTACAAAGCGCGCTGAAAATCGTCAACATAAACAGTCAATGCAATCATACGTGGAAGATAATTACACTGCAGTATTGATGTAAAATAAAATGAATCGCGCAAGGCGTCACCTTTAAAGGAAAGTTAATAATTTGCTTTAAGCTGGCGGTCCCACTTTGCGATATGTAGAATGGCGCTTGGACATACTTCTCCCCTTCTACTCCAGTTTTCGAATGATTGATATTGCGAAAAAAGTTCAACCTGTGGTTTCGTCTGGGATCTTTCACGTCCTGCCATTTCAGTTTACTTTTACTTTCTCTCATGCTAAGTTGAGCGTGCCAATTACCTAATACGAATCGCACTGACATATTCTGTATCTTTTCGAGCGTATCAACCAGCTCTTTGGTGTAGGGATCCACGAAAACCAATGCGTACTCCAAGATTGAGCGCACATGAGTGAAATACGGTTGTTCTTTTCAGTTAGATGGAGGTTCACTGAAATTTCGTCTCAGAAAGCCAAAAACATATGCAGCCGTAACTTTTATGGTGTGAACCTGCCTATTTAACCTCTAACCACTCCCTAAATAAACTCCCAGGTATTTATATTCCTCGGCCGTTGACACAACAGCATAATTTACGGTATACGTATTCAATTGGAATGAAGGTATTCTTGTAAAGGTGCCGTTAACACACTGTTTAACATCCAAAAACATTTCTGAATCAGCACACTAGGATGTTATTAAATTCGAATAAAGCTGCAGGTATACGGAATCACGTTCATTCGCTATAGTCCGCTAAACTACACGGTACTTTTGAACAAAGCTATAGGGCCAATAGTAATAACAATGCAAAAACCGATTCATTTAGTTCAAAGGACGAAATGTACTACGCAGAAGGTGATATGGAACACCATCATTTGCTTTTTTGCAGCCCAAGAATATACAGTCAACCACTTTAAGCTTATCTATTGCAAGAGCCAAATCGTGCGTGAACTCAACAATCTGCGTTGAGCAAGAAAATCCTGACAAAATCCGTGTTTGCTAGGATGCTGGCGATTATGTTTAACCAAATGAGTCATATCCCAAGAGTAGCTAAGCTCACCTTAAAACATCGGAAATAAATTAACAGCTTGGCTGTTTAAAATCGGAATTTAAAATATTTTTTTTCTAAATAGGCAGTCGTAAAATCCCATGAAGTAACATAGTGCACGGCATGAAGTTGATCCTACCAATGCACGAGCGAGTGTCTTCTACGTTTATCACTAACAACATAGTGCAACATCGCTTGTCGCAGTTTAATTGTAAGCAGAATAACTTGCGCTTTTGCTCGCACTTGCCTTTCTTTGGTGGGGAGTCCTTGACATGGTGGCGGTTTAGCTCCTGCGAGGTGGCCGCTTGCTCGACGCCCTTGAAGGCCAGTTATTTTGGTGAGCCATCTCCATCTCGGATCGTACATCTCTGCCGGGTCGATGTCTCCAATGCTCTCAATTTCTTTAGGGGGCGAATAGCCTCGAGCTAATGCGTCGACAAAGCCGGCGGCAGAGGCGTGGTAGCGGCGATGACTGGCGAGGCTTAGCTCACCCGTCGGTGTGGCACAGTCTTTTTGTGGCAATAAATGAAATTTCGATGGCCTAAAAGGTTCCCTGCTAATGTCCAGTGAGTCCTTGCACCTTGCCTGTTCACCGAGAGCACTCATTACTGTTTGACAAACGATGTTCGTTCAGTTCAAACGTAGAAACACGGAGCGGATGAACAACGCGTCACCGTCGTTCGGCTCCCTAACGGCTTTGTCTCCCCCCAGGAAAAAAACCGGTCGGTCTCCTTCCAAACACGTCTGTGCATGAATTCTCGGCGCCCAGGCGCGAGCCATTGTTCGGCTGTATGCCGTTTGCCGAAAAAATGACGTATAACCAGATACCTTACGTAGGCCGGTCTCCTCTTGAACTCCAGTTGCCAAATATTCTGTGGCCATTCGCTTGCCGTAATTCGGCCGAGGACAGCTAACCGAATGAAAAACGTATATTCTGGGGCCGTACGTCGGCCGGTATCCTTCATAACACTGGTTGCCCGAAGAAAACGAATATTCTACCACCGGACGCGCGGTTCACCGTTGAAACAACGAATGCACGGCAGCCGCGCTCCGGCCGGTCTCCTTTCGAACACCAACAGCCGCAAGAATACGCATATTCTCTGGCCGGTCGCTTGCCGTGCTTCGGCCGATTACCGCTTCCCGAAGAAAAAACGGATACCCTAAGGCCGTACTTCGGCCGTTCTCTTTCTCAACATCGGCAGCCGTAAGAGAACTGAATATCTGGCAGCCGGTTAGCTGCCGTTGTGCGGCCGGACACGGGCGGATGGAAAAATGCCGAAGCGCTGGTTGCCGAATGTTGGCCGTTCAACGCATGATCAGTGGCTGCCAGAACCTGGATGCTGGCCGGACATGCCAGAAAGCGGCCATAGACGGGCCGGTCTTGGGGCACACTTTGTGTGCCGCCAGGGAGTCCGGCAGGAAAGCCCACTTTCAGTGATGCGCACTATACCTTGTATTGACTCAGTTCTGCTCTATTCAGCGTTGGCGGTTGCGGAAGCGGCAGCAGCGGCGACAGCTCTCCTGATAAGCAACCGAGTATCGTGCGCCAGTTTAAATGCAGAGCATTTCTTAGCCTCGCCTCTTCCTGCGTCGGACGGCGTCCACAGCTCCGCGTCCGCAACAGGTGCGCCTCTCCTGCTTCCCTCCGCTCTCTCAACAGCAGCTGGCGCGCACAAGCGTCGTAGTCAGCCCGTTCGCTCCGACGCGGTCTCGGCGTAACAGGTGCGTGATAGCAGCGCGGTTGGGCGTGGAAGGTAGAAGGGCGTGCGCTGCTTGCGCATGCGCGCTCTTCTGCCCCCCCCCCCCCCCGTACTGCTCTCCCTCTACTGCGCGCGCTGCAAATATAAAGCGGCTAGCGGTCGCTCGTGCTTCAGTCACTGCATTGCTCCTTCCTCCTTGGTTGACGCTCGCTCCACCCTAGCGCGACTTTACTCTCCTCTCTCTACCCCAAACCAACACCAACGCAACTACGACCCAACTACCCACCGTAACGCGACTTTACGCGGCGTTAACGACCCTCAATGCTCTGCATTTGCTCGTGTTCCCCTGCGGGAATTTTTTTTTTCCGCGCCGCTCCTCGCCACTCCTCCTCGCCGCTGCCTCTGGCGCGGCGGCCCGGCGGCAGCTCTTTCACGCGAGAAGGGTGGCTTTCCCGCATAACCTGGAACTCAAGATGGCGGATGAACGCGCAACTCTGCTCC
The DNA here is from genome assembly GCF_048455015.1 of Haemaphysalis longicornis. Taxonomy (NCBI): domain Eukaryota; kingdom Metazoa; phylum Arthropoda; class Arachnida; order Ixodida; family Ixodidae; genus Haemaphysalis; species Haemaphysalis longicornis. The sequence goes on from NW_027526233.1 coordinate 49,084,931, forward strand.
CCTAATGGAGCTATATACAGGAACTCTGCGTTCCATAACCTACGTCATGCAGGGCCACTGGTTATGGCCGCCTTTTCTCCAGTGTCGGTTCCGAAAACTTTAATCTTCGCAAGCCGTTTGCTTCTCGCGTGCGATCATGCTTGAAATAAAGTATTTTGCATTTCGCACTCTTTTAACGTGCACTATATTAGGGCAATATTTTTGCGTTGACGAATACTTAAGAGCAGCTAGCCTTGAAAAAGGACATCAAGATATTTCAAAATATATATCATAAGTTTATGCTTCCATCACTCATGTTCTCTCCGCATTAGATGCGCGTTCCGTTTCGCTCCCCAGCGGCATTCCTTAGTTTTATATCAATCCGCCTCACAAACACCGAGTAATTCGTTCTTCACACAGTGGTGTCCCCCTTTTTTCTGGCAGGACAAAGACTTTGAGCTCCGGCGCAAAATGTCTCTTCTTGATTACAGGCGTCAGGAAAGGTAACGGAGAAAAGAACAGGTACGTTATCCCGTGGAGGCGAGTGTCACTAGATAAGGTATCAGAGTAGCGCCACTGAGGCATTCAAGTCAGCAAAGGCGGCCATTTTTGTGTATCACTGTTGTGAGAATCCTCTTCTGCAGCCTCGCCGCTAATTTCGACATTGTCGTTTGTTAACAAAACTGCAGATATTGCAGCGAAACGGAATCTTCGGACAAAGTTCTGCTGCTTAAATGCTTCAACGCGAGTTATCTTTGATTCGCTTTCGGAACGACGTCACTATCGCAGAGCCTCAGAGCAGGGAGTACAAACTAGGCCTATCGGAGTTGTCCGACTAAAACTCATAAACAAAACGGCGCCTCTTATGAACCATCGGAGTGTAAACAAGTGTCACGTGGTGCGAACTGGCCAATAATCTTGGCGGTGGCACGGAAGAACAAGAGAACAAACTTCCGAAACTCTGAAATGTTATCTAGTGACGCTAGTGGAGGCCATTCAACCGGTAATTCGATAATGCGATGCCACGAAACCGCTATTGGATGCGAACGTTTGTCCGACGGTCCCATGCAAGGCACGTGGACGTGTAATGCGGTGTCACGAGGCGTGTTGCATCATTCGTCGGAATCGCCGTTCTCATAAGCCGCCCTTATTACCAACGGCCACCACATGTGTCTCGTGCTAAGTTCGCTTATTTTGAATTTTCTGCTCTTGACATCGAGGATAAGCTTAACCACGGTTCCACAATAAAGGCGGCGCCTAATGAAACCGTTCATATTTGTTTCAATAGTTTTTTTATGCTCCCGCTAATTGGTTTATTTGTGGCCGCAGTGCTACCGCACGCGAAAGGTAAATTTAGCAGGGAAAAAAATCTCTTGACCATTTAAATTAACTACTGTGTCTTCCCAGAAAGTAAAAAAACCACCAAGGTGGGGACTTTCAAAAATTGCCACAAGCTCACTGAACTGCTCTTCATTTGCGATGGTCTAATATAGAATGTGGAATTATGACAGAGCACCGGAAACACCCGTTACAGTGTCTTTGTTACTATAGTATTTACATAATAGGAAAGAATGTGTGCCAATCGAAAGTTGACGTCATCCACAACGTATGTTGCCCCAATATACTGTGACTGATTGCTCAAAATTCGTTACCCGTATATTCGTGCATAATAACTGTCACTTGCGTTGCTTCGACGTCGTTCCACGCATCGTTATATATGGAAGCGGTACCTCTCGATGCACATTATGCAGGTTTTTCTGATAAATGACGATAGCGTCATCACGAAAATCTCTTGCTCCGCAGAAAGGAATATATTTATTTATTATTACAACAGACATTTTCACTCAACCAGAACTGGCACAAAAAGTACAGACTACAACTTCATAGAAATCTCTTTTTTTGCACCCGAAAGTGGCCCTAAATACGAAGTGAAATATCGTTAAAAATGCAATATGAGGCATAACTTGAGAAGCATACGGATTTACCGAAACGTCACAGCATTCAAACAGGACGGTGTTACGAATCGGTCCGCCGCCGTATCCTGCAACACTCCCCGGCTGTGCGGCAAAGCCTCCAGTGCGTGCGCCTTTCAAGCAGACCCACCCCTCCCTCCACACCCCCCCCCCCCCCCCCCCGTGTCAGTGACCCATGCTTGCACGTCAGAACAAGCCTGGGTCTGTGGTGCCTGTGGCGAGTTTAAAACTTCGGCGGTTGCCGGCGAGGCAAGTTTCTACGTGCCTCAAGGACACGAAAGCCCCGCGTTCGCAGCGGAGTCCTCCTCTCTCCCCTCTCTCGGACTCAGTGTGCGCCGCTACTACCGGCCGCTCACGAACTCTGGAGAGTGTTTTGTGTGTGCGTTTGTGTGTGTGCCATTTGTGACGTGTGCACAATCTAGAGGGAACGCTTGTTGTGACCGTTAGCGCTTTGGGTTGAAATAAACCTCGCCCGAGCGCTGTAGTTTCATTCCTGTTTGAGCACTGAATCAATGCTGTAACTCTGCACGAGTCACTGGTCGGCGACTCTGGCTAGTTTCGGTTTCCGAAATTGTCACGATCTTAGCGGCAGGGTGCTGCGGCGTGGCCCTTACGTTTCCCTGAGCGTTTCTTTATTCCCACACAGTTCATCCTTCCGCGCCTCCTCACGCATGCGCAACAGCTCACCGGCGCCAATATTTTTTTTTCTTTCTCTCAGCGCCCGCGGCGGGACAGTTGGGTGCGTGCGTAAACGAGCCGGCGTGCAAATGGTTGCGCGGATTGCCTCAACGCCTCCATGGCTGAAAGTTTCGCAGCATTATAAAATATATTCGAATGTATTTTAAATAATGGGCCGCGGAGGAAGGAGCGTCACCAGTCCTGCGCAGCTCTGTGGTGCAGCAACACAGGGCGAAACAGTTCGGCCAAGTTTATCGACTTCTCCAAAGATGACAGGTAAGAAGATTACCTTTGTACAAGTTATAGTAATTTACAAAAAAGCCAAACGATCACACTCTTCTGTTTTCAAAATACTTCGCGCATGTAACGTGAAGTTAATGAGACATGTCAGTCGTCTTGGAGTGGAAACTAATGTGTAAATATATCCCAGCCTTGCAGGTACAAAAAGTTTTAGTAGAAGTAAACGCGCGTTCGGCGCGCACGCTCTTGCTCATAAGGTGAGTTTGAGGCGGAATTGCCGTTTTATGATTGCCTTAGTAACTGCTTGAACGTCGATTCCGAATTCTTATCAATGTATTTTTTATTGTTGTTTCTTGCAGTGGGTTTGAGTCTCGGTTGGGGCCCCAAGTGGAGGAAGGTTTTAGACTTCATTGGACATTTCCTCTGGTGAACCTCCTCTACCCCTCCAAAGTCATCACGCTGCACCTGCTCACAAAGAAGGCAAGCTCAACTGTACGCGCTTCTTGTCATTGACTTCGTACCTATTACCACGGCGATTGTTGGCGTGCGGGTGGTGTGCCCTAACCAATTCTTCCTGTGCCACTTTGCTCCAAAAACGGACAATTGCGGCTAAACTGCTGCCAAGCGTTGCTTCAGTGCTCCGAAAAATCTGGCGAATACTGCGGTGTTCAATGCCACTCGATTTGCACAGTGATCAGTGGAAGGCCAAGCAGAAATACGTGCGTTGTCTGCAGCCCCCATTGCAAGCGTTTCGCTCATTAAAAACAAAACAAAAAAAACAAAGTAGCATTGCCGGCTTTGCTTTCAATCTAACGTGCGCGCCCGCGCATTGTCATCTTATCGCGAGTGGCCTTGCTGTTCCATAGTTCTAAGTTAGAAGCATCGTGCCGTAGCGGACAGGATGAGATAAGAGGCGCGGCCCAGACACGAGCTAGAGAGTAGCTTGTGACAACCTAGCCGATATCTGGAAGTAATGAGCACGGTACATTCGGCTTACAATACAGGAACAGTTCGTTTTCTGCACGTCTTCTCCCCCCCCCCCCCCCAGTGCCCCCCGTGATGCGACTGTTCACGGGCCATTAAAAGAAAAGACGGGGCGTTCGATTTGTGTTGCGATTTTGTTCAGTGCTATACGACGTGGTTCCGCATTATTTTTGTACGCGGACTTAATCCAGCAATCAGTGGTCAATAGTGCGGTTTTTGTGTTGCAACAGTTTTTTCTCGCTGCATTTTGTTGGTATGAACTTGATTTCTCTGGCAGTGTATGCAGGTTAATGTCCGGGTCAACGCTTTCTTTCAGAGTTTGCGTTAACTCGCCAAAAAGGCAGGCCTTGAAGCATACTGTGCGTGCTTTCTTTTATTCTATAGGTTCCCCGCTACTATGTCTGAACTGAAAAGAATTTCTTGAATGTCTAAGAATATTCCTGTCTCGAGGGGAGCCCAAGAAATAAGTATACATTGAGTGGGACCTGTCAAGTTCTTTTCCTCTCCCGCCGAGGTGTGCGCGAAAAAAAATCTATAGTGACTAAAACTTTCGAAGTTCTGCTTGCGTAATCAATTAGTGTGTATTTAAATGTGTATCTCGCACGTATTTTTTTCCTATTGTGCAATGTTGTATGCCTAAATTTGCATGTCATAATTTTACTTAGAGTCCAATAGTGTGTTCATAAAATGTATGTGCAATATATTCGAGTAGTGCATGTTTTTTCATGACTTCGAATCAAAGATGTCCTCATATAAATTTTGAATAAAAGAAAACCGAAAAGAATGTTTGTGTAACGCTACAATTAATATCGCCACAAAGACAACAATTCGATACAAGAAAACGCACTATTACCTGCATGCTTTCTTCGTTCAATTATTAAACGCGTTACTGCACACACATACCAAACGACTGGCGGCGGCCATTCCGAGGCAGCGCAGCCGCTCGTCCAACTTTCGCGCCTAGTGCCTTTGCCGAGCGGCCCATGAGAAGCAGCCGGCGCGAAAGTTAGGCGAGCGTCGGTCGCTGTCGGGCGCCTGGCGGCGCGGCCCAGCTTTCGGGGAAAAAATGACGTCAGAAGCGTCCGCGACGTCACCAACCTCTATTCACCGCTTTCCACTCCTTGCCATGACGATAAATGTATCGTCACGATAAATGCCATGACGATGACGTATCGTCACCGTCAAAATTAGTTTAGCGTGTGTGCAAGGCTCTTCTAATCAAAGTTTATTAAAAAAATATTTCCCGCTAGAATTTCTTACCGTTTTGGTATGCTCGTTTTCAGTTACCAACCAGCTGTATGTTATAGGGAAAAAAGAATTACGCGATGGGATATATAAGGCAGAGGTTCCTCTCCCATACGGGCAAGATATGTTATCTGTCGATTCGGGGCACAGTGAGCAACGCAAATGTCGCACTCGCTGTTTGCAGCCGAAGCATGCGCCAGTGAGGCATACTTCAATTAAAGACATCCTTTTTTTCAAAGGCGCGATGCGGTCGCATGTGATCAGAATGACGGAAGAAATATGGTGGCGAGCGTAGTTCGAGCGCAGGCGCACATGGATGTCTCAACGCCAGAAGTGCAACGTCAAATGGCGCAGCGACGAGTTTTTCGACGTGCTTGCCTGCCCCGGAATATTTTGCCAACTCGTGCATAAAAAACTTTACGATAACCTCACTCATAAGCCGCTCCGCTGTAAAAGCAAAGCCATTACGGTATTCTCGCTAACAAAGCCCTCCTAAATATCTCGAAGAACGGCGGTGTCACATTGTTGAAGCCTACACATGCAGGGTTCGCAAAATGTGATTTGGACTACTTCTCCTGCTGCCTTTACTCAACATTCTCGAATAGAAACACGCCGCAACATTCTAGCTATTGTCGCAAGTCTCTGCGCTGGCTCCACAAAGAAGAATTCTGCTTCACGTTATTACGCTGTAATCTCCTGTATTTTACTTTTCTAAACTCGACTGCACGCCGTAGAACCAGCGGCAGCATTTTAAACAGGGTTCTGGCAACATTTAGCACAGAAAACCTGGGTTCTTCGCTTCCCCGACTTTACGGCGGCGAAATTGAGCCGCGAATATCGTTGCACAAGGGAACAACGAGCCATCTGTGCGAGAACGGCTCCGATGAGTAGAGTCGTCCGGAGCCGATTTTAACAGGTTATTATTTTCAAAGGGATTTCGAGTCGGCTGGAAAACACAAAGCCAAATGAATGTATTTTATTTGTTAGCAATTTCATCTAATTAAAGCAAAAACTAGAATGGCGGGTGTGGAAGCTTAGTGCTGGATATTTGCTATGTACACACTGAGTCTAATTACGGGTTTGCTTGCGGGAAAGATCTTTGCATGCGGCAGGTGCGTGACCAAGGACATTGAATATATTGCCCTCTGTATGAATAACGTTAGTTGTGAACTGTAATACCCGTTTTTCTAATTTCCGATTGCAGAGTACTTTTCATTCATCGCAAGTTTATTGATTTTTTGTTGGGTTTTGCCCAGGCGATCAGGGGAGCCGTAGTGGAGGGCTCCAGAGATATTTTGGCGACATGAAGATGTATACCGTACACCGAAATCTTCTAGACAAGGGAGTTTTCACTTTTCGCCTCCATCAGAAAAGCGTCCACGCCCATTCCTCAGAAGTGAAAAGGATCAAAATAGTAATAAATTTAAAACACTGAGAGCCCAACGTAAACAGAAAGATGGTGGGATAAGCGATTGTATTGTCGCTGACTTTCTGTAGTTGTGTTCTTCAAGATCGAAGTTTATTGAAGTGTGCTACTTCTTGCACAACGATCTGTTTTATTGGTGTGTAGTGCGCACATGCACGTGACGTGTTTCTACGTGCGCTATTGCGCCTCGGGGAGCTTTCAGGGAAAGCCCGGACGCCCCCATAAAGCCTGCCAGGAGGGCCACCGTTCCCATTTCACCACCTGATAGTAAGTGTTTTGCGGGCGAAGTAAGAGGTGTGAGCGCCAAATTAAAAGTGAACACTTAAACTGGAATGGAAATGGGAATGGGAATAGGAATGGGAAACTGCGGAAATCCCATTTTGTTTGTCTGCATAAGATCAGGGTTCAGAGAGCTCTTATTGAGCTTTCAGCGTTTTGAGTGAAATGAGAATGCTTGTTCTCCTAGAGTGAAAAGCCAGCAGATATTGTCACGCATTGGGTGGTGTCATATGCGCATCTAGATACCTCATTATGGTACAGGAACTGAAACAATTATTGCATCTCGGCAGGGTTCCCTTTAAAGCGCCACAATATTGATGTTTTGCTTCAACATCAATTGTAAGGCCAGAAGTTTTACTGGCAACACACAATAGGCACACAAATCACAGCACTCGAACTAGGTTAGTTGCGAAGAAGTACGCAAGGCTGAGTGTTAAGCGCTAGAAAAGATGCCGGCGTTGGGCCAATGGGTGAAACACTTCGCAGCTTGACAACTATGTATATTTTTTTCGCTTTTGCGTTGAAACTCAGTTTGTGCAATGCTCCAAGAATATAAAAACTTTTCTAACATATTGCACTTGTAGACAAATTTCTTCCTCATTTTACAACAAGAATGCTCGGTTGCCTTCTCATTCAATGAAGAAGAGGGCAAGTTCGCTTCGTAAGTCACCACCCTGTCTGGTTGATGAAAACCTGAAAGGCCTGCCAAGCAACTTCATTTTCCAGCACAAACAAAAGCCAGGACAGGTAAATATTACGTGAACAACGAACTTGCAGTATAATAGACGGAACAATTGACGTTACTGGGGAATGTTAGCCAAGCTGCAATTTAAGAACTTGTCATCAAAATTTGGTAAATCGGCAGAACAAAAACAAGCTAATTCAAAAAAAGATTTATTTGCGCCTTACTCATAATGCCAACAATTTTTATAAACAGTTTATATGTTTTTGCACTTAGCCAAAATCTGTCTTTTCAGAATATGACAACAAAACTAAAAAAATATTTTTAAACTTCAAATATAACTTTAAATAATTATTCTTTTCAGCCGTGTACGGTTGATCTCAAGGCCAGTGGTTTGATCCCAGGCAAGTATTGCTAACGTTCTCTGCACTGCACCCCACGTGAAATACCTGTCAACGGCCAAAAGGGCTACCTCTTCCTGCGATTTAAAACTAACTTTGACATAGGCTGCGCGCCTAGCGTAACGTGTCCTAAAGCATATAAAATCCTCTTAGTAAAAATAAATAGTAAAAGTTCTTTAAGAAAAACATGGGAACAGATAACATTAGGCTACGCTGAGTGGAACCGTGCACAGGCCGCTACCGCCACTATGCACCGCTGAGCCGCGACGCTACACCGCCAGAATGGCGCGCACCTTTTTGCAGGCGCTCGCTAGAATATCCCGTGCATTGACATCAGACATGCAAAGTGGATACGCTCTGCAGCGAAGTACCTAGAAACGCGCATCCAGGCCTCGGTGGACGCTTTCCTGTGGAGACGAAAAAGTGAAAACTACCAAGTGTCAGCATTTCGGTGCACCTAAAAATTCCCACGTGGTCAAACATAACTCGGAGCCCTCCACTCGGCGTGCCGGGTGCAACTTTGACGCTTAAAACTCACAATCAGTGTTTAGACGCTGCGGATACGAGAGAGGGTCATTCTCAGTAAAGTCAACCCATAGGTGGCCGTCACAAGTATCCGATCGTCTAAAATGTTTGAGAATTTAGGACTCGCACTAAGACCCCAATTTTACCTACCCACAGCTTGACCTCTATTTTAATTAACCGTCGAGCCGCAACCTGTGCTTGACTCATTTTAGAATACGTAAGTGAAATTGCTGTTCTCCCTTCAATAACGAATGAAAATAGTCTTACGGACCCGCTGGACACAAGGCATGAATCATGAGAGACCCCAACGCTGTATCTACATTACTTACATGGCTGCCGTCACCGAGACTGAGAAGGGTACACACTCCCACAGCTTCTTCCTTTTGAGAGGGTAGGTCCATATTGCTATGCGCTGTTTCCCGTACACCGTGTACTTGTTACAATATATACGAGAATTTGAAAAACCAATGCACCCTGTGGTTCGAAAAGTTACCAAAGATCAGATCTTCATACGGATGCTTGCAGTGCACAAATATATAACGTATTCTGCAGCCATGGTTAAATAACTCAGTTTAGAGCCGATAAAAAGTTTCTCGGTACTAACATCTCGGCTGCCTAGCATATGCATACGAACAGCGCTAAGGGTGCTACATCGCATGCATGCTGTCTTGACGCTTGCCGATCGAGGCACTCGCATATCACCCTACCGCAGTCATGTGAGGAGCCTCCCTGTGGAAAACGAGAACCGGGGCTTAGTTTGCGCTGCTTCTCGCGTAATAAACCGACCATTCTCTTCTGTAACGCTGGGGCTTCGATCGTTTTATTACATTTGTGTTTTCCTGCAAAATCCTCCTCTGGCGAACTGGGCTGGGCTAATTAAAGCACCGAAAAGTTCTTTAAAACCTTATGTAGCTAAGAACGTCGTGGATCGAACTGCTCTCAAGGTGTGAGGTGGAAACACCACCACGCGGTGCTGCTTGCCTTATCTAAATGTGACATTCCCAGTACCAACACCATATAGCGAGAGCTGAACGTTCTGCGACGGGTATATAGCAATACTCGTGCCATTATGACGGCTCAACAATGTGGGATAGGATTTGATGGTTCGCTGCTTCGTATTTCTTCTTCCTTCCCTCTTGGTATCCTCCTGACTAAAGAACTGAAACTTAGAGCACATATTATTCGCATGAATACTAAACAAAGATTCCTTATTCATTCGAGAGCAAAAGCGCAAAATCGACAGACGTAGGCCACAATTTTATCAAATGTAATCCTTTGTTACGCTTCCTAAATTCACAAATGTTTGTTTGCCTCTCCATTTTTGTGTGACTCGATTCATTGCAGCCCAAAAACAATCGCTGCCTAAAGATTGCATCACAACGATAAAGATATGTGACAGCTGACCATCCCTCAAAACCAAATCTCACATCACGGCTCATGCAGCTCTGCATCATTCTTTGCAGAACAAACCTCAGCTATATTTCAAGGAAACAATCAGTCCACTAAGGAGTTCCGAGCATTCTCGTAGTTATAACACATGCTAAATGGGTTTTAGTATAGTAAATACAACACAAATGTCAAAAAAGAGCCTAAGAGCGGAGAAATGAAGTAAACACCAACCAGTGGAGATCGGAATCGAGCCGCTTCACGCACCCACCTATGGCACAGATGTAGTTGGAAGGCGGGAAAATTGAATGCAGTTGAGCTAACCTCCCCAGCACTCAGTATAGAAGAAGGCAGAGGGGAAGGGAACAGCACGAGGAGTAGGACGGGTTAGCTGAGACGCTGTTACATGGCAGGTTGGGCACAACAATGTCGCTCTGGACCCGACTTGCGGAGAAAGAAATATATGACCAGGCAATTTTTGTTTATTTAAAGGGGCATTAATGGACGTAAATCCTCATAGAAGAAAAACTATCTTGCGCCTGTTGGGGCCGCCGCACCAACTGACAGAAGTGAAATGATACAAAGTACTCGGTGATTGGACGATGTCAAAGATGTGAATTCAAATAAAGGTCGGCTGATTAGAGACTGTGGCCGAAAGAAGTCGAGGCTTATGTCAACAACACGTTAACGAGAATTCGCCAGCGTGCAAATTCATTCTACGCGCATTCTGCGAACTCGCTCGAGGAGCAATGAACGTTACATCGCTGAAATGGTAATTTACTATACAAACCAGTGCCAAAAAAAACAATATTCAAGTTGAAAAAGGAAAACAATACCGAACATGCACTTGCAGAAAATCCAACGTGCGACTTGCAAAACTAGTTGCCTAGTGCTTCAGACCACTCGGCCATAGGTCGGGGATTGCAGAGGCGGCAATATAAAGCAAAGAATGTGTAGCCAGTTTACATCTTTTGTTCATTTATTTTTTATTTGAAGCTGCTCACAAGACTCTTTTTTTATAGCGATCGTGCAGTGAGCGTTCCCCGAATTCTTGCAATATCTAATGTCTAGTGACTGCATTACACAGACGGAAAACGGTATCAGATGAGAGATCGGGAGCTGCTGCCCATTGTTCTAGCTTAGCCAACGCAAAGAGAGCTCCCACAACTCTGGTTTTACACTATACGACAAACGCTTCGGTTGATTTTGATTCCATAGTACGTCTATCAACTTTGCTAACTATTCGCACGACCTAAATATGCCTTAGATTTCTCTACTTGCGCACCATTCAGGGAAGCGTGGCATGTACACTTGTGTGAAGCGACTTGGAGTTGGAGCTTGATGCAGTCGACAAGATAACAAACTAACGGAAAATTCTTCGTAGCACAAAGGCCCCGTGGCTTAGATAAAGTAAGTGAACGAATTGCGACGACCCGCCGGCCTTCGGCTAAATAAGCGCTGGGTCACCTCATTCTGTCACAGGGTCGGCAATCCATGCAGCAGAGAATACAATCCAAGCAATCATGTTTTGAAGTCTTACGAAATGCCTTAAAAAATTGGGAAGGACAATGGAGCGAGAAGGACAGCTTTTTCTCATTGATTTTTCAACTGAGTAATGTCGAGTAAACGCCGCTGGAGTAGGCGAAACATGGCCGAGCAATCCCATTAAAATGTACGCTAGTAATTCTGAAATATTTACAAATCATTCCACGGTCCCTATAACACTTGGTCTGGAAGCTATCGCCTCGAACTATAGCTTCGAGTTTTACAGCAATGGCGAGATACAGTAGCCAAACTCTACTGCTGATGGCACACCTGGCAAGTACAAAACACATTAAAACTATTCTCTCTTTCTCTTGTTGGGGGAGGTACACAAGGTGGAAGAAGCTTTTTGGTGCTTTCATGACGTCGCCGGAGCAATTTGAAATCCCTCTTTAAACGGTAGCCTTTTAGTGGAACCATGTAAACTTTCTACAATGATTTTATACTAAATCTGAACTTAGTGAAAGAATACATAACAAATATTATCTCTTTAGTGCTGGCATCACGAGGACCTTGTTTCTCCGGCTGCTTACTCATCATTTACAGCAAATTATAGGGGCGAACCAAGAAGGGGTGTTTTTGACCGAGCGCACCCCTAGTAAGGCTAGGTCCGTTTTGCGATGCTTCCACGTAGCGCCGATATTGTTGCTTCTAGACAAGCCTCCTTGATGATTGTTCTGCGTTGGTGCCTTATGGTGCGGCACGGTTGGCACAACGGCGATTGTTGGAGAGGGTTTTTACAATAGTATATTTACAGAGGAGCGATAAACAAAAGATATGCAAACTAAAGTTGACGTTAACAAAGTGGGAAATTAACCAGTTAAAACTCTCTAACTAAGACCCTTAACCAGTTAAAACTCTCGGAGCCCTGAATGCACCTTTATTTAGTATTATTATCTTTTCGGCGGGAAATTGATGTTTTTTTTATCGCATTTTTCTGTAACCAACATGCGGTTCCTGCTCTGTGTATAGTGTGAACGTGAGCAGATAAATTATTTCCCTACTTTTTCTGCATTACAGCGTGCTTCAGAACGGAAGATTTGATATACAATTCGTCTTGTAGAGGCACTCACCAAAGTATCATGTATTGCCATAAGACAGGAAAGCAATGCCCAAAGGACTACCATCGCGACTTTAAGGGAGTGGCTGGCATACAGCCGGTGTGACGTCTACGATGGCCGCCGTGTAAATTTTGGGGGATACATCGTGCGCATCTCATCGTTAACCTAATGTCATGTGTACTTCCGCCACGTACCAGTAATGTGCACTACAGTACTTTAGTTGGATACCTTTCCTCATCCGACCGTTCAAGGTTAAATTTCCGAGAAGTAGTTGTCGTGTTTGTTGTGATTCAAAAGTTATTCTGGAAATTTTTAGTAGAATCTGTTGTACAATCTGCACAACAGTTCAGTGAGTTTAGTTTTGTTTTTTAGCTCGTATTCAACAAATCTGTAGGTGTACACAGGATAAACTTTTTTCCTAAATATCATTTCACATATTCAGTTGAAGTCAAATAAATATTATAAGACAAAAAAGAACATTGCTAAGTACTAGAGCACGGGGATCCCACTATAGAGACCCAAATTCAAATGCTATAAAAACTGAATTGTGTTTTGATGCACTCATTGCGGGAGGGGTCATTTTTCGAACGCACAACGACGGCTTTTCGCAGAACAGGACCTAAAGATTTCGCCTTTCAAAACAAAGTGGGCGCACAGCAGCTCCAGTTGCTGCAAATCTCGTTTAAAGACCGTAGTCTTCAGCTGCATCGGCCACGTAAATGCCTCTGTTCTTTCCCCGAAAACTTGTCATGATTTGACCCTCAACGGCCGCATTTCCAACGATAAACATTGCGGAGGTCTTGTGAAGTAATTTCAACTTTGCCTCGTGCCGCTGCTTGCGCGCCATCAAGTAGGTGTCGCCAAGAGGCCCACAAATCGGTGCGAGTCCTTTTTGTGTTGTTGTTTAAAAATATAGTTCCAACAGTTTACGACGTGTTGTGGAATAATAAAGCGCATAATTACTTTTAATTAGGACACTGCGAAGTTGAATTATAAATCCCAGTTTTTTTTGCAACGACATTTAGGTTTATGTCACAAATGGCTTGTCTCTAAGTAATGTTTTTTTTTCTTTCGTAAAACCCAAAGAGGGCACAAAGAGCAATAAAACAGAAATAGAAAAACTGTAAAGGTCTTTAAAGTCTTCCGCTAACACTCCATTTACTTGACCATCGTTGCAGAAATTCATTGACCGAAAAACAGGCAGGCAATATTTTCCTGTTAAAGTAGCCCAATGAAGTCTACTCTACTTAAAAATATGGAGTGAACACTCGTTTCGCCTTAGAGAGTGGAACGCGGTAATCGGCCACGGGAAGCCGTGGTACGCCATCACCCGTCGTAGTGGACGACCACACGAGTAGCGCCCGCAATGGTAGACGACCACGTTCATGGCCTACGTGTTTCTCAGAGTCGAGTTTGCGCCGACTGCCCGGTTTCGCAGCGTGAAAAATACATCACGACCACCGCACCCAACTGGTGCATGTGCCCAGGGTGGATATTTACGCCCTTCGATGTCACTCCCACATATCCTGCTTTATTCAGCAACGGTGAATTACGAGTCTGTAGCCCGCTGATGGCTTACCAGCACAACCAGATTGTTAACGGCATAGAATCAAAACAAATCACTGAAATTCCTTGCTTTTGGCACCGAAAACTTCGCCAGGTTTTTAATTGTGTTTGTTTGAGCAAGTCTGGCCAATACTACGCGTGGGCCTTGAAAGAAAACGCACGGAAAACGGCCCCACTATAGTCGCCCCACGGTGAATCATATTTTTCCAATTGACAGCGTCGGCCCACATTTTGTGCTTTTAATCATGTTGCTGCAACACAATTGCCACGTGCACGTATTTCCTTCGCTTGCACCTTGAATAAGGTTAATATTAAAGTATGGATTATTGCAGGACTGTAACAGGTGCAGTATGTCCACAGAGTCATCTCCACGCTTTGCACAGCCACGCTGGTGTGTGAGCGGAGAGTGCAAATGCTGGCACAATCCTTAGGATCTTCAATGTACAATAATTCTTTAGTGAAATTAGACACTGCCTCAGTCACATGGCTTGTAGAACGCAGAAAATGCCAACCTTATGTAGCTATCCGAGAGTCTGGCTTTTAATAGCCTTTTTGCATTGAAGCCTGTGTGAGCTCCAAACAAATCGCCTGCGTGAGGCTGTTGTGATTTCCTCAGTCACAAAAGTAACACGAGAAAATATTCCATAGTTACATTAATGTTATTTGGCTCAATACATGCGGATAATTCGGATAAGTGAACTGTATAATAAAATTGTGGCGACTGTGTTCCTGCTACGTACACACTGCGTGAAACGCAACAATTGCTTCTATTATATTTAGACACTTATTCAAGATGATTGTTCTTTTATTCACATGGCTTTCATTAGGGAAAACTGATTCAGCTCGATGCATGTTCCCAAGTTGGCCACTGAGAAATTTTTGTCGTTTTGGTATAATACCATGAGAGCGAAAATGCTTGCTTTGGACGCCGACCCACACGTCAAAACGGAAGAAAAAGACGCACCTCTAAATGCGCTACGAAAGCACCGCCTATTGACATCGCATCCTTAGGGGTTCAACCTCGTAATGGCGTTTTTAAAACAACACTCTGGGCTGTTGTAAACGGCCGTGCGAAACAAAGCACGAAGAGAGAAAGCGAGACTGCGAACCTTTGTCATCTCTGCGAAGAATTCTCCGGTCGGTAGGAGGTCTCAGGGCGCCAACCTGTTGTGAAAATATTGCTTTAAAGAGAAGACTGACGATAAAAACACGCCCTCGTTGCACTGGATGAATAAGAGGTGAGAGGGAATTGCTATGGCCTAATATTGAAGCGACGCTTGCACACTGCCTTTAATGTCTTTTGTACTCCACCCAGAAGGTACATCAAGAGAGCCAAGTTTCTCTGACAGGGATATATGATCGTTTGCGAAGCGAACAAACATCAATCTTTTCCCGTGGTGGGAATCACACCGGGGACCGTCGCGTTACGAAGTCAAATTCTGTCCGATTACGCCTTGACAGAGGACTCTCATGACACCTCCTCACCATTCAAATTATGTAAGAATCGCGTTAACACGATTCCTATAGTGTGTAAATTGGGTCCGCATGCTTCTCGCTGGATTGGTGCGTTTGGTGTAGGAAATATTCTCACAACGTTCATTTTACTTCGACTTGACTTTAAAAGCTTCGCATTCCCCCATGTCATTTTGAGTAATAGGTTGTTATTTTTCTCTTTCCTAGTCTTTCTCAGCAAGATATACCTGGTGTTAAAAAAGGTTACGCTTCCACAAAACAGCAAACACAGTTACAGATCACGAAATTGATTGAAGTTTCCACTTTAAAACAATCGCCCACACACGTATTCCCAAGCGAACAGAAGCAGCCAAACTCAGGGCGCAACGCAGTGCCAGCGCGGACACTACCAGCAAGACAAAGTCGCCCTCCTTTTCAATTCATTTCAATTGAGTTCATTGCTTGATTTAGCTGTCATGAGCAACGAAGGAAATGAGCAATAACATATAGGTTAGGCGGTGCGTAGCTGGACGACTTGTTTGCTAGATGAGTAGCTCGAAGTCTCCGTCCTTGCTGAGCTTTCTTTCGCTCCGTGGGCTTCACAGAAAACGCGAGCTTATCACTCGTGGCGCACATAGTGCTGTTGCTGTGAACAGCAGCTGCATGGAACTAATTCTGGGCATGACGGAGTTTCTGCGAGAAAAGATGTGCATAGGGTGTATTCTTTATTACCGTGTCATTGAAGGCGGATATGGCCTCATTTGCTTGCCATATTAATTATAATGTTTCTAAAAATGTTCTACATTTTCCTTCGTCGCCATGACTGGGTACGGAGGAGTTAAAATGCCATTGAAATTGCAGATAGAATTGCAAGTGACAATTGATTCGGTATTTTTCGGACACGTTATTACGGACATTCTCTCAGGGGAGCAGTCAGTGCGGTTCCCATAAACGAATACAAGAAATGAATCCCCAGTTTTATAATTGGAGATTTACCATACTAATGTGTTAATGAACATAATGAACTTTGAAAGTAATACAGTCTGTTATCCGAACAAATATGCATGAGAAACTGCATTGGCGTTGTATTAACAGCGAAGCTGCTTGCCAAAGCGTAATTTTCAGTGTCCGCAGTTAAAATTACCAAGAAGTTGCGGAGCGCGTGTACGTCAGCGCACGCCTCTCGCTGACCGCCCTGCAGTTAACAAATCCAAGAAAATGCCGAACGCTTGTGTCTGAGTGTGTGTCGACGATAGCCCTGCATCCCCTGGGACTGTTTGCCTAAAGTATGCTGTTGAGTGCTCTTATGAAGTTATAATCCCTTTCGCGAATCGAGCCTGTATGTTCTGTTTCGCGAAACCGGTTTCTTTAGATGTGTTCGGTCGGTCATTTTTGTAAAATCAGCGACATTAATACGAGCCGGGAACATATTCGCACGCACTTCCACGATCTACAAAAACAACGGTCAGGAGTAGTTCTTCATGGAAAACGTTCACGTGAGGATTTATGCGCCTATCGGCTTTATGGAAAACATGTCACAAATAGGGCGAAAACATCTGAGACACCACGCAACATAGTCTTTTATTTTCGACCACCGCTAATCCTTAATTTTTGTCCCGTTTTGTATTTTTTTTATTTCTTTCGGAGCGTTTTTGTTCTTCTGAAGGCGCCATCCCACCTTTCTGCTCTTCGACATATACTCAACACGGCGGCCTTCATCTTACTTAGGTGAGGTGGACGCGGGTATTGATTGCCGCCAACGGTGACGTGTGTGCATTTTGTCGATGCACACCATTGCCGCCACTTTTCAGCTTTGCTTGTCAACCGTGTTCGGAGAGGGTGTTAACGGGGTTTATTTGGAGTGCCGACCGTTTATTCAGACGCCATACCGGTTTTTTGGGTGAAACGTAGCACAAGCTGTGAACATTTAGCCGGGTTTGTTGTCATTATGCCCCCAAGAAAAATATATTTCATGCTGGTCGAAACTCCACATCGACGTCGTAGACCTGGTGTCATTATGTCATACTTTCAGAGGGGCCGTAACAACGGTAAGTAAAATGTTAGACACATATGACTCCTTACGCGTTAGAATGCGAACGGGTTGCATTTTATTTCAAGCTGGGCAATCGTCTACGTTTAATTGGTACGGCCGCCATGATTAGATCTTTATAGTGCATTGTAGAACTAATCACGTTAAGGTACCCGGTACACGTTTTAATGAAAACAACCACTTTCCTCCGCCTCTACGCAGTCCCAGTAGCGCCGGTCGCACACCGGGTACCGTACAGGGCGGGTTCTCTCCTGGCAATAACGTTCTATTATATCGTCTTGGATTGCGACAATGTTTTTGTGATGAGTGACGTATGCGGTTGTGTAATCCTCCTGTCCTAACTGTTTAGGTTGTATATGACAGTGACGATTGCAGGGGTAGTGTGGGCCTGCCTATTTGCTCACAGTGAGCCATTGCTCCTTGTTTGGTGTGTCTCCTTCTTTGGCGTACATCCGCGCTCCACCAGTCTTTAAACCTGCGGCGAATAACCTGTTCCACCTCCCATAGCACCATACATAACAAAGAGTAGAATATTTTGGAAGTAAATTTTGTACGACGTTAGTCGTTAACATTTGCGCTCTTAACACACAAAATTGGTGGGAGCAGTTCGTAGATAGTTCGTCGACGCGGCATCACTGCAGCACGCACAAAAAATAAGATTCACAATTTAGAAACTGGATACCACCAGCAAAGCTTACTGACGGGCCATTTTATGGCACGAGAACAGTTTGAAGCCCAAAACATACCTTTTTCGTTCTCCTAAGTGCAAGCAGAATTGTTATAGTTACAGGGGACATTCAACCCATAAACACGCCAAAGACTGCTTTTATCATTCGAGGTCATTTGAAGAGAAGGAAAGAGACGACAACGTTTATTTTTTGGGTAAACATTGCTTACGAATCACCAGTGCGGAGCAGTGGGAGACCTGTTTGCTTAGCTACGACCCCGAAATACATGTTAAGGTCGTCCAACTGGCCGAAGATGCCGTTCACGCCCAAGGGCTGTAGGCCGACATCTGAGGGGGAGCAATTGAGATAGGCTCCCACTTCCCCGTCCTCCTTTCATCCAGTTTTGGGCAAAATAAAATTATTATTATCATCATCATCTCACCTAGCTCTGTACACAGAAGAGGGTTCCAGAGCACTTCTATTTTGCAGGTGATCCCTGTTTACCGATACGACAAGAAAATATCAATGCAGCAGCAATGACAGCAGGGAAACGTTTCCATACATACTTTTATTACAACTCAAAAGCAGTTTGTGCATTTTCGCATGATCCCCACACAATTTTAAAGAGTGATTGTGGATTCAATATTGCCGAAAATTGAAGTGAAGAACAGTTGAGGGGTATAATAATAAATACCAGGAAAAAGCGGAGTGCACCAAATTATTCCATCTGCTTCTGTAAACGTTGACGGAGGTTGGTCTTGAAAGTTTAATGAAGGCGTTTGTTTCGTTCGTATTGGACGAAAATTAGCTATGGCCTGCCACAAAGGTAGTATTGAGGTTGTCATAATGTGTGCATATTTTACGCACAAGTTTCCAATCGACGAGGGTCTATGGGAGTCAAATATTTCATTAAATCTCAGTTGAATATGCTAGATGAGAATTTAGGCTATTAAGAGGTTGATGCGAGGAAATAAAGAAAGTGGATTTCACAATAATCACGACCTTCAGTATTGATAGTCGGAAAGTAACGACGTGTAAGCCGGGTATTGGGTAAACGCACAGTGGGGCACGTGTTATACATAACCGGGTTTTTCGACAACCCGGGTTTTGTGAAGACCTCTTAGAAGCAAAGCAATAACAAACTCTGTTATACGACGTGATTTCTTGCATGCCCCGCGTTATCCGAGGACATAGGCGAAGCGCCCACCTACCGATAGACAAAATGACAATGGCGGGGGCCTGTTCCGCGGGTTTCAGCCCACTCATTGGGTAGTCTCCTGGCACAGCTCTTTCCTCGTCTCATATTTTCTTTCTCTATATTCCAGCAGCTTCCCGCTCCCAGGTCAATCTCTTTGCCCTTATTCTCAACGTTAGACTGACGGGCTTAGGCTTCCACATGAGTTTGTCGTTACCGTAGCGAAAGTTTGCGTTTTGTAAAGGAATGTCGCTTTCCCGAAAGCGAACTGTTCTGTTGCTGAGCAACAAGCTAAAAATTTCGGAATACGCGGTGAAGTGGCATACAGTCAGAAAACCAGCACTGCCCGTGACTCCAGCAAAAGCTTTCACTTTTGCACGAGACGAAACTTAAAAAAAACTCCGAATTTCAAGCAATCGGGTTGTCATAAAAACCGCACAGAAAACACTGCCATAAATCGCAGTGACTAGCGGAAATGGTGGCAAAGAACCGCTGTACAAGGTTTGCTTTAATAAAGTGTCATAAGCACCTTCACTGCGTCCTTTTGTCGCATAGACTTTTTTTTCTAACTTTCGGTAACCGAATCCGTTGTACTTTCAATGAAGGTTCGTGGAAATCCTTCGCGCGAAACTTATTATAGGGGTAACTGTTGTTCCAATTTTACTACGCGCGCCTTTTACAACCCTTTTTCACTGTTCCGTTTAAGTGGTATGAACGGGGGTTCTACTCTAAAGTAGAAATGTTTCGGTCTTACAAAATTTTGATAATGTGGCGAAGTAGGTGAAATGGTTGTGAACAAAAGAAAAGCAAAGCGAGATCAGAGTCGCCGTTTAGAGAACGAGGGCACCTTTATAGGTTGCGGATGCCTAAATGAGCTTCCGGATTTTCGGGGGGATATAGTCAGTGTAGTTCAAATTGTTATTAACCGTAGTGAATGAACAACGGTTCGGCCACATTGCTGGGTTGCAGGTACGCGGCGTTTTGTGCTTAGAGAAAAGCATAAAAAAATATTTGTTGGTATGAGGTGTAGATTTTTTTATTCCCCCAAAGTTAAAAATTGTAAATTGTTGCTCAGACTAGACTTATGGTAACAACTGATGTGGTCGGTGAAAACATGGCAGCGTTATCGGCGTCAAAAGACGATTTACAGGTAACAGGTGAGAAGATCAATAATGTAGATAAAAATGAAATTGCTGCAGGTATTGATCCTTGTGGATGACGTTGTTACACTCTTAGGCAAAAAGGTCTAAAATAAGGACTAAAATACAGCCGTTAGTCTTCGCGGGCGACCATTCATCTTCAAGGGGAGTATCTGCGGCAGAGTACGTGCCGTGTGCATAAATGCGGACTAACTGTTCGTCCCCGCCGATCTATAAGGAGTAACGGGAAGACGAAACGCATGCAGTTAGTCTCTTTGCTGCGTCGTTAATCCCCTAATGGCGTCGTCGTTGCCCTTTCGCGCATATGTCTGCGAACAGTTTTATATTTCCAAAACACAAGCCATTGCAGTCACTGGTTGCTTTAGATGGTGCCACGGGAGAAACTATTGATGTTAGTTATAAGAAAATCACCTAGGGTCAGTAGAGCGGCGGGTAATGGCAAGGAGCGGCGAAGCGCGATTGCCATACGTATGCTTCTCGGCCAGGTTAGGTTGATACGCTGTGTTGCATAGGATTCGTGCAAGGTAATAACGGCCAATAAAAGCTTTCAAGCGACTTAACAGTAACGCAAAAATTAGTGACAATAGCAAAAAAGGATTCCTGAGCGTAATGAATATGTATATGTTTAACAGACGAGAAAAAACGCATGTTGCTGATGACAAGTGCAAAACAAAAATGCTCGCTACAGGTAAGCGTCTCGAAGTTGTCTTTACACTCGGTACATAATTGCCTTGGGCACCAAAACTATGACAATGCTGCAACTGCTGCAAAACCCGCTTGCATTTCCAAGTCGCAATCGTCTAGCGACGCGAATTTGAAGAATTCAGGCTAAGCAATACCGAATTCGCTTTCGCCGATGCAGGAAAATATGGCATGTTTCCTTATTCTGACACTCACACAGACGACACCTTTCACATACGTTACATAGAGCACTTAACATATGTATCGAACACTAAGAAAGCACTTAGCTTGCGCTAATTTGTGCGGAAACAAATGAGTCGTCCGATCGCCCAGCTACCTATCTTAACTAGGCGACGACCAGTTGATTGTTATTTACGAGAAAAACTATAGTTGTGAGGCTCTACTTCGAATCGAACTGAGCAATAGTCCCTAAACCTAGCAAAGCGCTAAGTGCAAGGCGCGAAACGCTGTCACGTTCGCTTGCACAGATAGAAATTCGGGCACCAGTTGCAATGGATCTGTTGCGTTATGCACAGAACTACACGCTGTACACTTGAATATTATCTACTGCGGCTACCACCCGGCGGCGTGGTCTAGCGGATAGCGCGTCGGGGTCCTTGTGTATATTTCCCGGCGTCAGGGGTTCGATCCTTGCCGGTGCCGGAGTTGTTTTTCTTTTTTCTGCACTCTACGCAGTTCGTCCTTGGGGAGTATCAGAACAGACCATCCGGGTGGGGGACTAACCGTTCGTCCCCTCGCGGTTAGTCCCCCAAGGGACTAATGATTGTGGCAGAGGCCGTTAGTCCCCGAAAGCACAAACTTTTAGTCCTTTTTGCCTAAGAGTGTAGTGGCTGGGAAACTTGATAGTACGTTATATAAAAAGAAAGCCTGTTTCCTATTTGACAAATAGGTTTACAAAACGTTATAGGTAACAAACTACACATGTAGCTTTAAATTGAGCAATGGAAATACTTTGGTTAATAGGAACAGAGGCTTTGCTAAGGCCTGCGAATAATGCACCGGCAAAGTGCGGTTTTAATCCCCCATGTAAAACAAAGCGCGGAGTCTATCGCGGTTTTAATCTGACCGTTGCGGCAGATAACGGCGCAGTCAGTCGACAAACCAGATCGAAATCTGTATTGATAAGGTGCGAGAATGGTAAATGGTTGTGAATATTTGGTCGAGTGATTTGCCAAACACAATGTACCAATCATCATGAAGGATGGCAGCATAGAGATTGGACGGTCATTGGCAATACGTTTTCTGGTTCTTTTTGATTTTAAAGATTGCATGTAATTTTGCATTTTAAAGTTGTTGAAGAAATGCCCCCACAAAATAAACATGAAGTTAATTACTCACAAGGCTGCAGTCGTTTTTGCTATCTAATGTATTATATCGATGATTTTTTCTGGGTAATCGGAAAGAGAATAAAGTACAAGGGAAGTCGTTGTAATCATTGAGGGACATTTGGTAGGTCGTGGAGTCCACAACCGTAGAAAATGTTGGTTAATTATACCGGCAATGTCGAATGGGATGATATAAAATTTGTTATGTGATTTTGTAGTATGTAGTGATTTTCGACTGAAATGACACAAAAGGCTGCCCAAAAATAAAAAAACTGCGGCTAGCGCTACCCGAGCAGTAAATGCCACACAATAATGTCTGTCCCATCCACGACAACAGCAAATAGACCGGTGATGAGAAGACAGAGCCAAAGCAGAGAAGCGAAAAATTGAACTAACAAAACTGACGTACATTCCACCAGACCAAGTGAACACTTTAGATGGTGGCCGGTCGATCCTGCCCACATGTCGTCGTTCTACTGCCGCAGAGGCATGGTGCGCTGTAGCACACCTGCCAGCCACTATGCACCTGGCAGGCGTCATCACTCACATTCCCCTTGGATGCCCAGAGTCTTAAAGATGAATCAGTAGTCGGACGGGACTTATAGTCTCCGCTGACAGTAATGTACACTGCATTCACCCGATCAGCATCCGATTATCGGTGCCTTTTTTTTTCACGCTGATTTTGTACAAAATCATCACAACATTTAACACTCGTTTTCCTAAAAATTGCTGTTTTATTTCTTTGCAACTGCTATCCAAATGCCGCAATCTTTTAAATGACAGATATTTTTTGTTCCCTCTACTTGCGTCAGACTTTCGGGGCACCCATAAAAGGTGTGATGATTTATCACTGCAATAAAGGCTGATAACGTTTTAATCTGTATTTTTCTAAAGGCCACGTATCGACGGTATTGCATATGTTAAGGAATAAAATTTGTTTTTGTAAGTTCATGCATACCGCGGCGTGTATTGACATCCTTATATGTGATTTTCCCTCTAGATTTGGCTTCCAAAGGTCCCAAGCAACTTCCATGCACAGCTCGAAGCAATTCACTAAGATAAAGCTTGCGAACCGATGCGAACTACGAGCAAACCGACACATGGCGGTTTAGTATACAGTAATCCCTCGTTATAACTAAACCTCTTTACTTGACGACGACGAAGACGACGAAGATCGGTTGGTCAGGCTGTTTGCCATAACCGCTCTGCGAATTCTTCGCTTTTTCTTCATGTGTAACGCTTTCAGTGCCGTCTTCTGCTGCGCTGTCTCCTCCCAACGTTACAGCGATTCCCATGAGGCGGGCCCACCAAGTCAAGCGGCTCGCCCGGAGCAGTGAGCGTTCTGTGTGGCACAACGGGGTGCCACCATTATCTCTGCTCCATGCCGCCATAATGGAAAACGTCAACGGAAGCGTGCCACACCAGTGTTCATCTGCTATGTCATGCAACATCCCTGCGGACCCTCAATGTCCGCCAGCCTCGAAAAAGCATGAAGTTGACCCAGCTCCAGAGGACTCTGCCAATTCTCCTGACGACGTGGTCGAAATGGACGAGGTAGCGTTCACTCCTGTCACATACAAGAAAAAACGAAACGCCGGAATTCCCGTTGCGTTTCAACCGGCAGCCGTAGGATGCTCATTCTGGAGAGTCAACCCTAACATTTTGACAGCGGAGATCGTGACAGCCGCCCAGGAAAAAGTCCTGACTCATCGTTTGAACAAAGACGGCAGCCTTATGGTCACCGTATCGTCTCTTGCTGCTGTGAACCGTCTTTTACAGATCTCCAGCCTCGCTGGTACAACCATCGAAACTCGTGTACCTCACTCCTACATGGCGACTTACGGGATAATCCAAGGTGTGCACCTCGAGTACACGGAGGAGGATCTTGGAAACTACCTACGCACTCAAGGTGTAATTTCTGCCCGCAGGCAAGTTTCCTACCGGCCTAATGACGACAGCGTTGTAAGTGAATCACGCCGATGATCTGTGATCCTAGCGTTTAAATCTGGTTCAGCACTGCCAGAACGAGTGTTTCTCGGTTCTGCAGTTTTCCGGTGACGGAATACATGGGATCAGCAACTCAATGCTTCAAATGCCAGTGGCATGGCCACATCGCCAAGAACTACAGAGGACCAGTGCGATGTAAAATATGCGCTGGGGCTAACCCGCATAAGGACTGTACCTCTAGGACCCAACCTCACTGCGCGAACTGCGGAGGCCCTCACGCCGCGTCGTATGGAGCTTGCCCCAAGAAAAAGGCTGCCGCTTTTGCTCGCAGTGTCAAGTAAATCCAGGGAAAAACTCAACCGACGTGAACCTCCGCCGAACCCTGAGGTTGTGTTTACGTCGGTGACGACCTCATCGAATTACCCACCACCTCAAAGTTCATTACCTCCGAACAAGTCCTATGCAAAAGCAGCCCAAGAAAGGACACAAACCAAAGCTTCTCAGAACACGCTAGACGCTTCTAAAAGGTCAACCCCGTCACCGCAGCGACGTCCCCATAAAGAACATGGCAAGACGGCACACCAGTCTCCCAAAGATGATGTTGTGAGTTTTGTCATTCCTATGCTATTTGCGGCTATCAAGGCCCTGCTTCGAGCTCACCCCTCCTCTAAAAGTTTTCCTGAAGTCGAAGCGCTCTTGGTTCTGGAGCCCCTTATCTCGTCCTCTTTAGAAACGCCGCAGCTTGGTTTTGAGGTACCCCAATGAACTCTAAAGTGGCGACCACCTCTCCTACAGTGTCTTTCAATGCCAACCTCAAGAACTGCAGAATATTTCAATCGAATGCCCGCGGCTTGCGCTCAAAACTTCCCGATTTTCGTCAACTCATACAGACATATCAATTCCCGTTTATTGTAATCTCAGAGTCCCGCGTTGGCCATCAATTTCGTGCCAAAAATTACTATTTTCTGCATTCCCACCGCTTGATGGGCGTCAGCCGCCTGCTGATAGGTTTTCGCAAAGATATACAGGCTGCAGCGGTTCCCGTGCCACCTCATGAGAGTGAGGAATATGTGTGTGCCAATACCGTTATTGGTACTCAACGGTTTATGTTTATTGCCGCCTACCTGGAACCAGGTGCAGCCTTTGATGTTTGCAGGCTTGAAAACGTTATCGCTAGTACATCCCCACCCCATATATTCTGTGGAGACTTCCACGCCCACAATGAAATATGGGGAAGTGCACGAACACATTCTCGTGGAGCAAGGCTTCTGGAACTACTTATAAAAAGGGGTATTGAACCACTAAATGACGGTAGCATTACTAATCTAAAACATCCCACACTCAGCAGCTGCATTAATCTTTAGTTTGCCTCCAACAGCTTCATCCCAAAGTTTACTTGGTGTACTGACCTGAAGACAAGAGGCAGCGATCACTTCCCAATTTTAATATCTTACCAAGACGTAGTTGTCTGAACTATGGCTAGTTGTCTGAAAGAGTCCTCGAGCGTCCTGAGGAGGCGCTTAGATGTAAAAAAAAAACAAAGAATACGAACGGCAGCGTGCTATGCTTAGGCACGCTGAGCGTAAGGCTCGCCGTACAAAGGAATTAGAGGACCTGAGGCAGGCTCGCAAAGCTCAAAGACTTGTGAGACGCTACTTGGAAAAGTTAAGTCGACAACGGTGGCGCGATTTCTGCACTAAATTAGATGTTCACCAGCCTCTCTCCCGGATATGGCGGGTCCTGAAGGGCATGCGGAATAACAGCCAGCAGCTAAATCCATTCAGGGCGCTGTCATTATACGAGGCAATTTCCCAGAAAGAAGCGGCTGAAGGGTGTTGTAGGCTCCTGTCTACGATTTCTACGCCTCAGCTGTCTCCTCAGCGTGTTCCTGACGCAGCTCCACCAACCTCTCTGCCCACCCTGGACCTTCCATTTTCGATAGGCGAGTTGAAAGCGGCCGTCTCAAACGTGAAGAAACGGTCTTCTCCAGGTTACGACGGCATAACATATGAAGCAGTTTCCCACCTCTCTCATCACTCGCGCTTACGCCTTCTGGAGTATTACAACGCAACCTGGCTGCGTGGTACTGTACCTGCAGAATAAAAAACAGCCAAAATTACAGCCATCTTAAAACCCGGGACACAGCACACTCGATACGAATCTTTTTGTCCCATAGCCCTACTAAGCTGTATAGGAAAACTTATGGAAAAAGTTATCTGTAAAAGAATGAACTGGTATATCTAAAGCAGGAAGCTTTATCCGTCTGAGATGAATGGCTTCCGTCAAAACCGGTCTGCCATCAATAGCATCGTTGCTCTTGTGGCGTCACTAGTACAAGAATTACTCCGCGGGCACGTACCAACTGTGGTCTTTTTAGACAAAAAGGCGGCATTTGATTCGGTTTTTCATACAGCCATTCTTGAGTCCCTTGCTGGTATTGGTTTTGGTGGGACGCTGAATGCATGGGTATCAAGCTACCTGGAACGACGACAACTTTTTATTAGTACACCGAAAGGCTCCTCTAGGTCACTAGCCTCCTGCACACAGGAATGGAATAAAGCTGTACTATGACCCATCTTTGTTGCGATCCGCCTACCGGAACTGTCGAATTGATGCTTAAACATATTTAAACACTTTAGAGAGGCATGGAATATTTACCAGCAGGAAGAGTATCAACACGGGTGAGGAATATACTCTCAACCACAATTATAAAAGTTGACATAACATTACAGTTGAGCACGAGGGTCTCGAAAAGAGGGACGGAGCTGCTAAAGTGTCAACAATATATCTAAAAACCTTTGCATATCAAAAACCGCATAAGCAGCGCTTTTGCGGGAATTTTTTATGCTTATCCTGTGGACGTATAGAATCGTTTTATTACCTGCATCTGAACAGAATAATGCGGGCAACCTACTCAACATACAATACTTCGGCCGGAAGTGCCCCACTGGTCTGTGCAGGTGTCTGTCGAGTTTTTTATAATTGCGTCTTTTTTAGTGACGAGTACGTCGTTGAGACGGTGGTAGGGGTTCATATATAGCACCGAGTTTAATTGGCTTAGTTTTAGCGTAGTTTAACACGCATATTGCTTTGTGCATGGACTGAGTAATTCTTGAAACGATTTTTACGTCCATGGCTTTAAGAGGGATCGCCTCATGGATGAACCCGTGTTGTCGACAGCTCTAACGTGTTGAGAACCAAAGCTGAGGCACTTTGTTTCACGTGCAAAATGCCAGAATACCGGGTGTGTGGGATACTTTATTGTACGCATATGCATGATCCGTGAAAACATCATTTGCTGCGGGTATTTTGCGTGATTTGAAAGGTCCTTCGTCTACTCCTCTTTCTAGCTTCGCCTGTCATCCGGACCATTGTTCCCGTTAGCCTCACTTTCTTGGTATGGCAATGCTCACGCACTCCAGCCCGCTTGCGCCTCACGCAGTCTTCCTCCTCTTTCTCCGAAAGCTCCCTGTAGGATTCATGCTCTCTCTCGCTGATGTCAGTGCGAGATTGCTTACTGGGGGCTCGCACACCCTTCTTGCCTGCGCCAACTTTCTCCTGCACCACAGCCCTGTCTGGCTCCTTTTTCCGCGTGCTTTGGTCGAATTCCAAGCTTTCGGTTTCAGAGAGTGGTCCCGCTTGTTCGGGAAACTCGGCACCTGGCTCTGCACTGCCGACCTCTTTAACAAGCTCAAACCCTGCTTGGACGACTTGACAGTCTAAAGATTCTGCCGTGCCCTTTTCAGCGACAATGGTAGCCTCCGTACCAATGGACGTTTCTGACGGCACGCAGCAAAATCCTTCTTGCCAGCCGCCATTTGTACCAGTTCCCAGAGTGGCAGACACCTCGGACTCAACTAGTGATCTTTGAGACACCTTTAAATCAAATCAGTCAAAGGCGCCAGGAGTATATAACCGGCCTCTGCCTGGTGCTTTCTCAGCGCGTTCATCTCCTCTCGGAAGGCATGCAACTGTGCAACACTCGAGTTGTTTACCTGCTCGCACTTGGAACGCGTCTCCCTCCACAGCGGTCTTTTGCGCAAGCCCTTCTTTTATTTTTTCATTGATTTCCTCACTGTGTGCCAAGCGCGTACTTTCAACGCTACGTGCTTTTTGGCCGGGCTTAGTTTCAAAGCGCTCATCTCTAGGCGTCTGTCCTGCGATTCTGCCATATCCTGCCCGTTCACCTCCTCGCGCTTCAAACACGCCTTTCTTCTCAGCGGTCTGTCTGAAGGAACCATCCTTTTCTTTTTGTTCGTTTTTACTGGCGGCCTCATCGTGATCTGCGACCTGCATTCTATCAAGTGCACGTGCTCCTTCGCCATCACCGATCTGCGTGCTTTCTTCCTCACGTGCGTCGTGGAGGTCAGCGACCCGCCTGCCTTCAGTCTCACGTGCGGCCCGTTCACCGTTCTTTTCGCGTTCCTTTTCCGCGAGGCGCCGTGTTAATTCTGCATGCTCTCGTTCCAACTCTAAAGTTTCAATTTTCAGTTCTCCTTTCTCAGCTTCCAACCTTCTTTCCTCCGCCTCAAGCCTCTCCCTCGCCTTTCGTGATTATTCTATCTTTGCATCCAATCTCTCGTGCACTTTGCGGTTCTCTTCATCGTACAATTCGAGAAACTGCTCTATGTTCAAACCACGCGTCTGAACCAACATCAACAACTTTCCAAGATCCTTTCTCGCAGCTGGTAAGACACGTGACAGGGCCCGATGGAAATATCCTGGGTGAGGATAAATCAATCCTGGCAGGCTCGCCACTTATTTGTCACGTGAGCGGATGGTGGGGTGGTCTTTACCAGCTTGCAGCAATGGACACAGGGAAGCCGTTGACGTGTTTAACAACACACATTTAATGCACACGCAAAAAAAACCCTCAGGCAAAGCACTCAATATTTAAACTACACACAAACGATAAACAGTCAAACCTCTACAATCCCAAAATACAACTCACATACAAACTCATAACTTAACAGCTCAATATACAATTCAGATCAAAACTCAAAAGTGTCTACAATAACGTCCTACACTAAGTACACTCTAAATACACTCTTTAACCAAGTTCTCATTAATTCCTCTTGTACCACAACTCCACAGTTTTGTTCTACAACTATGTCCCTATAATGGACTGGCCTACCAGGCTGTCGTCGGCGCTGACGTGTCGTACCCGTTGCGTGGCCGCGACTCAGTGGTAGCCGTCTTCTCACTTCGGTGCCGGCGTTCGATGCGCGCGGTCACTTCTTGGACGGTGTGGGCTCCGCGCGTCCTCACTTCTTTCCTCTTTGGCTACCCCCTGGTAGCCGCTTCCGCTGGATGTCCTTGATTCCGGCGTTCGACGCGCGCGGTGATCCCTTCGGCGGCGGGCTTCCTCGGTGGCTACCCCCTGGTAGCCCCTGCCGCTGGAGGTTCCAGGGAGGCTCGGCCCGGACGTCACCTTTCGGGGCCGTCGAGACAAACGTCGACGGAGCGTGGACGCTGGCCGCTGGTGCCCGACCGATGCCGCTGGGGCCCCGAAGAGACAGGTTCGTGGTGCACCTAGGATGACGGTGCCGATGCGAAGTCGGCCCGCTCCCGCCCAGGCTCGGATGGCGTGGTCGATGGCCTGGCCACGCCCCCCTGGCTCGTTCCGTGAAGCTCACGTGCTCCGGCCGCTTCCTGGTTGTCTGCCTCCCGTTGTCTTTCCTCTCCTTGCCTTGCCTCCCCCTTCTCTTTGTGCGCCCCGCTTTTATACCCTCTGGGCTCTTTCGTGGTGCACTCCCATTGGCTTCTTGCTTCTTACCTGACCTTATATGGTCATCTCGCCACTTGGCCTATGCGTGGCCTTCCGTGATTGGCCGACCAGTGCGCTGGCACCTTTGCTCATGATTCCTTGATGCGTCGGCGCTGGCACTTGCTGATTGGCGCGCTCTTGGCGCGCACTTCAAGGGGCCGTTGCTTTGTTCTTTTCTTTCCTGTTTTTCCGTGGTTTTCATGCATCTCCTCTCGATGGGGGTGCCCTGACACATGACAGTGGCTATCAATTCCGAACGACGCCACGCTTTCCTCCGCTAATATAAACACGCCCCTCTATGTTTGTTCCTATCTTTTCTATAGCTTGTAAAGTGTTCTGGGAACACTTCCCTGCTTAAAATATGTTCATCTGGCCGTGACTCTGTGCCTATAACAACTGATGGCTATGTTGTGCGTACAAAAGTGTTAAATTCGTGAATTTTATTCTTGTTACTCCGGCTATTTACCGGGAGGAATTGAACGATAGCAGATTAACTCTCAGTATGTCAATTGCTTTGCACTACTTACTTTGTGGCGTCATCATAGACACACTCCACCCTGTCTAAGTAAAGAGTGTCTTTCCTGAAGTTAGCCTTGGTATAATCATTTTTATGGGATTTTGCACAGTCCCTAAGGTGGCGCCGTTTACTGCGCGCTTCCTGCGAAAAATCTTCAGATAGGCCAATGCCGCCCCTTTTAAATTTTTGGCATTAAGTAAAAGTCCTGTTTTTCTTTGAAGGACGCAAATTTAGCAACAAGCGGGTGAATTTTATCGGGCCTAAACTTCCCTATTCTGTTCCCCGTTTGTACAGTCTTTGGCGTAATACCAAGTTTACCAGTACATATGTCAACAATGTGCTTTTCCGACAGTAACCAAGATTCATGACTCTTGGGTTCTGCCCCATCAAATGGGTGGCTTTCGCATACGACTTCTTGTACACCGTAAAAAATCAGGTTGCAGTGGCTGCTGCGGTTTTCCAGGTCATGAACTTTCGCCAGAAGTATCTGCACGCTATGTTTTTGCTCATCAGACGCTACTTTATACTCAGCTACAACGGATTCCAGATTAGTAAAAGTAGTAACCCTGTTTTTTAACGAAGAATTGCGATAGGAGAGTTCCTCAAGAGTGGCATTTTGGGCTGCCTTATTGGTCTCGATGCTGTCGAGCTTTCCCTTGATAACCTCTTGCCCATCCAAAATCTTTTGCAGCGTTGGTGTATCCCTTCCTTGATTCAGCTCTATGTCGCCAAACAACAAGAGCAATCAAAAATAAAACACGAACCGCCTCATCAAGCTAAAATTACGCGGTTTACAAGACCGGCGCACAGATTGCGACGTGACACAATAGAACAGCACTTGGGGTGGAACCGGCAAAACGAGAACAAACTTTTTTGCGCAGCACACGGCATTACTAACCAGCGTAAACAGTACAAAATGCGTGAAGGGCTGCGTCATAGCGACGCCGGTTCCACGTTCCAACTGGCCACTGCCCTCATACGCCTTTTTTAGGGTGTAGTCGCCGGGTACTGCCGCTGGATCACACCACTGTTCGCAGACTGGAAGCGAGCATCGGTGGAAAACAGCTGCTGGGCATGTCGCGCTACCTCCGTCTGATAGTGTCCATTTTCTTAAAAAAACTTTGGAAGATTCCGTCGCCGCCATTTTTCGATGGGTGACTGTATTGAAGTGGCAACCCAGCCAATAGCCTGCGTAAACAGTAGAGAATGCGTGAAGGGTGCGCCATAGTGTCGCCGGTTCCACGAAGAAGACAAAATAAAAATCCTCTAAACTCCTTAAGCAAACGCGCATGGTCGCTGTTGACGTCAAGATTACGCCCCATTGCAGCCTCCGTTGCTGACAGGACGTAATATCTGACGGGGATCTAATAAATGAGACTGAAGCAGATCTGTTCGCGGGTCTCCAAGATCATGGCGTAACAGCAGTAAGGCGAATCACCATACGCCGAAATATTAAACAAAATTCATACCAAGCACATATTCTTGACGTTTGACCACTCAACGTTTCCTGAGTCGGTTAACGCAGGTTTCATGAGACCCACAGCTGTGGCTCTGTGGCTAAGGCGTTGCGCTACTGAGCACGAGGTCGCGGGTTCGATTCCCGGCCGCCGCGGCCACTTGTGTTATGGAGGCTAAAAGCAAAAACGCCGTGTGTACGAGATTTTGGCGCACGTTAAATACCCCCATGTGGTAAAAATTAATCCAGAGCCCTCTACTACGGCGAGCCTCATCGCCTGCGTTGCGTCGGCGCGTTAAACCCTACAATCAATCAATCAAATCAACATGGCTTAATGATTGATAACTAGCCACCGTACGCAAGCGCAAAAAAAACACGCGGAAACGTAGAAAAATCAGCGCCATAACCCTGTGAGATCGTGGATGGCCAGTGGCACTGTATGCAGCTCTGTTGAGCGGGGCGCTGTTTCCCCCGCGTGGTCTGGAGGGCCTTCCACTTGCGAAATCAGCATTGATATGGCGGTTGGGCGACTGGTATGGGTAGGGCGACGGCAATCGGTTGAAACGGGCTGGTCTACGGCCGATGTTGGACAGGTATCCTTCGATCTCCGGTGGGCGCTGGCCGGGTCGGGGCGGGGTGCGTCGACGGAGAACCCTCGCAAACCGAGTCTCTTGTAGGGGCAGCGACGGTAGAAGTGGTCGGCCTCTCCGCAGTGGTAGCACAGCGGACGATTATAGGGGGTTCGCCAGACGTCCGTCTTCCTCGGGTTCTGGTTTTGGGCTGCAGAGGGTCGTGCGGGAGACCGTGGACGGCGGTACAGCGGGGCTTTATGTTGACGGGTTGGATCGTGGTGGGGTCGACGAACACCCGCGGAGTAGGTCATGGCTTGTGGTTCGCGGTGTGCTTCCGACGGTGTAGAACTTCCCAGTGCGTTTTGGACTTCTCGAATTACATCGTTCAGGGAAGCCACTTGAGGTTGCGGCGTCGTTGGAAAAAGCTTCCGAAGCTCCTCCCTCGCCGCTGCTCGGATGGTCTCGCGCAATGTATCGGAGCTTCCAGTTGCGACGCTGATGGTCTCGGAGAACAACGAGTCAACATGGTGGTCGTAATGCCTCGTTCGAATTTCTAGCGTCTTCTCCATCGCGGCAGCTTCAGACGCGAATTCGGCCACCCTTTTAGGGGTGTTGCGGATAAGGCAAGCAAAGAGTTCTTGCTTTACTCACGCATCCTTTTCCTGCGTCATTTCTGGGTCCGCACGGCAAAAAAGTCGCCTCATCTCCTCGGCGAAGATCAAGACCCCTTCTTTCGGGTGCTCCATTCGAGTTTCAAGCAAAAGCGCTGCGCGTTCTTTTCTGACCACGGTAGTAAAGGCCTTGAGGAAATCGCTATTTGAAGTGAGCCCACTTGGTAAAGGAGCTCTCGTGGTTCTCGAACCACGTTCGAGCTGAATCTTCCGAGTAAAAGAAAACAGGCCCGAACGTTTCGGCGTCGTCCCAGCTGTTGAAGATCTGGACGCGCTCCAGTTTCTCCAACCATTCTTCGGGGTCTTCTTCCTGGGCTGCTCGGAATGATGGCGGTTCCCATGGCTGCTGCAGGACGATTCGTGATGTTGCTTCTTGCACCATGGTGGTGGTTGCAGCGGTCGTTCTTTTGGGTCCGTCTGGAAGTAGACCAAACTCGGGTGGGAGGCCTTGCCGTCGGCGGCTGGCTCTAGTTGGCTTGGTGGCTTGCAGAGGTTGTTGTTAGCATAAAGGGTACTTACTCCGAACCTTCACCAGATGTCACGTAGCCAAAAGCGACGCAGCTGCCTTGAAGAAACAACAATTTTATTGGAGCAACCTTGTGCTCCCGTAACAACTCTAAAGAATACAGAGGCGGCGAAGCAGCGGTCACCTAAGTGACTTGCGCAGGCGAGTGTCGTCGAATTGAATGCCGCGGCGTCTGCTCTGCGGGCTTTTATCTTTCGGCGCAAGTGTTTCTGGAACCGTCGATTCACATCTAGAACGTTGAAGATCAAAGAAGATTATTCTGGGCTTTGTGATGTTAGGGTGAAACAGTCTGCTTATCTGAATGAGATAGCCCGTGCGGCATAAACATAAAGAATGGAAGACGCGCTTCGCTCAGGATAACCTAATAGAGTCGCGCGTGGCCGGGCATTAAAACAAACAATAAATGATGAAACCCGTACGTGGTTCGCGGCAATATCATTGCGACTGCATAGGAAGGAACTTTCAGCGGTATTGAATTGTTATGAACGGGCACATGTGACATTAAAATACTTCACAAAACAGCATGGCAGCGTTGATGACAAGATTGCAAAATTTGCTCCAGTAACGCAGACAATAAACTTATAATATTCACATGACATTCTGGGAGAGGTACACGTTCCGACAGCCGCACAATGCGGACCAATCGATATCGCTTGCAGGTCTCCCACGACAACCTTCACTCATTTGAGCCTATGAATATGCGTAGCTAGACATCGCATTTAGCTGAGCTGGTACACAGCGCCGCAAAAGACATCTGGCCACAATGTGCCTGAAAACATCAATAGGCTCCGGCGCGGTTAGGGTAGTAGCGACACAGAACCGTGAAGTGGTTGAAGTGCCGCCGTCACTACAACCCGGGTTAACGCGGAGCTCTTTGGTGCACTGAACCTTCGTTCTTTTGAGAATTAAGGTACGTGTACTTCTATTGGCTAGGTGCTATTTCGCTAGACATGATCCGCAAACCGATTTTAAAACACGCGGCAATGCGACATTTTATAATGTAATAGCCCATATGTATCAGCACATTTACCTTACAAGTAACAATATCTGGGCCTTCCATTCGCTTGGTATTAAAGCAGCGTGAGGGGATAGCCCCAGAAAACAATTACTGGGTAGCTTTGTGACACACGATGATGGTTTGTGCCTCATGTAGTACGACATAATTGTTTTGCTGTTACGACTAGACGATTTTTCTAAGTCTGTTGCCTAATAGATACAGATTATTGTTTGCTAGGTATAAGTATGGCGCGTATGTAGCTGTGTAGTGCAGTAATCAAAGTTGAATTATATGCCTACTTGAACATTTAGTCCCCGAGATAAAGAGTTTTCTTTAATGTCGGGTTTATGAGTTAATATATTATACAAAGTAGGAATGTCTTGGTTATCTGAAGCAAAAGTGGTAACTATAAAAAGCACGAGAAGGTTGCCGCTAGCAGCCGGAAACAACACCTAGCTTAGAAAAGAACACGACAAGGAATATTTTTGAGCACCTTCATGTCGCTGAAATTATTAAATCTAGCTCTGCCAAATGATTCACCATGACGGTCTAAGGACCTGAGCTTCAAACGGTATACCGGATACGCCAAGAAAAGAAATGCACAAAAACGCCCTAATCAAATGTTTCGAGCTACGTGTATGGATAATCATGTTTACACTTTACGATGCACGTAGAAGCAACAGTTTGCAGTAGCATGCAAAAATGAGGGATTGTATAAGGATCTTCTATGGCCCGAAATAATTGGCCTGAAGGTGGAAGTAGTGTGTATATTGGGAATAGATTTCCAAACCTACCTAATGGATTCTTCACTTATATAAACGACTAAGCACCCTAATGCGCGTTTCTTTATAAAGCACAATATCTCTGGACTCCCTTAAATTTTAATAAATAAATTCTTCGGTACAAACCCATTTTCACAGCCGACGCTCTTTCTCCCACCTATGAGATTGCAGAAAAAGAGTACCACAATTTGAAGTTTAAGTGCGCCGCACTTTGATGGCCGCTACTGTTGTTTGAGTTCGTCATCGGTGTCGTAACCCAGCGGAGAAAGTCAGAAAATGGCGTACTAAAGTGTGTCGCTGCGCCCGCAAGAGACGGCACTAGGTGGTGGCGCATGGTGAAATTGTGCAAACGATAGGGTCGCTGCTTGTCATCGTAGCTCGTTTGCTGCCGTGATGTCTAGCCCCACCAAAATGAGGGCAAGTTGCGGAAGTTGAGGGGAAGCATCTACCACTGTTGCAAAACCCAGTGGCACTGGAGCCTTTGTTTAAACATCACATCGCATTTCCGGACCAGTGTGCAACACTAGAATCACTATTGACACTAGGATCATTACTAGAGACTAGAGAAACTGGCCTCACTAGATAGACTAGCCTCAAGGCAGTGGCCTCGTCAGGCCGATCGGCCTAGCGAGGCCAGCACACTAGGGACCCGCTAAGAAGTGGCTGCAGGGCCAGCCACTGGGTAACAGTCTAATGTAAGTCTAGAAAGAAGTTCAGCACGAACTTCTCAACAGAATGATTATTGCACGATGCCCAGATTCACTTCAAATAAAATGCGCTTCGGAGACACTGGATGCATCGCTGGAACCTTTGCGCGGCTGGTGGGCCAGTGTCAGCAAAGGGGTCCCGGACGGCCTTTCGCCCCAGGCCCACCCGCGTTGATGGTGGCACGTCGCTGAGGATGTCGCCGACAACTTTGTGAACATCTGTAACAGACATAAAAACAAAATATGCGCATTCCTATGGTAATTCAACACCACCAGGCTGCGTTTCTTCACAGCCATTAGTTCTTTCGGTAAGGAGTGAAATTGTAGCGGGAGGTGTCCACTTCAGATTCCTTAAAACTGAATAAGAGAGGATAGGCATTGAATCCTGCATGACCTGTGCAGAGGGGTGCCACTTTGATGTTACGTCATCAACCTCCTCACTGTCACTGACAGCAACAGTCAGGTTCTGCTCTTTTGATCTGGTAAATGATTGTGGGATCTCTTAAGCCGAAGGATCGCATGCTTGCGTCCTGTGTATTTCTGTGTTTTTCTATGTATTCAAAATCTGCTAATTAATCGTTCTGTAGTTGTTTGTCAGCGCTTTAGCTTGTGACTTCTTCGGTCCTCACATCAGCGCTGTTTATTAGTGTCAATAATGTGTATCCAACAAGCCCAACTTCAAGCCTTCGTAATTGATGCCCTCATTTGTCACCGCACAATACACGACTGCACCCGCGTACACACCACTGCGGTAAACAAAGAGTACATCTTTAAAAAGGTCTGCCATAAAAGTTTTGAATTGGTTTCACCTGAATAGAGTTTCGCTCTTCGTATTGGAGGCGATGTAGATTTTTTTGTAGGCTGCAGGGGGGTTTTTCTGGCTCTGTACTACTCACCAAGCCAATGGGCTGTTGCTACGTAGTTCAAATGACGGTGCTGTTTTTCATACTTAAGCTTCTATGACGCTTCGCTGGACCAAATCACACTGTCTGAATTAGCCACAAATTCGCAGTTATGAAGTTTGAACGAGCTGCTTTCACTGTATTTTAATGATATCGAAACTGAAAATAAATTCAAGAAATTTTTCAACTCACTCATTCCAGCCACGACCTTTGAAACTGGCATGCCAGCCAGCTTCACCCCACTGTTAGCGATTGGGGGCAACGCTGCCATGTAAGGCAGCGAATTCGCATATCTGCAGGTGTCCAGAACCAGAAGCGCCGTCCCATGTCCCTTGCTGCTTTGAGCAGATCACGGTCTCTTAAAATATAGCTGAAATTGGCCTCCTTCATCGAAAGCCTTCGCCCCAATGGGACCTAGAATGAGAAGATGCACACAAACAAAACACATTATGCAAGGCAAAGACACTATTTTTATATCTATATGTACGCATACAGGGATTATCAAAAATAAACTTTTAAGTGAAACATTAAAATATATTATAAGTACTTTTCTGAAGCAAAATGAAGATGTCTCAAATTTAATAGTTTCTTTTGACTTACTCCTACATTATTTGATGCAAACAATGCGGCGCGATGTCATGGGGCATTCCCGTTCTGCGTATGAAAGGAGACACCTGAAAAAAAATGGCACACAAGACATTGATAACGTGTCCTGTAGTACTGCACAGGAACCCAATTTTAATTTTTCTGAACAAGTCATCATGCCACTGTAAAAAAATAAGAAACACTTCCGTTTTCAGGTGATCATAATCATCAGCATGGCTACGCCCACTGGTGGGCAAGCGCCCCTCCCATTATTCTCCGATTATCCCATTCCTAGGCCAACTGTGAACAATTTCTCCTCGCAAACGTCTTGATCTTATCTGCCCATCTAACTTTCTGCCACCCTTGTCTCTGTTAGGGATTCAGTCTGCTACCCTTGGTGACCAATCTCTTGCCTTCGCCTTATTTACCCTTCCCACGCCCATTTCTCTTCTTAATTTCTACCTATATGTTCTTAACACCTGTTTATTCCCTGAGTCCCTCCGCTCTCTTCTTGAACCCTTAACGTTAAACTTCTCATCTTCCTATCTCACAGCAAGCATGGTGATAGCCATGAACAAAAATGAGCTGGCAACGTCAATATAGTAAACTGCAAGTGAAAAGAAATAAGTGCCATGCAAGCACTCCTTCCAAGTTCAAATGTATTGTGAAGCTTGCACCTCATACGCTTTATATTTTCAAAGCAAAGGAACTTACACACCCCTAAACCTGAGTTTTTTTAAGCTTTAGGAGTAAGTGATCAAGGTGCCTAGATCACTCCACAAAAAGTGATTTTCAAAGCTCCAATGGCATGCTTAGGCAGTACACATGGACAGAGGGCCAAAATACTGGTCAGCTGCAGAAGTATATTCCTGCCAATATAAGTTGCCCCCTTCATACGTTAGTCGAATCACACTAAAACAAATTTTGTGGGGCAGTGGAAAAATGCCTTGGAAACTGTGCTGATGCGAATATGTCCACAGCGCCTGTGTATCATTTACTGTCCCAGCAGCCGATAATGGCAAAGCCGACACTTTCCTGCCTTTCCCGGTTGCGGCGATGCTTCTGAACAGAGTAATTGTGAAGGTTGAACAGAACTGCTTATGGAAGTTGCACAAAATGGTTTACAGAGTCTGTCCAGCCTTCGCAACGTGGCAATCCTTCGTCTCACCATTTCGCGGCCCCTAGGCCACCTAAGATGACAGGTTTGACGCCTGATTCACTTTGTGCCACATCCCCGCAGACATTTTGCCAGGCAGCCCTATGTCTCTGCTTTGAAAGAATAGATCCGACAGGACACGCAGCATTGATGTGGCGAACATGTGAAGAAGTGTGAAGTTTCATATTCAAGTATTCACTCCACGGACACTGTAAATCACATAATTTTACACTCGCTATTTTTTTATTGCTACCCAGCTTGCAAACATAAAGGAGCCCTGAAGCAGTGAGCTATGCTGTAGGTTGTATCTTTTTCTTATAGGTAGCACAACTCGATTGTAGGGTTTAACGCCTCGACGCAAAGTAGGCGATGAGGCGCGGCGTAGCGTAGGGCTCAAGATTAATTTTCACCACCTGGGGATCTTTAACGTGCGCCGAAATATGGTACTCACGAGAGTTTTTGCTTTTCGCCTCCATCAGAAAAGCGGCCGCCCCGGCCGAGAGTCGAGCTCGCTACCTTTTGCGCAGCAGCGCAACGCATTAACCACTGAGCCACCGCGGCGGGTCTAGCATAACACCTAAACCACAGATATTCACAGATGGGAGACCCTTCTGGCCGCTTGAAGCGCTTGCTTGCCCATTCCAGCTTTGTTGTGATGAACCATGTTCAGAACCACCCGGCGTCTGCTACCTTCGCTAGACTGCAGGCCAAATAGTCTGCCTGCGTTTCATATGATGTCTATCCTCGCCGATATCCACGCCAACGCGAGAAGTGTGCAGTCAGAAAGCATCGCAACGCGAATGGCAGGTAGCTTCAACGTTTTCAGTTCACCTAGAGTGTTTCGCCGCCCGGGGCCATGCTTTCGTACTTTAAAGCGCAGTTGCATTCACGGCATATTACACCTTTTTTCTCTGGCGGCACTGGGCTACCAACAAAAAATTCAAGCAAGCTATTTTGGTTGCATAGCTTTTACCGCAAACAACTGTAGTTCTAATCACTCAATCCTTTCATGACTAAAGCTACCGACCTCGGGGAAAGCGTGACTTCGCGATAGGTTTTTAATTATTAAACGAGGGTATAGTTCTGGGTAAATATCGTGTAGTGTTAACATGATGGGCCAATCTGCAGGATAGGTTCATGACAAACAAACCTTACGACTGCCAAAATTTCTGAAAAACTAGACATTTAGATATTCGTTGATGCGCAGACAGAGCATGCCACATTCTTGCAATCCACTGCATTGAACTGCAACTGAGTAGCGCATGTTTCCATTTGCTTTGTTTGCTTATATGTATGGGCGAATTCAACAAGAAGCCGCCATGGGGAGTTCTTACGGAGGTTGTGAAATCTCTTAACTTTCTTACCGGCCTGTTCTCCTTGAAATATGTGATCTGCAGGTCAAGAAAAAGTATGATGAGCGCTTTAATCGAAAGTCTATTCCCGGTGCCTATTTATCGCCAGCCATACTTAGGCCACCACAAAAGCAATGTTTTAAATGTGTAATGAGTATGTATGTTCGCCAAATGCAAAAGCGTTTTTATTCAATCTTCATTCTTCCACACTTCGGTTAGGACATGGCTGCGCGAAAAGTGAATGCCTATTGTTTGGTTGCACATTGTCACCTTTGCAATATATAAGACGCAATTCATCATTGTTTTGTGTTGTGCCGTGAAGCTGTGCTCTGCTTTGGTGCTTTGCAGCGGACTCTCAATAAGGACCTTGAAATGACTCATTAAACTACTCGGTTCCTGCCACTTTTCTTGAGGTTAATCGGGTACATAATGACGTATTTGTGGTGCTTCGCTTGTGTAGCTTGTGACAGTCCCGCCTAATTCATCGGCGTGACGAGCCTCCCAGGCCAACTAAGTCCATTTCTCGTGAGCTGGCTGCGTTAGTGAGGAGTGATTGTTGTTTATGCAGCGCAGATTGATCCACCGGTGTAGGTGAATCTTTTGAGTGAATGTCTGCTTCCCTCACTTTTGAAGGACGCAAAATGAAGTTGGACTTTGCCCTTCTCCGTCGATGCCCTCTAGCAATTGTATTGTCTTTTAGTCGTTTTGTGTGATCATGAGGGTATCTAAAGTTTCTATGCAGTAAAAAAAAGTATAGCAGCTTTTTTACCGCGCAACGCTTTTCTTTTGAAGTTCTGTAGTTCGATCCCGCGGAGAGACATTTTTTTATGTGAGCTTCCACAACTGTTTCTTTCGACACCTGTATACCGCGGAATTTTGTTGATACCGTTAGGAGTGATAGTTTTTTTTACTTTCCAGCCAATGTTTTTGGAAAACTAATGCATTTCACAGCGTTTATCGCGATCACTGTTTGGTGAAAAATGGATAACACGACCCAAAATTGCATCTTGACTGATAATTCCAGAGCTATTATGTTTATTATTTGTTATATTACCTCATTTCGCATTCCAACAAGCCAAAATCTGCACGTTACCGATTCGCTGAAGCCGCGGCAGTGCCGGTTTTGGGGCACAAGAAAAACGAACACTGCCAGGCTTGGATGCTCTGTGCGATGACGACGATACGATAGGCAATGCACCGCGCTATTGAGTGAAACGCATCATACTGACGGACGAAGGTGCACGATGATCTGGCAGGTGTGACTTCCTTTCCCGACTTTTCTGGCCATGATCCGCGCATCCCGCGGTGTTCTTTGTTCTCTTTTTTTCTTGTTGCTGTGGTTTTCCGGCAACTCTTTGTCCTCTTTGGCTGTCTTGTCGCTATGCGCGGTGGTGCCGCCAAGCTTGCTTCAATGTCTTGGACGGAGTATGCAATTTTTCTCCTTTTTTAACCTTTTGGGTTAATATAGTTTTTGCGTAATAAGTTTTCTTCTCCCGTTCCCGTGAAAGACGTATCAACGAGATTGCACTGTATGCGACTGTATATCGCCTCTGTGTGAACCCTCAAGTGGAGTTCATGTTAGGCCTCGGTACCAAGGCAAGCGTACACTCTTCACACTTATAATTGAAGGAAACAATCTGGGCGTAACCTCAAGGTAGGTCTTGTTATGAACACCCGCCTTGTAATAAAATAGCTGCAAGAGTAAGGTACAGTTGCGAAAAATATGCCAAGCAACACACATAACGCAGCGATGGGCAGGTGGCTTTGGCTCACGTCTCCGCCTTCTACTTGTCGGAACTGTATTGGCGCAGTTCGCGTGGTGACACCGAACGATGGGGCCAAGCGCGTAAAGGAAATTTTTAGATTATACAACTGTAGGCTTAGAACTTCCAGAACACGATATTTTTCGTTAGCCTCTTCGGTTCCCTCATGCGACTTTATCGGTAGAGTAGGAAGCAAGCAGCAGACACGAGGTTTTGATGAGAGAGCAAGGCTGAATTTGGTAGTATTTCTTTTTTAAAAATTGAATAACTCTTTCATTTCTGCACGGATAATGATGTATGTTTTTGCGTCAAGTTTTGCATGACACGAAAAATAGATGAAGAGACCAAAAAGTGCCTTAAAAAGTGTTGCAAGTATCAGTCAAAAATGTCCCAACAAAATTACCCACCAGATACGTGTAATATCAACAAATTCGTGATAACTACCCCAGAGGTGGCTTCTTTG
Source organism: Haemaphysalis longicornis (assembly GCF_048455015.1). NCBI lineage: Eukaryota > Metazoa > Arthropoda > Arachnida > Ixodida > Ixodidae > Haemaphysalis > Haemaphysalis longicornis. Next base: position 49,127,613 of record NW_027526233.1, read on the forward strand.
TGTTTACCCCCGCGATTACCATTCATTTAGCGCCCTCCCCACTAATTCGAACTCCGCTTAAATCGAACAATTTCATGGTACCCTTCGACGTCGAATTAACCAGATTGCATCACTGAGAAAACGCCCTTTCGTTGTTAGCAACTAAATGTTGCAAAATTACTCGTGCAATTATCTGTGTACCCAAGCAGAATCACCGGTGGTTTCGGTGCCTTAGATACTCCGACGTTTTGGGGCGGTCCGTCGTAAGTTCTCCGGTTTAACGTTTCCCCCGGCAGCTTTTTAACGTGCTCCACATTTATAAATCCGCAGTGACTTTATAAGCACTTCCTCTCTACGTCCGCCAGACCGACAATACATTAGAACCCCTAAGTACTGTATGCCTCGTTACACGGTCAGCACGTCAGAATGGTCGGTCCAAGAGGAGCTTACCATTTAGAAGGCTCTGACAACCTCTATATTGCAGGTAACTTCGCCGTTCTCCGTCACAGAACGCATTCCTATGGTTCACAACACACTTTCCCCATTTCATTTGGCCGTTAAGGATGGTGGCTCACGGCGACACCAGTTTCGTGCAGATGTTCCTGATCTCATGTTTATCGTTTATTGCACTGCAGCGGAATTGTTCTAGAATGGTTGATTGAGACACACAGGCCGGTCATCTTGGAGTCATCCTCAATTGCCAAAAACAGCGGAATTGCTTTCAACAAGAATACTTCCGAGGATGGGAAACCCCACCTTTCGGAATCATCTCGACTCCTTGCCCAAAAATTACTATCTACGCTGCAGCGTGGCCCCAGTCACCTCTGATGAAAGAGCCCACCTGCTTATGAATTGTCGGGTTCTAAAACATCAGTGCCATTGGTTGAAGTCTGTAATTATTTTTCTCATTGAAACGTCCGCGCAGGACAGATCCCTCTTGAATCCTTACCGTTAAAAACTGCTGTTAGTTCATCGTTAGGGTAGGTATTTTGAGCTTGGCAAATTTGGTAACCGCTGAGCCAAGCAGCCAGATGGAAAGCTACAGCCATTTGATATTCTCGCTGAACTTCTCTTTCAATATGGCTACATATACAGGACGCTTCCAAGTATACCAATTGGGGAACAACCAATTGTTGTCGCTGCTGAAATTCCCACGTGGTTCTTCATGGCCCATCCTCCCCCACGAGCCCTTCCACTTACGGAGCCGACTTCTATTTATCCTGCTTTCGCCATCTCGGTAGTTGTAGTGTTCGTTAGTTGTGATAGGAAGTGGCAGATGATATTTTTGATCAGGCTTTATGGGGCACAGGCTGACTAGCGCACGAGCGGCAAGAAAACAGCCACAGAGGGCTCGTTGTTCGCGCCTAAAGGACATGGTCGCTACGTATACATTTGATGTAGCCGAATACGCTGAGACCTCGCACTACCGAAATAAAAGTCCAGCTATGATTCATGGCGTTATGATCCACTATGTCTGCACCCTTCAATATTCTATTTAGGGAGACGAAGAACCATGCCTCTGGATAAACTGGAGTGTCTGCTGCCACGCATTCATTTACCGATTAGCGGCACATAGAATATCGCAGATACAGTTACTGAAGTTTTCATTTCATAAATATTTTACCACTCAGTTGCTTTTTTCTTGCAATAACTGGTTTAGCTAATATTTATTATAACCCCAGCTCCTGGATCACCCTTAGTGGTATATTACTACCGTAAAAAGTAATAAAAGTCAATCTACACTGCCGTTCAACTAGACACAACAAGTGTCAGCTGTTTTGAGAATGTGTAGGATACCAATATATAAGATTGCCCCGTTGGAATTGCTGTGATCCAACGTGTTAAAATATTTTTTTCATTGTTTCATTTTCAGGTACGGTGCAAGCGAACATTTGTTTGAAATCAGAATTTTGGATACCTACTGGAGCATTGTATACTTTTTTTAAGTGTTTGACATGGCCAAAACCGTTTTACATCTCACCACTATTATTTTTTTTTGAGCGCTTAAAAAACGAATACTAGAGTTGTGAAAGGTCTTTCATACATGTAGACACATTAGTGGGTTACCTAAAATTAAAATGTTCATTTTATTAAACTCAGATAAAGATACGTCAACACACCAGTCAAAACAGATTTTTAAGACAGACGGGGCTTTTGAATGCCGCTACATCGAATTCGATGCCACAGATTGCCCTTAAAGGGACCCAGAAAAGCCTTCTGTAAAAGTTACAAAACGCCTGTATTTTCACGTAGCACCAATATAGCGATGCAATGTCGTTGGAATTATTGATCTACATTCAGTATTAGCTGCGCCAGAAGCAATTAAATGCACCTCTCCCCACTTGCTGATCGACTCCTCCTCCCTCGCTGCCTCCTTCAAAGCAGCTAGCTAGATTCCTGCGCCTAGGCTCGCGTCAATCACTGCGGACCCGCCTTTGCCGCCTTTGCCTCGGGATCGCGCAGGAAGGAGGAAGAGCAGCCGGAAGCCAATGGCAGTGACGCCCCCGGCGGCGGACCTTGCCGGCGATTGGGCGAATCAGGGGGCGCCTTCGCCGTTGCGTCAGCAGCGATCGCCGTTGCGTCACCCGCGGTCGCCGTTGCGTCAGCCGCGGTCGGCTCGCTGTGGCGTCGCGCTCATCGGCTGAGAAAGGCGATCTTCAAAAATTGTTTACTAATTATCTGTACAACGTATGGGGCTCACACTTCGCTCAAAAATCCTCCGTTATGTGTTCTACCACCTGAATGCATTTGATTGCCACCTTCACAAAGCTTTTCGAGGTCCCTTTAAGGCTCCACCTAAGCCGTTTTTCTTGCAACTGAAAACACATATGGTAAATCGCCGCGGAACAGATTAGTTTAGAATTGTTCAGAATAGTTTAGAAAAGCGATGATCCACCGCTTTCTTCGCCGAGGCTTCACTTTAGACACAGACAGAGGTATCATTTGCAGTGACAATACTCCAAGAACCAAAAAGTGTTTAGCGCCGGCCATCCTAAAAAAAAAGCAGGGCTGAGGTGATGCACTTAAAAGGCCTCGCATCTACTGCCTGTAAAGCTGCGCAGTTTTCCCCGGCCCTTTCAATAACGCCCTTACATGTCTTGCTGACGTGCTAATTTACACGCACAGGTGGCACGTTGTACACAATGTCTATTTTGCACCCAGACAGGAGTTCGGGGCACCTTGTGAAGTAATCGCTGCGTTGTAGACGTTCTAGGCACAGCCTATGTGTGCTCATATTGTTCGCCGCTAGTTGTCTTCTCCGTACTGCACTGGTTATATAGGTGTTAGTAGTTTATTTAGGATTGCTATAGAGACCGTGCGACTAGACTGCTTCGTGACTCCTGGGATGTTTTCAAACTACATGCTGGGCAGCCAAGCAGACAGTGCTAAAGTTGCTGCGCTGAGACGGTAGCGTCATTGTGCGTGGAAAATGTGTGTCAAATGTCAACTGTGGAAATACGGTAATTGTCATGTGAAAACGGAGTTCTTTTGACGGTTAACAACGTAATATCTTCATGGCACGGAACTCGACGGATACACAGTGAGCGCCATGGGAAGGAAGCGCTTGCTTACATTTTCTTGTATATCAGCGCGGGCAAGACCGGTGTCACTTCTTATAATATAAGGCGATGCCACCTAATCGCTACCAACAGAGGATAAGAACACGCAGTGGCATTTTATTAGTAATAACTGACCGACAAATCCATCATTTCCATCCTGTGCGCCAAAAGTATTTCGAAGACCCTAACGTCACGTTCTGGCGGTAGCTGAATGCAGGTATTTCGGCTATAAAATGCCATGGTGTTTGCATGTGTAAATAAATATATTGTCGGGACAATTTAAACGATAGTACATGAGTCGGCGTGTTTTGTCACAAATAGGAGTAAACAACGGAGTGCGCGCTGGTTTGGGGGGTGAGTGAAAGAGTTCGCTGTTTGATGAAGATGTGATAAAGCAGAGACATAACATATATGCAGTTTTACATGGCAGAGAAGTACGTTTCTACATTTGGTACTTATTAAGTAACACGCGTAGTGTCTTGAAATTGTTGTACCCATTCCGAGCCGGGGAAATAACGGAGCATATTTTTGACAACTACTATTACTTATGTCGACTTCTGCAGTGCTGGTATTTTTTGGGCATCGGACAGTCTGTCCCTTCCTGGAGGTAACGATTTCATGATCAACACGCATGCTTGTTAATATGCACGTAGAGTAATCCCTCGTTATAACGAAGTCACCAGGACGGCGAAAACTTTAGATATAAGCGGTATTTCAGTATAACGGAGCACTCAAAAAAAGCTAAGTAGTTTAGCTTTAATTGCCCCACAACTGCAAGGAATCAAAACAAAATGTGTTCAGCGAAGCAAAGCTTATTCAGGTACTAAAAAAGGCAGCTAGCTTTGGCTGTTTCAAGTTCTTGCCGGGCGTGAGCATCCCCTGCTCTAATTTGACCAAGCTTTGCAAGAGGCTGCGGTCGCGATCATAAAAGTGGCAGTGGGTGTGGCCAATTTACAGAGGGGAGTGTGGACGTCACGGAACGCTACGCGAATTTCGCGCTGGAAAGCGCCGCAAATGCAGCCGCTCTAGTCTGAGGTTGCGTTTGTCGCGCTCAAACAACGATGAACTGCTCATTTTTGGTGCGCAGCGCAATCAAGAAAAATGACCGATTTTGCACTAGTGGCTTAGCATGACCGCAGGGAAATGTTTCGCAAGGTGTGAAGCAGTGAACTTTGCTAAACAAGAGTTTTTCGGCCCCTGTTGTCGAGAACACTGCTAATTCACGGTTCGAGTGTGGATGTTCGCGCAGCGTCGCCTCCACGTAATTGAGCAATATCCAGGAACATAATTCAATGACCCTACCACGCGCTCGGACCGTTTGTGTGAAATCGGATGGCGTGGCCGGCTCAAGAAAATCGCCGGTGAAAGACCAGCTTGCGTTGACCTGCTATGTTGGAAGCATGACGCCGCTGCGTCGCCGTTACTCGGCCATTGCTCAGCTCGCCACTTCGTTGTAAGCGGGTCAAGTTCTTTGCGTACTTCGAATAATGCGGCCTAAAATGCATGCTTTTGGGTGGGAACCAGAATAAATATCGAATAAAGCAAAATTTCGAGTAAAGCGATGTCGTTATAACGAGGGATTACGGTATTTTATTGAGTATTGTAATCGTCAACTTCGATTCTAATTTTGTAACTAATTTAACTGGGCTGGATCAGCAGAAGGGATATTTTTTGTTTTGTTACGTTTTGTTATTGCCTGCCCTAGCTACCAAAATTATTACGAGTAAATATGAATGAATGCATATATTGTCTGAAATGTTCCAAGGAAGGTCCACCAGTAGGAATAATTTGTCGCACCTAGGGGTGGACACTAGAACGCCTGCTCGGGTGGGTATTTGGCGAAGAGGATGTCCGAAAGGTAGATAAGAGGGGCGAAGCAGAGATAAACTGCACGCATATACATACACACACCCACGCACTCACGCACACACGCACACACACACACACACACACACACACACACACACACACACACACACACACGCACCCACGCACGCGCACGCACGCACGCACGCACGCGCGCGCACACAGAGTCAGAAAAAAACAGAAATTCACTAGGGCATCTGCTCACAGTTTTGGGTACCTATTCACTGTGCCAGGAATGTCAGCACAGGGATGAATCCCGCTGTATTAAAGTAGGTGCCGAGCCCCTCGGAGACCCCGTTGCGCTCCCTGACACTCAAGACTGAAAGTGATTTACGTTGCATTGCAAAACAGCGTTCGATCACACCACTCGTCACCCGGCGTGGTGTCTGCTTATCGCATGTTGTTAGGCGCAAGGGCCATGCGCCATTCTAAACAACAAGCACAGCTTTTGTGCACACCGCATAACAAATACAGGAATGGAGCTACAAAAAAGCGTTGATTTCATGTGCAGTGCAATGTGTACACCACGACGTAGCCTGAATAATACAGCAGCCATGTCTACCGAAATCCCTTCAGTGCGTCGTAAACACGTTTCCTGTTGCGAATGTCATTGATATCAATTGGTAAATTTGTCAAAACAAGTTCCGTGAAACACAAGCACGTCCTTTTTTCTGGATTAATATGTGTTTCTTCATCAATGAAGTGGTCTAAGAATGAGGTGGCGTCCATTACGGCTTATTTTTTCGGCAATGTTTTAATGTAATACAGGTGTTGGTAAAGTATTTGCACTACCATTCATTTAAAAAGGCGGCTAAACTTTATTATAATTAGTCACAAACTGGACTTGCGACGGCGTAAAAGTTCTTGTTTACGGGTTTTAGGCTTGCTTCACGGGTGCACCGACGTGCGTCCGTGCAGTTCTGCGCTGCGCAGCATTTCTCACTGGAGTAAAAAAAGCCCTTGCTCTTGCCGAATTTTATGCCCTTCTCTTCCTTCGTGCCAATACGAAAATCCTGAGCTTTCAATACGGCAAAATGTAGCTCACCGGATTACATTGTTCTACGGATTACGGCTGCGGTGCGCCGATCCGTCACGGGACGCCAGTGCGGCCAATGGTAGCAGTACCACTTGAGAGCAGCGCGCTTTCTTTAGCTGTCACACGCTACCTATACACTGGAGTGTGTATGGATTTTGATATAATTGAGCCAAAATGCAGAGTTTGCATACACAGTGGCACCAAACGCAAAGCTTCTGCTTTTGTATGCCGCATAGAAAATCGAAGCACAACGCGGTTCCTCTCTTTCGGCTCATTTACTGGACGGATGCTCCTTTTCGATTCGAAGATAAAATTCAGCGCTTCCTATCCATCGCATCCTTTCCCCTCCTTGCCGAAATCCTTCCACTTCTACTTCTGTTCGGTTGAGGGTTTATTCGCTGTCCTGCAAACAAGACGCCGTGGTTTAAGCGAACTGGGAGCAAACAAATGGGTCGAGAGTCGAATAATTTACTGTATATTAATCGCCACAAAGGTAACTTTTCGTTTTAACGAATTTTGAAATGTATGCCTTTTGAAGTTTTACTTTTTTTACAAAAACCTTCCAAAAACCACTTCGCGAGGAGTATGGTGGATATAATGAAGTTTTTCACTTTGGCCAGAAGTACTTATACTGATGCACAAAGACAATATTTGTAACAGTATTCGTATTCTTTTTTGTAGCGAGTTGTAAATAATATTAGGTATAAAATTTCTTTGGCGAATCCGATGTATGCCTTGCAGGACCAAAGAAATTGTGCTCTGTACGTGGTTGGCGAATCTCCTCGACCAATTTGGCCTCCTCATACACCCTTAAGTGGAAACATTTTTATCTACCGAAATGACGTATACAGGGAAGCTAATATTTAGCACATGTTCAATAAAACCTCACTGAAATGCATAGGACATCCGTCATTTCGAACCGACGGTAAATCTGAACTTAGGCAAAATATACAAACGCAAAGTTAGTGATATCGTGGGGTTTGCTCTCAAAACTAAGCAATGACCAGCTGCTCAGAAATAGGTACGAGTGTTGATTTGTAGAAGCATTGACACCTTTTTTAAAAGAAGACACCATTGATCACCGTACTCGTAAAAAAACGTTAAAGATGATTGAAGCACGAAAGTTCAATAAATGTTAGGCTGTAGAGAAGTCAGGCTGGAGGCTGTAAAGATCAAGCGGTCATTACGGTAGGAACAGCATTGCCCGCAAAGAGCACAATAATTGTCATTCTCCTAAAATGGTAGAATGAAGCTGGAGTAGTAGTATTCTATGACGCCGTATACAAAACACTTTTAATAAAAATTCTTTTTTCTTCAACAATCGTCAAAGCGGAACAAAACGCTATTAAAACCGACGTATTTTTCAGGTTCTATCAGTCACTCTAGCGACTTTCTCAAAACCAAAAATTGAAGGAAGCTCAGAATTAAAGGAAGCTCGGAAGTTTCAAGGGTGCGATGCTGAACGGAACCTTCAGTAGTATCACGACGGTTTAAGTTCACGATTGCAGCCGACTTGCTGCTTCTTCATTGCCGCAACGATCTTTCAACCATCGTTGATGGTATAAGTGTGAGCTTCCTGCGTCCGTTGGAAGTGATAATCATTATAAACAACCTGGAATGTGTCTTGCCCGTTCAGAGCATGTGTTGCCACGATGGCTGTGAACGTTGACGTTTCTCGCCCTTTTTGGCCAAACTTGCCTATCTCTGTAACTGGATAGGCTTGGCTTGACAAAAGTGCGCCGAGGATGCTGGGCGGTAGCCTAGAGGCGCCCGACGGGAGCGCTCGGCATTTTCATGTTATTTTTACCGTGCAGAAAAAATGCGATTTGCTAAACAGGTTCACTGTGAAAGAAATATGTTCAACGCAACATTGACTGCTACGTCTTCCGGTACGTTCTACCGAAACTTTATGCCGTCGCCTGCTTTTATTCGCGCCAATATAACTTCTGGTAGCATCCTAAGGATTCAGACAGCAACAGTAACGAAAGGGTCCACTAGATAGGTTTCACCTTCTGCTTGCAACGCAGGAGGAGTAGGGGTACGTGGTTTATAATTGTTGTAATACGGTGCCTGGATTCACGAGCTTCTCCGCCACGTGCTTCTCTCGGCGGCAGCGCTCGTATTGAGGCACACGGCCTCGAGCCATGGAACCCGGTAAATGTAAATTGACTAGAGCAAACCTCTAGAGTGTCACCTTGGGAGGAACGAGACCGGAGAAGAACATCATGAGAGGTGAGCCGGAAAAGGAGGAGAGGCATTTAACAGCCAGGGGAACCAGTCGACTATCGTCTTTCGTCCACATTTGCTACAGATGGAGCAGATGCGCGACCACTTTTGTTTTAAGCAGCTCAAGTTATGGGAAGTATACGAACTGCACCAAGCACGCACACACAACGACGCATTCGTCACGAATAAGCTGCTATGCTCGATTCGGCAGGTGTCCTTTGCGAAAATCTAAGTGCGTTAAAAGATGTGATGTGAACAATTGCGGGATTCGGCAATGGGGCGTGAGGCCTTCTCGAAGCTGAGTGGGATAGGATTCATAGTAACGTAATAGCAAACCTGTTTTAGATGCAAAGCATCACTTGCTCGGGGCTTTGTCTGGCATCCGTTCATTGTCCGCACCTCTCCCCCTACACTATAAAAAAATAAATAGTTAGCGCCGCCGGGTTTCGATCCCACGACTCGCTGGCCGCAACGGGAGGTACGCGGTGCTCTTCCTACCCTACACTACACTACAGAACTATTTTTTTTCTTTACTGCAATATTTCAGTAGAAAACAAGCACCATCAAACAAAAAAACTGCAACGATAAAACACCAGTCATCACTTTGCCGGCAGAAAAACGATTGAAATTGTTTGAGGTTGGTCAGTGTTTCCATCAGAGGCAACAACCACTACGCTACAAAATTGGGACAGGAGCAAGTGCTACGAACGCGCCTGATGTCCTTGACTCATTCAAACTACGTCAAGAAGCTAGGGATACAACAAAGGCACGCGAAGCTGGACGTCAACGGAAACGACGAACTGAAAACTCTAGAGGAGGATGTTGAGTTTCCCGTGGGAAAGCTGTGGCGGGAAGCGCCACACGCCTTGTAGCTCAACCAGCCCCGTCCGCAGCGCTTCTGATGCTGATTGTGGCAGGATGCCCCTAGGGATTGGCCAACCAAAGAATCCATCACGAGATATCGCGTTCAACCACCATCATCATCTTCCCGTAAGCGAACCGCCGAAGAAAAAGGAGAAGTCAGAGCTGCGAAGAGGAGTGCGTGTACATAGCTCTCGGCCGGTGCACCAATGACAACAACCTTTACCTCACCAACGCTGACGGAGACTACCGATTCTACTACAGAGACGACAACATCGACAAGACCATGATGGATGAGTTTCGGCGCCTCCAGTACCACCGCCTACTCACCGTAACACCACAGTACTTGCGTGCCTTTGCCCCTCGGTGTGGACCCGGACGCGGAATTCCCTCTGGCGCTAGTAAACACCAGATCACTCAACATAACGGCAACACAATGGAAACACACAGAACCGCCACGATGCTTCGCATCCTCATCAGGGTTCCCCCGGGAAGATGGTGTAATTTTTTAAAGATGTTACTCTTGCTTGGTCTAGTTGAAAACAAAAAAACTCCCACCTCCCCTCGCGGGAACCCCTGTGTAGATGCGACGCATAGGTGGTTCACGTTGCAGCGGTGGACAGCGGAGGAACGGCGCTGGAACGATGGAGCGGAGCGGCGCAGGCACCGCGTTTTATAGCGCGCATAACGGTGAGGGGACGCGCCGGCTCCAGTGCGTCTGCCGCGTCTATGACGCAACACAATCCAAACAATCCACTTTAATCCAATCCAATCCAAATGCAATCCAATCCAAGCCAAGCCAAGGCAATCCAAGCCAATCCAAGCGAATCCAATCGAATCCAATCCAATGCCCGTCGCGAGGGAGTGTTCGCTATCGGAGAGGAGAGGGGGTGAGCGGCGGAGAGCGCAGCTGGCGCGGCGAGGAGAATGGGGGAGGGGCGGACGCCGACGAAGACAACGCCGGATGCATCGACAAGGCGGGTGAATGAGATGCGTTGCATCTAAAAACATTTGTCTGTCTTCCTGTGTGATGGCATTGGTGGCTAGAACTAGAGACTTGCGTCGCACATGCGAGACAGGCGCTTGAGACGGACGCATAAGATGAAGACGGACATTTATCGAGACGAGAGGAGCGAACGATTTAACTACTCTACAGCTAACGAACTGGGACACAAAAGTCGATTCTACAGACACCAAGCTCTGTAAGTCAGTAAAAGAAACCAATAGTTCATAGTTCTGTTTGAAGAGACACCCGTGGTAGATAAAACGTCCCACTTGATTGGGCGCACTCGATGCTAAGGTGTTCGCCAGTCCCGGTTCTCGGCGGCTGTCGGTAGATCGGCAGGGGGGAGACACGACGTCACACAGTCGAAGCCGGTGATTTAATGGCGGTCGACAAATGGCTGGCACTGCAGCCTGGCTGGGCCTCGGAGCGTTCTTAACGACGGCCTCAGTAGACCCGAGCTACCGAATCTTGCGGATAGCCCTCCGAATCATGACTCCTACGAGTACCAACCTGGTTCGTCACCAGCCATGATCTACATTTCCTCTTTCTCCTACGTCACTTTTTTCTCCCGGCTATTCGGCCGGTTCCCTCGTGGCAACAACTGGGCGGCTCATACCCCCACAGAGCGATTGTTAATATTGAACAGTGGAACTTAGTCCTCGTCGACACCTTGACCGACGCGCACACCAGCACTGTCCTCTGCCTCATCACAGTCTGTCTGTTTGTCTGCATGTGACTCGATTCAGCCAGCAGTCCAAAGTTCAACAGAAACTGCCGACTTGTCTTATATACCCTCAGCCTCATTTAAACGTTTAGGTCCAGGGTTAGTTTTCACACGTCAAGCTTTGTGAACAATGACAAGACATTATTTAAATAAAAGGAAACCGGTCAATTTGTGCCATGTTTGGCGCATTCTTTCTATAAAAATTCAAAGAATCATGGTTTTCGCGATAGTAAATAAAATACTACATCAACTGCAGAAAAGTGTCGCCTGCTGTTGCCGGCGCTAAGCGCCATCATTTTAAAAATTCAAAGGGTAACAGCAACGAAAGGTTCCCTAGATAGGTTCCATGTTTCGATTGGAACTCTCCTGGAGTAGGGCAAGATGGTTCTATAAACGTTGTATTAGGGCGCCTCTATTCTAGCGCGTCTCAGCTGTACGGCAGCTCTAGCATGGAGGCACCCGACTAGGAGCAGTGCAACTTGGTAAATTTAAGTTGACTTTAGCAAAGCTGTAGCATGTTCTCCCTGGGAGGAACGCGACTGGTGAGGAATGGCCTGGCAGGTGAGCGGGAAAGAGAAGGGAGGCATTTACTAGCCAGGGGTGCCAGCCAACTATCATCTTTTGTCTAAACTTGCAGAGAAAGGAGGAACTACGCGGCGAATATTTGAGGGGACACATTTTTCCTGCGGCAAGTGTAATTATATCAAAGAAGCAAAATAGCCCTTAAACCATTGTGAGCTAAGAGAAAGCACTTATGTTGTTTGGCCCGTTTGTTCAGATAGGTTTCCCGCAAAGGTTTCCTGCTGCGACCTTTTCATACCAAAGAATACAAAAGGCTACGAGCCAAATGCAGCCACGGCACGCTATGTGTGACAGCGTAGCACTATTGCCCAATATCTGGTCAGTCACGCTGCGTTCAATAATGGAGAGTAGCCCTGCAGTTTTCCTCTAACTATGCGTCGTGCTTTTCTGGCGATGATTTTTTTCAAGTAAGAAGCAGTAGCGAAGGAGAATGTGATAGTGGCGGGCACGCAATACTGGTTGGCCCCGTCTGCGCAGCGGGCCCTCGGCAGGCGCCGTGATAACAGATAGCGCATCGGTTAGATTTCGTCGCCGCTGCCGGAGTCCCTATGCTTCAGCTCACAACTGTACATTGAATAAACCAGCGGAGCAAGCAACTCCACCATTCCATAGAAACCGGGAAAATACATCTATAATAACTTTGTGTTGGAAAAGTACCGCCATGTTCTTGTACTTATTTCTTGATAACCTATCTCCCGCGGTAGTAGGTAATTTGGGCATGGCACTCGTGTTTTGCTATATACCGTAGGTAGAGGTTCCTCAGGCCGGCGATATGGCGAAGCAGTTGAAGCGAAACCCAGATGAGCAGTCCTATCACGTGAGTTACTTATGAAGACGTCGTGTTTTTTAGATGCAAAGTATCTCTTGCTCTCGGCTCTGTCATCCGTCGTCCGTCCGTCGTCCATCGTCCGTCCGCACGTCTTAACCTCTCCCCAAAAGCTGTGCGATAGTGCGCGTGCATCTCCTCCACTTACTCTCTACGCCAGCTGTGCGATAGCGCGCGCGCCGCTCCTCTCTCCCCTCTCCGCAACAGCTGTGCAATAGCGCGAGCGCTACTCATCACCACAGCTGCGCGGTAAGCGCGCATGTGCGTCTACTCCCTCATCTGCTCCTCTGTACTCCATCTACTCTATATAATGAACCCAGTCCGCGCGCCGCTCCCTCAGTTGCTGCTTTGGTTGAGTCACGTTGCGCCGTCCGGAGTTCCGTAATTTTTCGTTATTTGGATACCCAATCTCGTGAACCTTTCGGAACCTCCGAGATGCTTCGCATCAACTCAGGGTTTCCTCGCGGGAAGGTGGTGTCATTTATTTAGAGAAAATGACCCGAGAATTGTTTTTTTGTCTGGATGTCCCCTCGTGCTAGATTTGCTGAAACTGGCCATAAAGTTGGCATGTAATTATGGCGCCACAGTCAAGTCCTGGGCGCATAAATGCTTCATATGCTTTACTTACATGCTGAAAGGTGGTTCTTTAGGATTTATTCGTCAGGAAACAGCTTTTGAAGTGCTTTATAACAAATTTATGAATGCTGTCATTTCCCTTGAGACGGTATAAAATAGAAGACCTAATTATTTACAAACTGGCTGTTTCTCGATTTTTTTCTTTTGAGACGCCACAATTTTGAAAGTACGTCTCCTGTCAGATATCTGTTAATAGGCGGATATTTCTGTGCTGTATTATCATAAAAGTTGACATAGAGACAGCAGGTTTCATTCTTTTTCCTTGTACTCATGATTACAAAAAAATGTAATTGCTCGGAACCTAGCAAGCAACATTTTTGTGGAAATGCTGAATCAGCGTGTTTTAAATCGGGCCAGATCATACGTAACAGAGCCGTAAGCACTGCGGGAAAACAGGAGACTGTTGGGCACATAAACACAGCGCTAACTAAAACTAAACAGCAATATCGCTGAACATGTAGTAAATAGGAAAAACGAAAACGCGGGATTTCAGACTCCAAGAACAAATTACGAACATACATGAAGAACAAGAAAATACATAACATTCAGCATAACTGCAGGGAAGAATGCGGAGTTTTCAGCAAACAGGATTTCACACCGCAGGCACAATATCCCATTGTCATCAAGGAAACGATTGCAAAGCGCAATTCCGTTTGCGGGTGTAGATTAACATGATTCTCGTATCTCTCTCCTCATCCTGTCTGTACTCCGAGCCAGAATGTGGCGCTGCACAAATGAAGGCGAGGAGCATGGAAAATTCTCGGCATGCGAGCAAACACTGCCCCCTTTTCAGTTGCTAACGGATCAGTCGGGTTTACGAAGGTGATCGCCCAGCAGCACGCGGTCGGCCCCACAGACGAGCGTTCAGGAGGGAATTGCGTATGGCATATTACCTGGCGCTGGCAATGAGTAAACGGGTTTGTTTGTTTCTTCCTGCAAATGTTTGCCGTGGGAGCTCAGCTATTGATCTTGCGGCAAAGTCTTCTTTTCTCAGCGCCGAGAAGGCGATGTGTGCATCTGGCTCCCGTACTACAGTAAAATCCCATTACTACGAACCCCACATTCACGACAGGACTTTCTCGCATTTGCAAACATTTTCAAAATCCACGCCAGATTGCCTATATTTCTAATCGAAAAATATTTCACTACTACAAATTTCACTATAGCGCCCATTATGGAATGGGCGCTATATGGAATGGGCGCCCATTATGGAATGGGCGCCGCAACTCTTGCGTGAAGCAGAAACCGCCTTTTCTGTGGGTGTTTCGCCAAGTAGAGCACCTATCATAATCACCATTTTGAGTGCCAATTGCGAGTCACCAAAAAGCTGTACTTTTTTTACGCCATAGCCTAGCCAGCCCATCTGCTTTTGCCCCTTTTCTTTCTCGTTGCTTTGGGTATCAGTCAGTGGCCGGTCAGAGGGTGGGTCTTCGTTCACGCTAATTACGCGTACCGGCACGTATTCCTTTATTGTGACTGATCTTGCTGGGAAGTCCGTGTAAGATAAAACGACGAATGGAGCTAGCGACACAGTTAAGAAGAAGAAAGAGCAGTCAGCGTCCCGATTCAAATGAAGGAGACTTTGGGTTACCGATACAGAGAGAGACGGAGAGAGAGAGAGAACAACTTTTATTATGAGCATTGGTAAATTTATCACGTGGGAGTGGTGGTTTATTTGCGAGAATCCATTGGTCGTGTTGACCGCGACTGCCCTTTTGACGAGGATGAGCTGGTCCGGGAGGGAGCAGCTAGACAGCAGTGTCTCCCATTTCTCTTAATGTGGGGGGTAAGTTGATATTAGTCGTAGTAATTCACGCGGGAAATACAGAAAATGACTCAG
Organism: Haemaphysalis longicornis; assembly: GCF_048455015.1. Lineage (NCBI taxonomy): Eukaryota > Metazoa > Arthropoda > Arachnida > Ixodida > Ixodidae > Haemaphysalis > Haemaphysalis longicornis. Next base: position 49,142,755 of record NW_027526233.1, read on the forward strand.
TGTCAAATGTTGATCTTTTGCTGCACGCGAACGAAGTCCACACTTCAATCGTTCTGTGTGCATTGATATTGCGGACAATGGAATCCGTCGTGTGTCCTGCCCTCGCCTGAAGAAAATAACCGATTTTTCAGAATAAAGCTGGTTTGAAGTGAACGCAACGTTTCAATTTTAGGGTTTGCTTGTCTGCACGTGCGTGTACTCCTATGAGCACTTTCCCTCCTAGGTATGAGCACTTGCCGATAACGGCAAATTTTTTTTTATTATTGCGAACCATTCAAGGTGCTCCCGCGGGATTTTTGGTATTGAGATTTCACTATTTCATTCCGGATGTGGTTGGAGAAATGGTGGAAAATGCAAAGTTATGCTAGTTGTTTCAATTCTATTAGAACGAATTTGGGAGGGTAAACAAAATTGTACTGAAATGCGGAAAACGGGAAAGTTAAACTGTTTTATTTCCCAAAATGGCATTTACAATGAATGACCAGTATGGCTGTATAGGCATATATAAAGGATCGATGAAGCTATCTTGAATAGTGCGCCTACACCATATATTTTATTTTCAGCCGCATATATTCCCTACTCTTCATGTCTGATTTATTATTTCGTTTACGTCATATTTTATACAATATTTTTTTTTGTAGCGAGAAGGTGCGGCGAGTTACTGTTGCAAAGAAAAATAAAATTTACCGGTTAAAAAAGTAATGTACGTGTTTCGTTTCAGTCCCACGGTAAAAAGTTTAATAGGTGTTAATTAGGTATGTTTTTTTGCCAATAACTGTTATCCAGTCTTTTTTTCGAGTGTGATTCGTCGGCTTTTTTTATCACGGCATGAGTTATACTGCACTCGTTAATTTGTATTTACCCCACATTTGCTTGTAAATTATTAAACTCCCGTATTTACATAATTTAACACGCCATATTGTATTGCGGAGTACGTTTACATCGAAAATTTTGATAACCAAATTGATGCCGATTATACCACGGGTATGTGAACTAAGGATAATATACCTTTTGACGCATGCCACTGTAGTAGCGAGCATTCCTAGTGCTTCACTCTGCTTCTCCTGAGACGGAGTACGCACCTCCGCCTCTTAAACCCCCCTCCTACAAAGGCCAAGAAATTGCTATTTCCCAGCAATAGCTGGAGCTCTTATATTTCCTTACCGAACTTCTACTGGAATTAAAACTGCAGGGCAACATTGAAAGTGTTTGCGATATCACGTCTCTTGTGGAGGATCATTGCTTTTTTATGAGTTCGACATGGGAATATTCTCATCGTCCAAATGCTTTATGCTCCCTACTGGTGAGCCATTGCATTGAAGTATGGGTCTTTGTCTGCGTGAATGGCGAGGTCATGTCTCCGGCACGCCCACTGGCCATGGCTCTCCCGGTCCCCCACATATCAGAAAGTAAGATTACCTTGTGCTTGAGTGACGCTTCCGAGTAGTGCCTTTACTGAGCCACAGAGACTGCTGAAGAACAATGTGCTAACGCTGTATTGGGGTGCGCTTTGACAAATCAACTGCTGTGACCACGAAATAAAGACCATATGCTGCATTTTTTGTTTGTAGTGTTTTGGGCCATGTAATGTGCATGTTCTGTAAATTGTTTGGTGTATTTCCCGTTATTAGACCTGGTTTGTATCGTTTTTACGTGTGACTTTGTTGCGCCATTGGCTGACCTGTATTTTTGTGAATGCCATAATGCTGTATTGATTGTTTTCAAAACCACTGTATTGATTGCTGTATGTATTGAATTGACTCTTTTTCCACGGAGCTATTCTGACGCAGCTGCGCGATGCCACCTGTGGGAGCGTAGGGCATTGTCAGGTTGTCCTTGAAAACGTTTTCCTCGCGCTTCCATTGTCATTTGAACTCTGTATGTAATATGACTCAAATAAACAGGCTTCAAACTGCGATTGATGTCCCAAAATATTTTCACGGGATGCAGGCGGATTGTTTCAGATTGGATTGATTTGCAGTTGGTGTTCATGGGAAAGCTGCGGGGTGTTATGGAACCTGTTTCAAATCTGAGCACGATTGTAACCCGCACCCGATTTCTCAGGTTACTTTTAGCAAACGAAGCTGCTCTTGACTATTGGAGAAACTCTTGACTATTTGAAAAAAATTTGACTTGAAAAAATCTCTTGAATATTTAAATTAGATACTGTGTTCTGCCAGAAGGTAGGAAAACGACCAAGCTGGGGACTTTTCGAAAATTGCCACAAGGTCTCTGAACTGCTATTCATTTGCGATGCTCTAATATAAAATGCATAATTACGACAGAGCACCGGAAACACCCCTTACAGTATATTTCTCACTATAGTATTTACATCACATGGAGAAGATTTCTGCCAATCGAAAGTTGACGTCATCTACAACGTATGTTGCCCCAATTTACTATGACTGATTCCTCACAATTCATTACCCGTATATTCGTTTACATCATTGTAACTTACGTTGCTTCGGCGTTGTTCCACGCACCGTGATATTAGCGAGCGGTACTTTTTGATGCACATTATGCTGGTTTTTTTGCTAAATGACGATAGTGTTATCAGGAAAATCTCTAGTTCAGCAGTAAGGAATACATTGACTTATTATTACGCCAGACATTTCCACTCAACCAGGACTGGCAACAACAAGTAGAGACTACAACTTCATAGAAATCGCTTTTTTCACCGGAAAGTGGCGCGAAATACGAAGCGAACTATTGTTAAAAATGGAATATGGGGCATAACTTGAGAAGCATACGGATTTAGCGAAACGTCACAGCATTCAACCAGGACGGTGTTATGAATCGGGCCGCCGCCTTACTTTCCTGCAACACTTCTCGTCTGTGCGGCGAAGCCTCCAGTGCAAGCGCCTTTCAAGCAGCCCCTCCTCACCCCCTCCCCGTGTCGGCGACTCATGCTTGCACGTCTCGACAAGCATGGCTCTCTGGCACCTATCTTTCAGCGCGTTTCAAACTTCGGTGGTTGACGACGAGGGAGGCTTCAATGTTCCCCAAGGACAATGAAGAACCCGCGTCCGCAGCGGAGTCCTCCTCTCTCCCATCTCTCGAACTCAGTGGGCGCCGCTACTACCGGCCGCTCACGAACTCAGGAAAGTGTGTTGTGTGTGTGTGTGTGTGTGTGTGTGCCATTCGTGACACGTGCAGAATCTAGAGGGAACGCTTGTTTTGACCGTTAGCACTTTGGACATAAATTGACACCACCCAAGCGCTGTAGTTTCATTCATGTTTGAGCAGTGAATCAATGCTGTTACTCTGCTCGAGTCCTGTACTGTAACCTCGCCCGTCGGGGCATTGTTCTTTGGCTTCGGCTCATCCGTCGCAAAGAAGTAAACGAGTTACGTTTAGCCTACGGCTTCTGGACTTCTTCACGGCATTAACACTGCCTGGCCGCTCGCTTCAAACCACGATACCACACGTATGTCGGAGGCGACGGAGCTTGGCTCGGGTCGGCCTTCCCGTACGAACCAACGTGTTGTCAGTGGTTGGATTACACCTTACCCAACAACGGAAATGCTCCCAAGCAGCCGCAAATGAATCCAGCAACAAGGGGATGGCCGCTTCTACCGATGGCACTTGGATTAAACCTGTTCCTAACATAGAAAGGCAATGGCTGACAATAAATAAATTATAAAGTACTGCGGGAGAAAAAGGGAAGCTTCAAAATATCAATCATTCCAGAAAGGTGGCTAAAATGGGGTCACGTCTGTTATGAGTTTTTGGGGTTGAAAGGGGTTTGCATAGGTACTAGTGCTGGTAAGAGTTGGTTAGACTGTACATTGGTTATTTTATTGTTCCGTAATTATGCCACAGGCCTGCAGGGGGAGGATTTCCGCCGTAATTCAAGTGCTTCGATTCCACGGCTCATCATCAATTTGATTACGTAGTCAACGTGGTTTTATATTCAGTACACTAAACCCCTGGTCCCTTGAAGTCTTTTCACACTTCATTGATTTTTTCAGGCGTATATGCTGTGCACATGCAGAGTAGGGTTAGAGACAGAAAGTATTGTTCGGGGCGATTTTTGCGGGAAAGACGATTCTTTTCACCCCGGCGCGACCTGCAGAGTGCGTCTTTCTTCTCCTCCTATTGTAATGTTACCGAGAAGTACTATGCCAAACGTCGGCGCGTACTCATCGGCGCGAACAAACAGATGCGCTCGTGAAGTTTGGCCAACGAAAAATGTGAACAAAACAGAAGAGAAACAGGAGCATTGATGCATATTTAGTAAAATGTTTTTGGAGTGTACATTATTTATTTATAGGAAGATTTGCGACGCAATTATTTGACACTGCAAAAGAGCATAGAAGCCGAGAATGGTAATACAGCTTACAAATCGCAGCCAGCGTAGAGATGAAAACTTTACATTAAGGTAACACAAAATTCGTTCTTTTTAACTAGAAGGCCGGCTAACTCTCGCTAAAATAGTCTCAGCGAGCACGAACGCGCACCCTCACCCTCTTTACCGATGACTGAGCCATCGTATGTTTTACGAGAAAGCGAACGCTATCCTTTTTTGTGAGGCACGCGGATTGAACAGATTTTTCTTCAAGCTTGAAGAAGTTCTTCAAGTTTGAAGAATTTCAGCAGTAGAAGACATGAGGAAGCGTGCCGATTACTGTAATTGTCAATAAAAGAACTATGCAAAAACAGTTTGGGCCTTCGTCTAACATTCTCCCTCAAAACTGCTGATAACCGATCCTTTCCTAATTAAAAAGAAACCCCCCAACGAACACGGTCGCGTGGTCTCGGTCTACTTATATGCACAGCCCTCTGTTGCTTTGCGTGCGTTAGAGTAAACCTAAGACATGCACTACTTATTCAATCACACCGGCATTGGGAAGCTGTGACGCATCGAAGTGTTTGGAAACATAAAATTTCAAAGCGAATGCGGCATTTGCGAGGAAGCCTGGTTTCATTAGCTGGAATTGTGTTCGCTACAAAATGCACCGTGCAAAACTACACAGAGCAAAGGTCATCTGTCCTTTGCCTGTTTTATTATGGAAGTCATTTTGACTAGAACATGGCGGGGAGACTACACCACAGTGCTATTGTCCGAACGCCCAAGGAGAACGAAGCCGTGTGGGCGGCTTACGCAGCACCGAAGCTCACTTCAGCGACATCTTAAAAATACATCGCATCACCATAGCCCATTGTTGATTTTAGCTTTGCACCCCTTCGTAACACTATTTTAAAGAAAATCGGAAGGCCCTACATTTTGGGAAGATGAATAAAGAGCAAAGCTGTACAAAATAAAATTTCATGCATGGTTACTGAATGTGTAAGAATTTTTTTGTTTTAAATATTTGTTTTTTAGTAGTTATGGCTGCAGTATTACGTAATGGATATTTGAAGGCTTTGGAAATATACAGACAAATAACGAACGGTTCTCTTTCTTTCTTGTAGCACCTGAAGAATAAAGAGCATATATCAGCTATGCAACATTAGAATCTATCATGTAAACTAACTATTACGAAAATATCTAACAATTTGTGTGGTCAGGTCGTCTTAGCGGCCTATGGTCATCCTACAGTTTCGAGGACAGATTTGACAGATCGAGAGTGAAATGTATTTTCTACTGATCATTTATGATTGTATTGCCATCGCGTGCAATTTTTGTTGATGTAGACGCGGCGGCCAAGCAAGCCGCGGCTCGCGAGCGCGTGAAAAAATACATTGCATCACCATCTGATGTCGCACTTCTGGTGCCACGACACCTATGCGCAAGCGCGCATGTACAACCCCTGTATGCTGCCCTGTCTGTTCCTTCGCTTCAAGGAGGCCTAGCTTAGAGCATTGAGCGCTTGGAGCCACGGGTAAATTTTTATGCTCATCAGATGTCGCTGACACAAGCTTCATCCCCAGAGAGCGAGTGTGGAGCAGGTCTTGCTGTATCTGCCTGGCTCCCTCTAGACGCATTGAAACGAGATTTTGATGGCTTAATTTTACTGCGAATTTGTTTGTTTGACAGTCTAAAAAAACTTTTTGTGTTTGTCTGCGCTAATCAATTTTCTCTTTGTCTTCGCTAACCTATTTATTGGTGTGATTTTTTCCAAATTGGCTGATTTTGACATTTAGCGTGCCGGATCTGCACCGATTATGATGAGCGCCGTACTAGAGTGCTCGGAATAAATTTTGGCCATTTAAGAATCTTTAACGTGTGCTGAAATCTCGAGCACACGAGGGTTTGGGGTTTTCGCCTCCATCAGAAAAGTGGCCTCCACGGAGGGGGAATCGGACCTGCGTCCTTGTCTTTAGCAGCACAACGCCTCAGCCACTCAGCCACAACGCCGTGTTTTAATTATTCTTTTTTGCCAAACCCACGAATAAGTCCACCACTGCTCGCGTATCGTCAACGTCAATCTCAGTTAAGTGCGTGTGCAAGGGCTCCTCTCATCAAAGTTTATTCAAATAAAAATTTCTCGCAAGAATTTCTTACCGTTTTTGTATGCTCATTTTTAGTTACCAACCAGCTCTATGTTGTACGAAAAAAAACAAATACGCGATGGGATATATAAGGCAGAGGTTCCTCTTCCACATGGGCAAGATATTGCCGCAAACCATGTATAAGTTTATTGTTTGTTTTTGCTTCCCGGCCATGCCCTGCTGTGTTATCAGCGTCCCAAGCGGAGCACGTCTTCTATTCTTTATTTTTATGCCGCACGGGCTATCACATTCCGATAAGCAGACTGTCTTGCCCTAACGTCACTAGCCCAGAATGATCTTCTTTGACCTACAATGTTCTGGATGTAAATAGACGGTTCCAGAAGCACTCGCGCCAAGAGATAAAAGCCTGCAAAACAGACGCCATGGCATTCGAATCGCCGACACCAGTTTACGCACGTAACTTTTAAATTGCTGTGTCGCCGCCTTCTATTCTTTGAGTGTTTGGGGGAGCACAAGTTCGCTCCAATAAATTAGTTCTTCTTGAAGACCACAGCGTCGTCTTTGGCAATGTGACATCTGTGGAGGCGCAGGGTGCATGCACCCTCAACCCTCTTCAAGTCGTCAAGCAAGCCCAACTCGTGGCAGCCGCCGACAGGAAAGCCTAGAGCCGGTGTTCGGACTACTGCCAGATAAATTGAAGGTGGAAGACGTCCCGGCCGTTGTCATGACCAACGCAACCAAGATGACCGCCAGCCAACCTGTAGTTCTGCAGCAACCTCGGGAACCACCATCATTTCATGGATCACCCACAGAAGATCCTCAGAACTGGTTGCAGAAAGTGGAGAGGGTTCGAATCTTTAACAGGTGGGATGACGAAGAAATGTTTCGGCATGTCTTCTTCTATTTGGAGGATGCAGCTCAAACTTGGTTCGAGCACCATAAAAGCTCTTTGACTGACTGGACTCTCTTCAAGACCGAGTTCCTTAAAACGCTTGCCACCATCGTGCGAAAAGAACGAGCCGCACCTTTTGCTAGAAACGCGCATGCAACACCCCAACGAAGGGGTAGTGATCTTTGTTGAGGAGAGCAACAGGTTGTTTCGACGTGCGGATCCGGATATGACAGAAGAAAGGAAACTATGGTTTCTGATACGAGGGGTAAACAGGAGCTTTTTGCTTGCCTTGTCCGCAACCCTGCTAAGACGGTGATTGGATTCGCGTCTTAGGCGGCCGCGATGGAGAAGACGCTGGAAGTTCGAACGAGGCAGTACGATCGCCCGGTCAACGCGCTGGTTTCCGAGACGATCGGTGCCGGGGCCACAAGCTCTGATACACGGCGCGAGACCATCCGAGCAGTGGTCAGGGAGGAGCTTCGGAATCTTTGTCCGATGACGCCGCAACCCCAAGTGGCTTCCCTGACTGACGTCATCCTCCAAAAGGCTCAACACGCTTTGGGTACTTCTATGCCATCCGAGGAATCCCGTGAGCCACACGCGATGACCTACTCCGCGGCTGTTCTTCGACCCCGCCCTGCTCCATCAATTCTTCAAGAAGCTGCGCCGTACCGCCGTCCACTCTCGCCGCCGTCCCCACTGTCTCCGCCATCCACCGTACCGACGTCCACAGCTTAAAACCAGACGCCGACAAAGACCTACATTTGGCGAACCACCGATAATCGTCCGCTGTGCTACCACTGGGGAGAGGCTGAAAACATCTATCGTCGTTGCCCATACAAGAGACTAGGACAACGTGTTTTCCCCGTGGACGCACCTCGCCCTCTCCCTGGGAAACTACCACGTGAGATCGACGACTACCTTTCTCAAACCGGCAGCGGCACAGTCCGTTTGAACCGTTCGCCTAAGCCATTCCCATACCAATCGCCGAGACGCCGTAGCAATGCTGACTTCTCACGTGGAAGGTTCCCCAGCCCACGCAGGGGAAACTAAAAGCAGCAACTTCGGGAGGTAAAGTTGCACAACGACGGAACAATGAAAACCCTCCAACGACTCAGGGACTCGCTGATGACAGTGAATCACGACATGCCCTCATCCCGACGACCCGACCTAACCCTGACGAGACTCCCGAAAACGACGACAGCTACACGGCGCGACGCGTACCCGACATGACCGAATCTGCCGCTGAGAAGACGACAACAACGACGACGCACAGTGCGCGACCGTCAACACGCACAAGCCGAGATGTGACGCCCCGACGCACCCGGAACTCGAGGAAGCCGGCATCTGAAGTCAAGGTGTCCATCAACGGCTTTGATGTAGTCGCCCTCATAGACACGGGAGCCGACTACTCAGGTATGAGCGGTCCATTTGCGTCTAAGCTGAGGAAAGGTACGACCAGATGGGACGGTCCGCACATTCGTACAGCTGGAGGCCACCTCGTGATGCCAAGTGGAACGAGCAGTATGCGCGTCCCCATAGACGGCACAACATAATCTGCGGCGTTCGTCATTTTCCATAACTGCTCCCATGGCGTCATCCTTGGAATGAGCTTTTTGACGGAAAACGATGCAACAATTGATCTACAGGCAAAGTCCATAACTTTTTCTTCCGATCACTCCAGGACGGCGGAACCGAACCCCGAACACCGTGCTGCTGTAAGTATCGCCGATGATCATGTCACCCTGCCACCCCATGCAAGCTTGATGATTATGCTTTAGTGTGAAAATGCTGTTTCTGACGTCGACGCTATCGTAGAGAGTGATCAAAGGTTGCTCCTCGACCATGGTGTCTCTCGTAACAAGTTTTCGTAACTAGTTTCAGCGAGGAATACCAGCATTTAAACAGGGGTGCTGCAATTCCATTCCTCGAAGAAACGCAAGTCACAAGTGACGTGATCACGGTCACCGACTTTGAACGCTCACTTGAGGACACCTTAAAGCTTCCGGATCCCTTCGACGTCATTGCTGCGTTACCACAAGTAAAAGGGGAAGAAACTATTGGATTTGCTGCGTCGCTACAGCGAGTGTTTTTCGTCGAACTTAAAATTACGTCAAACACCTCTCACGGAGCACCTGATAATAACCGAAGATGGAGCCCGACCTACCCGACAGTCACCGGGCCGCGTCTCTTCCCACGAGCGCGAAGCCATCCGGACTCAAGTCGACAACATGGTAACCGACGACATTATAGAGCCGTCGAAATGTCCATGAGCTGCGCCGGTCGTACTCGTGAAAAAAAGACGGCACTTTAAAGTTATGCGTTGACTTCCGGCGTCTGAACAAAATCTCCAAAAAGGACCTGTACCCCCTGCCACGAATCGACGATGCCCTCGACGACCTCTTCCACGCAAAGTACTTCTCATCGAAGTATTTGAAGACCGGCTACTGGCCAATTGAAGTGGACGAGAGAGTCCGAGAGAAGAGTGCATTTATAACCCCGGATGGTCTATACGAGTTCAAGGTGATGCCGTTTGCGCTGTGCACGGCGCCAGCAACGTTTCAAAGAGTCATGGACACTGTGTTAGCTGGTCTGAAGTGGAACACCTGTCTCGTATACCTTGACGACGTTGGGGTATTCGCCCAAAATTTCGACGAACTCCTCGCAAGTTTGGAGTCGGTACTCGAGGATGTGCGCAAATCTTGGTTAACGCTGAAGCATGAAAAGTGCCGCTTCGCTTACGAGGAACTCAAGTTTTTGGGACACGTCATCAACGCCACAGGAGTCCTTCCTGACCCGGCGAAAACGTCTGCCATAGCGAACTTCCCAAAGACCGAAAGACAAAAAGGCCGTGCGAAGATTTATTGGACTGTGTGCATACTACCTACTCTTCGTCGCAAACTTCGCACGCAGTGCAGATCCACTCACGCGCCTGACAAAAGATAGCACCCCTTTCGCCTGGGAAAACGACCAAGAAAAAGCATTCTGCGGGCTACAACAACGCCTGCAAAACCTTCGGTGCTCGCTCATTTCGACGAAAACGCCGAAACGGAAATGCACTCGCACGCCAGTGATATAGGCTTGCGAGCCTTTCTCGATCAAAATGAAAGCGGTTGCTAAAAAGTAACCCCCCCTGTGGAAATTTCATCAACCAACAATCAAGATTCATTGCTGGAAAGGTTGATTGCGTTTGATGGTCGCCTTGGAAAGCTTGATGTACCTAAGAAACTGTAATGGAAGCTGCTGGAAGGGGACGCAAAAAGGTGATGACAGGCATGCTGGCATGCCTGCCAGCACCTTTCAGCACCTTCGAACACCCGCCTCCGTGCTGGCAGGCTTGGGGCGCAATAGGGGCAGATGTTGGCGTGACGGCAAGCTTGACTGCTGAATTGATGATGGAAAGGCATTTTCTGAATGAATGATGGCAGAAAGCCAAAATGTATACGAGAGCGAAGCGCTTGTGATAACAGAAACATAGCGGTGGCATTGACCGTTGCGAGAAAAAGACAAAACCTGCCTTTTTGAAAAGGTGTTGCCGAAAACTTGGCAGGCACGCTGCGTAATGACGGCAGATGTTGGCGTGACGGCAAGCTTGACTGCTCTATTGATGATGGAAAGGCATTTTCCGAACGAATGCTGGCAGCAAGGCAAAATTCATTCGATAGCGAAGGCCTGTTATAATAACAGAAACATAGCGGGTGCATTGAGAATTTTGAGAAGAAAAAACAATAACTGCCTTTTTGATAAGGTGCTGCTGAAAACTTGGCATATTAGAGAAAAGCTACTTTGATTAGCGCTAGTGTCACTAAATAAGGTTTTAGTGACACTAATTACCGCTTCTTGTTTTTTAGCAAGAACTTGGAGAGCTGGTATGAAACTGTATGCCTTTATTCGCTGTTGTTGGTGTAAGGATGGCAGTGCCGACCCTTACGTTGGAAACATGGGCAGCTTTTTTTCGCTGCGACAGGGTCAAACCGTATGTGTTCATTTTCGCTGTGCTGAGCCCGCGGACAAAACCGTCCGTGGCATGGCTTAAATTGTACGCGGCAGAGAACGGGTCCAGCGCTTCACCGATCCTCCTTAGATGTAATCAGCTGCCTTGAGACAGATCCAAGGACGGTATTATTACACAACATAATTTTAATTCCGGGCGCGCATGCCATTTCACTCATAGCTAAGTTGGCTTTCGTCGGGGAGAACGGGGATGTGCGATATCTCTTTTAGGTTGAGATAGCTGGCTACACGGCTCAAGGTGAGCCTCGTTTTGGAGACCGGTACATACCCAAGAAGCGGTATGACTGCCGGAAGGGGTTATATACGAGAAGCAGTAAACATAACTCATAATATTTCTGCATTCATTGGCGATTCACACTGAGAAACCGAATAAATGCCGCTTGATTTGGTACAATCTACCTCTGTGGCGGTAGTGCAGTGGTAATGCACTCGCTTTTTGTTGCAAAGGTTGGTGGTTCGATTCCTCCGTGGGTCTGGGTTTGTTTTTCGCTGAAAGCACGATATGATTTTTTTCAACGCCGCCTGTATAAACAGTGCCTAACGCGTGAGCGAAAAATGGCCAAACAGCCACTCTCCTGTTGCTCTCTCCTACCCTTCCCCGCTCCGTAGCCTTCCAGCGTGCTTTCGTGTCCGCCAGCCAGCGCCGCTTCTCGGAAACTATGCAAAATAGTGGAAAGTTTGTTCAGCGTTCCCGAGGCGGCGCTCCTACGCCTTCTTGTTTTTCACCATGCCTGTCTGTCTTGGTCTGTCACTGATAAAACTTCCTTTGTCACGAAGCAAAATCCCTTGCGCTGCCGCAGGCTGATGCCGGCTTTGCGCGCTTATCTACTCGGATCACAGGCCCTGCAATTTTCTGAGTGGGGCATCCCCCCTCTATCCCCTCCGCATTGAGGTATTGTTTTGAACCCCCTGTTCGCACTCCGCATCGGTACGCACTTCTAAAATTGAGGACTGTACTGTAGAAGCGCCCGGACAGCGTGGCAGGATCGCAGCTGCTTATCCTTTTGTTTCCTATAATTTTCTGAAGTTTCAAAGCACGTGATATTATTGGAAAGTAATCGTAGAAGTGAGCGCCTGAACAAAAAACGTGCACGCAATTTTTTCTTCTCTAAATACTCCAGAAAGAAAAATATCAGTAAAATAATGGCTGCCCCATCGGAAAATATTGTTTTCTGTTAGCTATATGTCTACCCGACAATCAGTATGTTCTTAGACTATTTCAGTCCGCCTCCGTCTTTATCTTTGGAAAAATGCAGCAAGTATGAAGCGAGCGACACGTTGAACGAGATCCCCAGTGCGCCACAGAACTAGCGCCCCGTCACGGCTCAGATGTAAGCGAAACGGCCCTTGAAGCCCAACAGGCAAGCTGACAGACACACGTCGTAGAAGTGGGTGCAGCGTTCGCGACTCGCGAGCAGTGACGTAAGGCGAGATGTCCGCCGGCACGCGCCACATAGCGGATCGGTGCCTGAACTAAGCGTCCCTACCCTTCCCATTGAAAAGCGCGCGACGCGTCAGGCAATGTTAATACAGGCGGCGTTGTTTTTTTAAACGGAAAATGTGCCTGTTCTTGGTAGTTTTGACCAAAAGTGATTTCTCCCCAACTGATGTCGGAGGTTTATTCCACAACTCAATTGCTCATATACAGGATAGCCCAACAAACCAACTTTTTGCTGGTTATGGCAACCTGATCTTTCTATTTACATTGTTTTATGTGTCTATGTCCAAGCCAGAATTTGTATCGACGCATTTTTTTTTCACTTCGCGCCTTGTATGAACTGCGTTACGAAAAAACAAAGGCACAGGCGAAACCGAAACCCCGGCCTCGATACTCCACTGCTGCATCCCGCAACATCACCTCGCCATCAGGCCGTCGGATTCCTTTCTTCCTGGCCGCCGATTCGGTGGAGTTGTACGCGCTTGTCGAGTGGCTTTGTTGTGGTTGTTTTGAAGACATTGGATTATTGTTTTGACGAAGATATGTCGCCTGTGATTTAAGGTAAGTGACCAGTCAACTTTTCGCACTTTACTTGTGTATTTAACAGGGCAGGGCTCTTCCGTTCCGTGTTAGACGTCTGCGTCGTCGGTTAGCCCTAATGTTTTTTGACAGTGACTGATTTTGAGGGTTACGTCGTTACGTATATGTGTCTTACGACCGCGGATATTGCGTGCGGGAGTAGCAACAGTAGGGCTGTTCGATTAACAGTCCCGGACTCACCGCCAATTCCCTGAAAGCCGTCAGGCATTCGATTTTCTTGTGTATCCTTATGGCTTCGGGGAATGCTCGGACTCCCGTGGAATATCCGCGGTGAATTCGAGTCTTTAAATCGAAGAGCCCTCTGTTCGTGCCGTTTGTAGGCTTTTTGCTGAGCGAAGTAGGATCATACTGCTACGTTGGCTAAACGGTTTGTTGCTCGCAACAACCGATCGCCAATACGCGCGGTCGACCGCTCTAGGTTGAGTTCGCAAGTTTTTTTGTTTTTTTTTTTGGTGGGTAGTTCTTTTTAAGGAATTGCAATATTGTACTCCGCATAATTTTTCATACCCGGACTGTAGTGGTACGCTTTAGGTATCTTTTAGCCGAGGCACATAGCAGTCTACACTACACTGCAGTGATTGTCATTTTTCAAAGCGGTTACTCCGTAAAGTGCACTAGTACAAACAAGGCTCTCTGCGTTCAGATTGAGGGTACGATGGCCGAAATTGGCGTCACACTCGCAAGCCCCGCATGGGCAGTGAATGTTTGAGTGTTCAAATCGTTCGACAATCGCATATATGTTTGTTCATGTGTATCGGTAGCATTAAAAGCGTTTATTCAACCCGAATTTGCTACCACGTCGAAACTACATGCGTATCGTGCGTCTGGTGCAGAGGCATAAGAAATGCTGGCCGCGCATGGGGAGCGTTTAAGCACTGCAACATTCACTACCGTCTCCGAATAATTCGCGGGAACGCGTGTTGCTCAGTTAAATTTTGTATTGGGCTCTCATTCTGTGGATGAGTGCACCCCGCACTCGAGCAAATGCTTAAAAAAAAGTGGGTCTACTCTGGACTGATTAAGGCCCAAGGTCTCTTTCTAGTAGCTTGTGTACATAATTGCACAGCAAAGAATACACTCTTTGTTAAAAACACATGACTTGACGTAAATAAATATAGTTATTGAAAGTATACCGCTAGAGAATAGATGGGTGAACAGCCTTTTCTAGATGGTTATATCACACTGAAAGTTTTTTTTTTAATTTTTCAAAAGTTTTTCAATATTCTAATTTTTCAATAAGGCAAAGATGACATATCTTGAACAAAACCAGCTACTTTATCATAGACAGCATGGTTACCGTAAAGGGCTTTCGACTGTCACCCAACTGCTTGAAATCATCCATGACTTCTCGTCGACAATTAATTCCAATGAGCAAACAGATGCAATCCTAATAGACCTGTCAAAGGCCTTCGACCGCGTCGCCCACTGCAAACTAATTGGTAAACTTCAAGCAATATGCATTCATTCACAAGTTATCTCATGGATATCAGTCTACCTCCGCAACCGTATCCAATATGTAGAAATTAATAACATAAGATCGGACCAACTTGACGTGTACTCAGGAGTACCCCCGGGATCCGTTTTAGGCCCCATTCTTTTCCAGATCTACGTGAATGATATACATACCTGCATTGATCCGAGCGTAACCATGAGGTTATTCGCCGACGACTGCATAATCTATACGGCTGTGCGGACCATTGATGATCAAATGAAACTAAACACTTCCCTAGCGAACATTGCTACCTGGCGCGCAAAATGGGGGATGCAGATTAACGCAACCAAAACAAAAAGTATCACTATAACCCCGAAAAAACCGCCCCTATGCTTTAATTACGATCTAGAAGGTCACATTTTAACTCAGACGGACAGTGTGAAATACCTAGGTGTAACAATTGCTAAAAACGTAAAGTGGAATATACATGTAAACAATATATGCGCTAAAGCATTGAGACAACTAGGATTTTTGCGACGAAAACTATCAGCGCCCCCCCCCCCCCTAAAGCAAAACTAGCAGCGTACTCAACGCTAGTACGTCCCGTTCTTGAACAGGCGAGCGTAGTATGGAACCCTCACCAGGCATACCTCATTGATAAGATAGAACACATACAAAATATGGCCCTCCGCTTCGTTTACTCGAAATACTCACGGTACGATAGCATAACCGCACTCCGCAACCAAGCTTGCCTACCAACATTAAAATGCCGCAGACAGGTGTCATCCTTAAAGTTCCTATATCTTCTTTATCACGGCGCCCTAAACATAGACAAAGAGTTGTATATCCGGCCTCCTTTTTATCATTCACGTAGAACCAGCCATAACTGTAATATCAGGCCTTTTGTTCCTCGTAGTAGCACATTCAAATTGTCCTATTTTCCACTAACCATAGAAACATGGAATAAATTACCTAGTGAAATTGTTGAAGCGCGTTCTGTGGACATGTTTGTTGCTAAAGTTGAAATGTTGTATAACTCTCAATAATAACGAAAGTGTGTTGACCTGTGAAACATAAACATACATCGCCATTATTAGCCCTTGTATGCTAACCCCTTTGAAGAGATTTGTTAAAGTGTCGTATTTTTTGCACTGAACAACTCCTGTATGAGCCTTTAATTAGGCTTACAGTATGAATAAATAAATAAAACAAATAAAAAAGAGGATAACCTCTTTCTTGTCGCAATAATTTTTAAGCACTGGCTATTGGTATTATTGGCAGTAATGCATTATTGTCATGTTTAAAATTTTTGAAAATCTTTTCAATGGGTTTGATATCAATGTGAGCACAGCCTTAAATCTGGTTCCCTATGCTTCCCTAAGACATCGCGGCCATTATTGAGGACTAATTAGATTCATGTTTTGAAGGAAAAGAATTGTTGCCATGCATGATATTGACGGTACCAGTTGAAAACATGCACCGCCACATCATGTGGGCTTCAAGCACTGCGTGGGAAGGAGAATTGAACCTTATTTAAGCTGCAATGACCTAGAAGAGACTTCAGAAACAAAAAAAAAATTGCTTCACTTGTGTTTTTGTTAGCAGTTCATCACAGCCTTTCCAGCCTCCATTGGCAGTATTGTTTGACTGTGTCTAGCGTTCCGTCCAGAGCAAACACAACTCGCGTTGAGAGCAGTCTCTCTTGATTTTTACCCATCCGGCCCAACCGCTACCGCTCACTGACTAGCCAGAATCACTTATAATTATTAATAATTACAGATGATCGGACTAACTCTAGCTCAATCTGGACGGATCTCCAAGCCGCCACCCGACGCCCGCTTCACAATGTTCAGCGAGAGCAGTCGGTCTTGATTTTTACCTAACCGGCCAAACCGCTTCCGCTCACTGACTAGCCAGAGTCACTGTTATTTATTAATCACTGGTAATAATTAGAGGAGATCGGGGGTAACTGGCGATGGCTACGTCGGCCTTGGCTCCAGCGAGCGGGAGCGTCTCGGTTGCTTGAGTTTAAAAAACCAAGGGCGACTGCTCTCATCGCGTGAATTGTAAAGCGGGCGTGAAGTTTTGCTATTACAAAACGCTAACCACGGCCACACGCACACACACAAAAAAAAACGGTGCGGGAATCGTACCAGGGACAACAACGTCCGTACTCGGCCACGGAACCACTACACCGAATCCCAGAATGAGAAATGGCGGCTAATCGGCTGGTTTTGATTTGGCGTTCAGTCTGGACGAAACTTTAGCAGTTTTTAGCATTACGTCTGGACGGAACGCTAGGCACTCCCTAATTGTTAAGGCAACGTTATCAACTTTAGGTCTGCGCTTTCTCACAGAATCGTGGAGGCAATTTGCCGTAGTAGCAATGAGAAAGCTCATCTCGGCACCTTTTTACGCATCCATGAGCTGGTCATAATGAACGGCATCTACTTCCAAAGAGAGAATTGAGTTAGAAACTTGATCGTTGACATTGTCACTATGCTGTGATAGTCACATCGGCCATCTTTACATTTAGTTAATGTGGTATTTCAACGTTCTTATATTCTTGCTTGGAGTGTGAAGAACACCTTGCTCGACACCTTAATATCGCATTTAGAACTTTGCAGGATTAAAGCTAATGCAACTTGCTTGTTGTTTGCCACTCACTTCTATCTTGCAGGCTACTGACTGTTACACCTTGCAGTGAAGATCAGCTGGCATGCCCCACTTGGTGATCTGGATGGACCACTCATCAGATGTCACTGGCTGTTTTTCAGGTTGGTTACAATAGCTTAGGACCTAGTTCTATACAATTGTAGTGGAATGCTATGACGTGCACTGTGAAATTCAGTTACCAGAACTTGCCTAATTTGACCGACAGTGCAGTGCTTTCGTCTTCCAGTAGCACTGTATATATATGCATGTAGGCTTCTTCATTTCAGCAATTCATTGCTCTCCGAGTTTGGAATCAGTGAATTTGGATGTAGTGTATTTAACGTCTTTATGTATTGTTTAACATGAACCTTTGCTGCCATTGTACATTGGACTGCTGAAACACAAGCACGACGGTGGGAGTTCTTAGTAAAAAAGAGATCTAGGATGCACATGATGCAACATTTAGAAGCGACACAGCCGCTTGATATCCCCCTTTTGGTGCGCGCCCGCCGAATGCTCCTCTCCGACTGTGAGAACGATAGCTCTCTTTCCCTCCTCCGCGTCGCCTGTAGTGCACGCTATCGGTGATGTGGGGGCGTCAATACCGAAAGCGGCCACACAATCAGCCATCCGCGCTAGCAGTTCTTGGTTCGGCTGTAGTGTTATTGCGCTTTGTCATGCTTCACTTGAGACATCTTGCTGAACAGGCTGCAATCACATATTTACGTGGAGTAGATGCATGGTCCTTAACATGGGATTGCAGTATTCAGCTTGTTTTACTGGAATTTTCGATTCTATAGCGTGTTCGTGACCTTTGGGCTTTTTCTGAAGGAACTTTAGGCTGCTGATGACGACAGGCAAAAATATCAAGGTGGCGTGGGACAGCCTAATTTTTTCCAGGTTCGGCTCAATGTGCGATCAGCTTAGGAGCCAAACTAAGTTCACAATTGACAACTTTTATGGGATCTTAAAGAGGGCCTTGAGAACAAAACATTGCCTAACTTTCTGCATTCAACCAACATCCCTCTCTCTCTCTCTCTCTCTCTCCCTAGTAAATTTGTTCTAAGGTTCTTAATGAGGTGGTTTGGTCAAATAAAAGGAACGATGGGTCATTTTGCCTGGCTGGATGTAGCAAAACATGCGGTAGTGTGTTGTCAACCGCCATGCCTAGAAACATGGCGCTGTTTGTCTGATGGCTGTCGGTGACAACATGGAGAATGAAGAACCCCACCTCTTACACAGAGTTGAGCACACTAAAATTCAGGTTACGGAGCCAGTCATGATTCATATTCCCGGTAAAAAAATGCCCTAAGGGGATAACGTCGGCCGTGGAAAGACCCCGCAGGACAAACCAAAGGAGCCTACAGGCTATTTCAGTGGCACCGCCGGTTCAAGGTTCACAGCTTGTATCAAGTCTGATAATTTGTCGACTTGGCAGCCATAAATTACTTTTTCCTGTATTGACATTTTGTCAGTAATCAGGCTGCAGTAGTGTTCTTTTAATGACCTGAAGCTTTGTCCCTCCACTTGAAGCCGTTCCTTTATCAGGTTTGTTACTCGAGTCTCTTGCAGAAGGTCCGACAAGATTTTTAGTGTGCTTTGACACAGCAGCTTCAGCAGTTTTTTGCCCCTCACATGTTCGTATCCTTTACAAGAAGTCGTCTTCCACAACACTTTGCCGCAACGTGGGTTCCTGCCTAGTCAGCGCGCCTTATCACTATTGATATCTGTTCCATGGCAAATTTGGCACACCCATTCTCCTTTTTGTGCGGCTTCCGAAAAGGTCTTTAGTGCTTGCACAGCTCGGTTGTCCTCATAGTATTGAACTTTCTCTAAATTCATCACAAGTTTGCTGATGTTTTTGCAAGCGTTCGTTTAGTCTGCACTGTCATCTCAAGACTGTGTGCGTTTCTCTTCGTCGCTTCAATGCATCCAACCAGGTTAAATGTCATCTGGCATTCTTCACCTTTCAATTTAGGGTGTTCCTAACCTTCAACACACTTGTCTTAAGCTACATTTTCTTGCGCCTGGTATTCGCTGGCTGCACTTTGAGCGTAGAATTCTTCTAGACGAGGGTGTTTTCCTTCTTTCCCACCTGCTGCTAACGCATGTTCTATTGAAATTCTCGCTTGCATGCATGCACGCTTGCATCTTACTAAAATCCTTTCCCAGGAAAGGCATTGCCACCTTGCGGTGGCTTTTAGAGCAGTGCCGGTCGAGAGCACCCTTCCATGACCTGAAGGGAGTCCTAGCAGGGTGGTTTCCACTTAAATTGGTGAAAATGTTCTTTTTCTGCAGGCTTTCAATTTTTATGGCAAAGAGAATGGCTTAAGCAAGGGACCACATCGGAGTGACCATCTCAGAATGTTTAAGCAGGTATGTGAAATGTGAATATACATTTGTTTTTGAGTTGATCTGGATTGTATAAGCTTTAGTGTGTAACTGATTTTTTTCTTTTCAGCTGCCCACTTATTCAAAGATAGTAACCATATTTGATATTTAATGATAATATATTCAACGCTAAAACCAAGTTTGTTTTGTGTAATATTTTTAAGCACCCCAGCACACACCTCTACCCTCTCATAAAATGGTTAATAAGTTTTCAGAGCATTGAAGCAGGATAGCAGAAAAATGATCATGACATGAATGGACAGAGCAAAACGCATAGGCAAGCTTACTTTATTGCTGCAAATCTTATTTTAGAAATTTATTCACAAGAAATGAAACCAGTGTTTAATTAGCATTGCATAGCACCTCTCCTTTTCATGTCGTCATCATTTTTGTGAAATTTCGCATATCTGCCGTCATACCATCCCTCAACCTTCCAGCATCGATGCTACCATTGCCGTCTGCTACCGCCGTACCGACGTCTACCAGCATGCCGTCATCCATCACCCTGCCAGCATGCAGTCATCTGCCGTCATGCCATAATTAATGCCATTACAATTATCCACCATGTTGAAGTTTGATGGATTCCATAAACTCCACATTTTCAATAGGACCCTTTCAGCCATGTTCTGTCGAAGCAGGACAAAGATTACACAGCCTCTGAAAACGTGCCTCGCAATTGTATAAGCTGTTTCAAAATTTCGCTCGTACGTGTATGGTAGACCATTCAAGGTTGTGACAGACCACCATGCGCTGTGTTGGCTCGTCAATTTGAAGGACCCCTCTGCCCGTATTGGGCGGTGGAGCTTGCGCTTGCAAGAATTCGACGTTAAAATCCTCTACAAATCCGGCAGGATACACTCCGACGCAGACTGCTTGTCCCGCGCCCCATCGACAAACCACCACAAGACTCCGATGAAGACAGTGCGTTCTTCGGATTCGTGACTGAGAGCGACCTAGCCGGCCAGCAGCGTGCCGACCCCGACCTGCGTTTCATGATAGACTACCTCGAAAGACGCAATGTCGCCGGGCCTACGGCGTTCAAGCGGAACTTACCAGCATTCAGCCTCAAAAAATCCGTCCTCGTGAAGAATTTCTGCCCCGGAACGAGAACGAATTATCTTCTTGTCCTCCAGGCAGATCTTCATGACGAAATTTTGGAAGCGTTGCACGACGGCCCGTCTTCCGGACACCTCGGCACAGCTCGCACTATAGCATAAATCAAGGCTCAGTACTTCTGGTCCCAGCTTACACCCGACGTCACCCACTGCGTTCGGAGTTGCCGTGACTGCCAGTGACGAAAAACACCGCCGACAAGACCCGCCGGACTTCTGAAACCGATCGCCGTCCCATCGAGACCATTTCAACAGATTGGAATGGACCTTCTACGCCCGTTCCCTATGTCGCAATGACAGAACCAGTGGATTGTTGTAGGGACAGACTAGGGACTTGACATGCTTGACAGATAGGGACTTGACATGCTATACAGAGAACGCCGCTCTTCCGAGGGGGATTGCACAAGAAGTCGCAGACTTCTTCATAAACCAAGTTGTGCTGCGACATGGAGCCTCTCAAGTCCTTTTCACGGACCGTGGAACGGCCTTCACTGCGGAACTTATGCAAGGAATCTTACGCTACAGCAACACAAATCACCGAAAAACGACGGCGTGCCACCCCCAAACGAACGGACTAACAGAACGTCTGAACAACATGATCGCGGTTATGCTGTCAATGTATGTCGACGTTCAGCATAAGACTTGGGACGAAGTGCTCCCGTATGTCACGTTTGCGTACAATACGGCTATCAAGGAAACTACGCAGATGACGCCGTTCGAGCTTGTCTACACAAGACTGCCGACTACGATGCTTGACGACATGCTTCCGCATGTAGAAGACGACGACCTCAACCCCGACGTCCAAGGATACCTTCGACGTGCGGAGCAGGCCCACCATCTCGCTCGAGTTCGTACAACGGACTTCGTACAACGGACTAGCAGCTGGTGGATGCCGGCGCTACAACCTGCGACGCCGAACTTCGAGTACCACCCAGGGGATCGTGTTTAGGTTTGGATTCCAATCCGACGACGCGGGCTGAGGAACCTCCTGCGACGGTATTTCGGACCCTACCAGATTCTACGACGTGTCGGCCAACTTACCTACTAGGTGATCCCCGATGGTGATTCGGGAACATCACGACGCCGCACGCGGCCTGAAGTCATCCACGTGGTTCGCTTGAAACCTTACTATGGAAGATGACGGACTTTTTTGTAGTTGCTGTTTGGACTGTCTGTTATTTTAGCGTCGGGTCGATGCACTCGTAAAGGTGGGGTGGTGTAATGACGTGAACCATGTATAAGTTTATTGTTTTTTTTGCGTCCCGGCCATGCTCGGGTGCGTTATCTGCGTCCCAAGCGAAGCGCGTCTTCGATTCCTTATTGTTATGCCGCACGGGCTATCACATTCAGATAAGCAGATTGTCTCGCCCTAGCGTCACTAGCCCGGAATGATTTTCTTTGATCTACAATGTTCTGGATGTAACTCTACTGTTCCAGAAACACTCACGCCAAGAGATTGGATTGATGTTGATTGTGGGGTTTAACGCGCCGACGCAACGCAGGCGATGAGGCGCGCCGTAGTGGAGGGCTCCGGATTAATTTTGACCACCTGGGGATCTTTATCGTGCGCCGAAATCTCGTACACACGGGCGTTTTTGCTTTTCGCCTCCATCAGAAAAGCGGCCGCCGCGGCCGGGAATCGAACCCGCGACCTCGAGCTCAGCAGCGCAACGGCTTAGCCACTGAGCCACCGCGGCGGGTGCCACGCCAAGAGATAAAAGCCTGCAGAGCAGACGCCATTGCATTCGAATCGCGGACACCAGTTTACGCAAGACCAGAAGTTGTACAAGCAACACACAATATGCACACAAATCACAGCACCCGAACTAGAGTTAGTTGTGAAGAAATACGCAAGGCTGAGTGTTAAGCGCAAGAAAAGATGCCGGCCTGGGTCCAAGGGGCTAACCACTTCCCAGCTTGACAACATAGGATTTTTTTTTGGATTTTGCATACAAACTCAGTTTATGCAACGCTCGAAGAATAATAATATTAAAAACGTTTCTAACATATTTTATTTGTAGACAAATTGCTTCCTCATCCGACAACAACAATGCTCGGTTGGCTTCTCGTTCAGTAAAGAAAAGGGCAAGTTCGCCCCGAAAGTCACCACCCGCCTGGTGGATGGCAACCTGATAGAAGCCATCGCAAGCGACTCGATTTCCGGCGCATCACCATACATGAAGAGTGACTAGGAGTTGGCATTCAGAACAACGTATAAAAATTCTGAACAATCGCCATACATGTAGGGTGGCTTGGAGTAGGAGTACAGAAAGGTTTGTCGTACAAGTTTTTCACTTCTCATTTAAAATTTGGTATATTCGCAAATCAAAAACAAGAAAATCTTTAAAAGTTTTGTTTACGTTTTTGTGTGTCTTTTGTAATCTTATAAAAATTTTAAAGTTTCTGCAGGCCGGTGCATTTAGTATTTAAAAAGCACTTGCAAGAAACAAATTTCTTTTATAAATTTAAACAATTTTTGTCTGATTCGCAGTTCTCCTTCAGCTGTTGTGAGGCTGTACTGCTTATATCAAGGCCGATGTTTTGATCCTAGGCTGTCATTTCTGACGATCTCTGCATGGCACCCAATGTGGCATACCTGTCAACGCCGAAATGCATCTACCTCTTCCTGCGGTTTACAACGTTAACTTTCACGTAGGCTGCGCCCCTAGAAATGACCTCAAGTATATGAGATCACCATTTTTAAAAAATTTATAGTAAAATTACATTCACAAAAACATGGGAACAAAAACTGAAACTGCACTCAGTGTAACCGTGCACAGGCCGTTAGCGTCACAACGCGCCACTGAACCCCGACTTTACACAGCCGAAAGGGCGCGCGCCTTTTAGCAGGCGCTTTATAGAATATCGGGCGCATTGACATCACACATGCAACGTGGGTGGGCTGGGCAGCGACGTGCCTAGAAACGCGCATCCAGGCACCGGTGGAGGCTTTCGAGTGGAGACAAAAAAATGAAAACACCCAGGTCTCAGGATTTCGGCGCACGTAAAACCTCCCACGTGGCCAAACATTATCCGGAGCCCTCCACTCGCGCGCCGGGTGCAACTTTCGCGTAAAACTCACAATTAAAGTCTTTAGCCGCTGTGAATAGAAGACAGCGCCTTTCTCAGTCAATTGAAGCCATACCTGGCAGCCACAAATATCCGGATCGTGTAAAATTTTGAGAATTAGGTACTCGCTCTAAGACCCACATTTTTACCGACCCACAGCATGACCCAATTTTACCCGTTAAGCCGCAACCTGTGCTTGACTCATCTAAGAATACATAAGGTTCTCCTTCAATTACGAATGAAATAGTGTTACAGGGCCGCAGGACAGAAGAAATGAATCATGACCGATTCGAACGCTACATCTACATTACTTACACGTCTGCCGCTACCGGGACGGTAAAGGCTACACACGCCGTCAGCTTCTTCCTTTTGAGAGGATAGGTCTATATCGCTATCCGCTGTTTCCCGTTCACCGTGCTCTTGTCACAATATCTACGAGAATTTGAAAAAAAAAACAATGCACCACGTGGTTCGAAAAGCTACCAAAGATCACATCTTCATGTGGACGCTTGCAGTGCACAAAAATATAACGTATTCTGCAGCCATGAATAAATCACTCAGTTTAAAGCGCATAAAAATTTCTCGGTAAAATATTTGGGCTGCCTAACGTATGCATACGAACAGCTCCAAGCGCGGTACATTGCATGCATACTATTTCGGTGCTCGCCGGTCTGGGCACTTGCAAAATGACCTACCGCAATCATGTTAGGAGCCTCCCTGCGGAAAGCGGCAACCGGGGCTTAGTTTGCGCAGCTTCTCGTGTAAAATACCAACCGTTCAGTTCGATCGTTTTATTAAATTATGCCTTTTTGTCCAAATACACTCCCTGGCAAAATGGGCTGGACATTTAAATCACCGAACAGTTATTTAAACAGCTATGCCACTAAGAACGTTGTGGATCGAACTGCTACAATGTGTGAGGCGGAAAAAAAACCACGCGATGCTATTTTCCTAATCTACAAGTGGCATTCCCATTCCCAACGCCATATGGAGGGAGCTGAACGTTCTGCTACGTCTATATAGCAATACTCGTGCCATTAAGACGGCCAACAATGTGGGGTAGAATTTGTTGGTTCGCTGCTTCGTATTTCTTCTTCCTTCAGCTCTGGTGTCCTCCTGACTAACCAAATAAAACTTAGCGGAAAAAATATTCACCTGAATACTAAACAAAGATTCCTTATTCATTCGATACCAAAAGCGCAAAACCGACCGACGTAGGCCACAATTTTTTCAATGGTAAGTCTTTCTTACCCTTCCTAAACCCACAAATGTTGGTTTGCCTCGCCATTTTAGTGTGACTCGATTCATTTTCAGTCCAAAACAATCGCTGCTTAAAGATTGCATCTTAAGAATATAGATATGTGAGAGGACCATCCCCCAACACCAAATCTCTCACCACTGCTGATGCAGCTCTGCATAATTCTTTGCAGAACAAACCTCACCTTTATTTGAAAAAAAGATCAGTACACAAAGCAATAGCGGGCACTCTTGTAGTTTTAACACACGCTAAATTGGTTTTAGCATAGTAAATAGAACACAACTGTCGAAAAAGCGAGCGGAGAGATAAAGTAAACACCAACCAAAAGAGATTGAAATCGACCCGCTTCAGGCACCCACCGATTGCACAGATGTGGTGGGAAGGCGGGAAATAATTGAATTCACTTCAGCTAACCTACCCAGCCTTCAGTATAGAAGAAGGAAGAGGGGAAGGGCAGAGCACGAGGAGTAGGACGGGATAGCGGAGAGGCTGTAACATGGCAGGTTGGGCACAACATTGTCGCTCTGGACACCACGTGCGGAGAAAGAAATATATGTGCAGGCACTTTTTGTTTATTTAAAGGGGCATTAGGTTACGTAAAACCTCATAAAAAATATCTTGTGCCTGTTGCGGTCACCGCACCAACTGACAATAGTCAAATGAATGCAAAGATTCTCGGTGATTGGACGATGTCCAAGATTTGTATTCAAATAAGGCCAAGGGTCGGCTGATTCGGGACTGTGTCCTAAAGTATTCGGGGCTCATGTCAACACCACGTAACGAGAACTCGCCAGCGTGGAATGTCATTCTACACGCGTTCTGCGAAGTCGCTCGTGGAGCAATGCACGTTTCATCACGAAAATGGGAATTCACTATTCAAACCAGTGCAAAAAAAACAAATAAATCAACTTCAAAAAGCAAAACAATACTGAACATGCACTTACAGGGAGTCCAACGTGCGACTTGCAAAACACGTTGCCTAGTGCTTCAGACTACTCGGCCATAGGTCAGGGATATCAGAGGTGGCAATATAAAGCATATTGTCACGAAGCCAAGGACGACGCAGTTGTCTTGCAGGAGAAACAAGTTTATTGGAGCGAACTTGTGCTCCCCTAACAACTCAAAAGAATACAGAGGCGGCGAAGCAGCGGTCAACAAAGTGACTTGCGTCAGCGAGCGTCGCAGAATCGAATGCCCCGGCGTCCGCACTGCAGGCTTTTTATCTTTTGGCGCGCGTGGTTCTCGAAACGTCGATTCGCATCCAGAACATAGTAGATCCAAGAAGATTATTCTGGGCTGTTCACTTTAGATCGGAATGCTCTCCCTATCACAACAGATAACACATGCGGCACAGAAAGAAAGAATGGAACACGCGCTTCCCTTGGCGCAGAGATAACACAGACCGGCGCAGCCGGGCGGTAAAAGCAAAACACAAATAAACAAACCCAATGTATGGTTCGCGGCAATATAATGTATAGCCAGTATTCATAATATATTTATTTTTTCATTTGAAGCTGCCTACATGATTTTTTATTTCGCAGCGATCGTGCAGTGAGCGTTCCCCGAATTCTTAAAATATCTGATGTCTTGTGACTGCATTACACAGACGGAAATGGTGTCAGATGAGAGGTCGGGTGGTGCTCACCATTGTTGTAGCTTAGCCAACGCAAAGAGAGCTCCTACAACCCTGGTTTTACGCTATACGACAAAACATTCTGTTTATTTTGATTGCTTTGTACCTATATTAACTTTGCTGACTCTTCGCATGACTTCAATATGCCTTAGATTTCTCTACTTGCTTACCAGTCATCGAAGCGTCGCATGTACGCTTGTGGGGTGCGACTTTCAAGCGGAGCTTGATACAGTCAGAAGTCTAAACAACCAAAAGCATGTTTTGACTTCACACAAAATGCCCTAAAAAATTGGGAAGGAGGATCGAGAAAAAAGGACAGCATTTTCTTATTGATTTTTCTACTAAATAAAGTCGAGTTAACGCAGCGAGAGAAGGCGAAACATGGCCGAGAAATTCCAGTACAATTTGCGCTAGTAATTCTGAAGTATTTAATATGACTTCATGGTATCTAAAACACCTGGTCTGAAAGCTTTCGTCTCGAACGAGAGCTTCGAGTTTTACAAAAATGGCGAGATACAGTAGACAAAGTCTACTGCTGAAGGCACACTACTTAAGTACAAAACTCACTAGAACTATTCCCTTTTTCTCTTGTTGGGAAAGGTCCACAAGATGGAAGAAGGTTTTGGCGCTGTCATGATGTCGCCGAAGAAATGTCGAATCTGTCCTTAGGTGGTAGACTTTTAGTGGAATCATATAAACTGTCTGCAAAGGTTTCATCCTAAATCTGAACCTAACAAAAGAATACATTATAAGCGCTCTCTTTAGTGCTGGCATCACGAGGAGCTTGTTTCTCCAGCCGGGTACTTATCATTTGCAGCAAACCATAGGGGCGAACCAAGAAGGGGTGTTTTCGTTCTAGGGCACCCTTAGTGAGCCTAGGGCAATTCTTGTGATGCTTCTACGAAGCGCCGATATTGTTGCGTGTGGAGAAGCCTTCTTGATGATGATTCCGCATTGGTGCCTCGTGGTGCGGCACTGTTGGCCCGATGGAGATTGTTGGAGAGGGTTTTTACAATGGTATATTTACACATGAGAGATATACAGAACGTATACAAACTAAAGTTGACGTTAACAAAGTGAGAAATGAGTGAGGGTCTTAACCAGTTAAAACTCTCGGAGCCCTGCATGCATCTTTGTTTAGTGTCCCTGTTATTTTGTTTTGAGCGGGAAATTGATGTTCCTTTTTTCGCATTTTTCAGTCGCCAACATGCTGTTTCGGCTCTCTGTGTAGTGTGAACGCGAGCAGAGAAATTGTTTTTCTACTTTTTCTGCATTACATCGTGGTGCAGAACGTATTATTTGACATAATATTCGACTTTTAGAGGAATTCACCGAAGCATCATGTATTGTCATAAGACAGGAGTTCAATGCCCGAAGGCCCACCATCGCGACTATAAGGGAGTGGCTGGCATGCAGCCGGTGTGAGGTCTGAGATGGGCGACGTGTAAATATTGTGGGATACATGGTGCGGATCTCATCGCCAAGTTCGTGTCATGTGTCCTTACGCCAAGTACCAGTAGTGTACACTACCGTACTTTAGTGGGATACCTTCCTCATCCGACCGCTTCAGGTTAAATTTCAGAGAAGTAGTTATCGTATTTGTTATGTCTCAAACCTTATTCTAGAATTTGCAGTACAATCTGCTGTACAATATGCATAACAGTTCTGTGAGTTTAGTTTTATTTTTTAGCTCGTATTCGACAAATGTTTAGGTATACACAGCATAAATGTTTTTCATAAATATCCTTTCGGACATTGACTACAAGTCAAATACCTTTTATAAAAAAAAAGAAGATTGCTATGTGCTAGAGCACCGGTATCCCACTATAAAGAGTGTTGTATTCGTTCGTTTTGTACCGGCCAGCAAAACCAGCGGCGCGCGCACCTTTTCTTTTCGCCCCTGTGCGCCTTGATTCTACGTCTCTACTAGAAAAAGGCGCTAACAAATACACAACACGAGCACGAAGAAGGACGGGACGGATGCGCTACGTCTCTATTGATTCTACCTCTCTATTGATTCTACGTCTCTCCTCATGCCTTTACCCTCTCTTGATGCCGACGTACATAATCACCGTTCTGACAATAAACGCTGTCGTTGACTGCCCGACCATCATCCATGCTGCGGCGCTGCGCGCGCCTGTGTTACTACAGTGGCGACGAGCACGGAAACTGCCCATGCTGCCCTGAAAGTTGAAGCCCACGGCCTGCCGCAACAAGTACCGACGATCATGACCAGCCCACAGCTCCCGGTCTTGGATGACACAAGAGATAAGTGGAAAGCGTACCTTATTCGGGCTGAAGCGTATTTTGAAGCAAATACTATTACTGACTCCAAAAGGAAGAGTGCACTTCTGGTGGCAGCACTCAGCACGCAGACTGTGCAAGTGCTAGCGGGGCTAATTGCACCTCGGAGGCCAAATTCCCTTACTTACGCCCAAGCGGTCGCAGCATTAAATGACTACTACGATCCCAAGCGTCACGAGGTAGCACAAAGCTACAAGTTTTTCACCAGTTGCCAACAACGAGCAGAGTCGGTGCACGCATTCCAAGTCGAAATATGGTGCATAGCTGACAATTGCAACTTTGGAAGTGCGCTAGACGGGATGTTGAGGGACCGGATTGTTTGCGGCGTACGCTCAACTAACTTGCACAAGCAGTTACTGGTAAAGAAAGATTTAACCCTCGAGGAGGCTGAAACAATGGCCATTGCATCCGAGGCAACCGACAGCGATGCGAAAGATATGAGTGCAGAACCGCCGACTGTGCTAAAAATGCAAGCCCATCATTGCTCACCCTCTCGAGGTAACCGTACACGAGGAGCGTCGCATGACGGCGGCCGATGTGGAAGCACGAAGCACGACGATAACACCTGCCGCTGGGCTAACGCACGCTGCTATCGCTGTCGGCGACGCGGTCATTTGGCAAAGAAATGCTGCAGTGCTACAACAGATGCAAGGGTTGAAAGGTGGCCAGGGAGTGTAAAGGCACTGACAGTTGAAAGCGCGTCTAGCAACGACGACATGGATAGCGCAAACGTGTTTGAACGTTGATTTCGGGAAGAAAAAACGATTTGGAACCACCCATACGCCGCACGTTTCGATGGGGCGACGAAGAACTGGCCATGGAAGTGGATACTGGTTCCCCGGTGTGCGTCGTATCGCGCCAAGTGTACGATCGACACCACCCACAGTGGCGGCGCTTACAACCAGCACGAATGAAGCTCTCGTGTTACGCGGGACAGCTTCCGGTGTTGGGTGAACTCGAACTTCAAGTGAGGTACAAAAATGTATCTGTGCCCTGTCCGCTGATCGTGTTTGACTGTGCAGGACCCAGCCTATGTGGCCGCGATCTCATCGCTTTGCTTGACAAGACGGGCGTTCCGATTGGAGACCTAACCGCGCCGGACCTTACAACAAGTGCCGAGCCAAGCGACAATATGCTGAACCGACTGCTTGGCGAGTTCGAGGATGTTTTCTCAACAGACCTTGGACTTATCAAAGGTCCACCAGCCAGCCTGAAACTCAAGGAGACGGCGACACAAAAATTCTGTAAGCCCAGATCTCTTCCTTACGCCCTCCGCTATAAGGTCTCTTGTGAAATTGATCGGCTGGTGTCACTTGGTGTTCTATCGCCTATGCAACATGCAGAATGGGCTGCGCCTATCATGGTCGTTTTGAAAAAGGACAGAAGCGTGAGGATATGCGGTGATTTTAAGGTCACCCTCAACCCGGCATGTGAGGTAGAGCATTACCCTCTTCCGGTGATAGAGGACATGTTCGCCTTCTTAAACCCCGGCGAATATTTCAGCATCTTGGATTTAAAAAATGCATACAATCAAGTGCCCCTTGACGAAGCGTCCAGCGGGCTGTGTGTTATTAACACACACCGCGGGCTTTTCCGGCATAACAGACTTCCGTTTTGAATAGCTTCCGCACCGGCTATTTTTCAAAGAAAGATTGATGCAGTACTCGGCGGGCTGCCGGGTGTCCAAGCCTACCTTAACGACGTGCTAGTGTCAGAAGGCAAGAGTGATAACGGAGAGTAGCTCAAGAGAGTGTTGGAGCGGTTCCGAGAGCACGGCGTTAAACTTAGGATTGACAAATGCAAGTTTCGGCAGCCTTCCGTCACTTATCTTGGCCATCGTATAGATCGGCAAGGCCTCCACCCCATTGAAAAGAACGTAGACGCCGTCATGCAAGCCCCGCGCCCACGTAATGTTAGCGAATTGCGCTCGTTCCTTGGCATGTTCACGTTCTACGGCCGTTTCCTGCCCAATATGTCTACAGTGCTCAGCCCCTTGTATCAGCTCATGGAAAACGAGCCCGTTGGGAATGGCGGGAACCGCAGCAGACAGCGTTCAAAAAAGCGAAAGAAATTTTGAAGAATGCGCAACTTCTCGTTCATTTTGATCCCAACAAGGAACTGAAGCTAGAATGTGACGCTTCCCCGTGCAGCGTGCGTGCTGTTCTGTTTCACTCGGAGGGAAATGAGCACAGACCAATTGGGTTTCATTCCAGAACGTTAACAAAAGCGGAGCGAAACTACTCTCAGCTGGAGCGAGAAGCATTGGCACTGATTTTTGGCGTTTCTCGTTTCCGTGACTACCTCCTAGGTCGGCAATTCACCCGGGTAACCGACCATCAGCCACTGCTGGGACTGCTCAAGCCTGACCGCCCAACGCCGCCGATGGCCGCCGCGCGCATTCAACGATGGGCACTGTTCCTGGGAGGCTACCAGTACAAGCTACTGTACGTTCCGGGGAAACAACTACTGGCAGCAGATGCCCTCAGCCGACTACCAGCCCCGACGGCAGCGGAACCGGTAGCTGAGGGGCACCCTCCCGAGTACGTTCCGTCGTTGGAAGCCCTCGACGAAGGACGAAGGTATAGTGACGACGCACGAGTTGCAGGAGCTCACTGCCAAGAACACGTTGTTAGCCCGTGTCGCGGAACACATCTTGCATGGCTGGCCTCGAACCACAAGTGGAATGGCGCCCGACTTGTTGCCGTTTTATGCAGAAATGCATTATAGTCGGGGGTTGTCGTGCGTCCCTTGGCCGGCGTCCGCAGCACGTCTGATGATGATTGTGGCATGATGCCCCTAGAGACTGGCCAACCAAACAATCCATCACGAGATAGCTTCGCGTTCAACCACCATCGTTATCTTCCCGTAGGGCATCCGCTGAAGAAGAAGAAGGAGAAGAAGACAAAGCTGCGAAGAGGAGGGCTGCGTGAGATGATTGTGGCATGATGCCCCTAGGGATTGGCCAAACAAACAATCCATCACGAGATACCTTCGCGTTCAACCACCATCGTCATCTTCCCGTAGGGGAACCGCTGAAGAAGAAGAAGGAGAAGACAAAGCTGTGAAGAGGAGGGCTGCGTGAGTTTTGGCTGCCGTTATCCTCCTCGGCCGGCACATCTTCCCGATCTGAACCTGGTCGAAGAGCGGCTCATCGCGCCTCGACTCCCCTTCATGAGCATCAGGCGGCTGACTCGAGGCAACGGGCAGTTTGGGATCAAGGGACAGGCGGTGAACGTGCCCATCGACGTATCGAAGGTTATGCAGTGCCTTCCTCGCATGGTACCCGAGGACGTTGCGTTCAACATTCGCATTTCTGCATCCTCACAATCCCCCTCGGGGAGGTGCGGGGGAATTTTTTGATCGCAAAATGGAGCTGTCGATGGCTCACCGGCTAATCTATTGGGGCAACAGAGTCGTCATACGACGGAAGGCACAGGAAAGGATGTTGCAGCTTCTACATGAAACACACCAGGGCTCCTCGTCAATGAAAGCGGTGGCGCGGTCACTGTTCTGGTGGCCGGGCATGCACAGGGAGATTCAGGAATTGTCAGTGCAGTGTGTAAGCTGTGTAAAAAACCAGCGCGTGCCTGCGGCAGCACCACCGGTAAGTTGGCCGAAAACTGCCGAGAGGTGGTCCCGGATCCACATCGATTTTGCGGGCCCGTTAGCCGGCAAAATGATACTTGTCGTGGTAGATGCTCACACGAAGTGGATTGAAGCAGTACCCATGAGGCATGCGATCACAGCGGGTATCATTCGCTGCTTAAGAAGTATGTTTTGTCGGTTCGGTGTGCCACGCACAATCGTGTCCGGTAATGGCACGCAATTCACGAGTCAGGAGTTCGCCACGTTTGTAGCAAGAAACAATATTGTGCACCTGCGTACAGCGCCTTTCCATTCTCAGTCAAACGGAGCAGCGGAAAGAGCAGTGCGAACCATTAAAGACGGCTTGCGGAAAATGCAAGATGGCCCGCTGGAAGATAACCTCATCCGCCTGCTATTCCATTACAGGAGGACCCCGCAAAAAGAAGGAAAGTCACCCTCGGAAATGCTTCTCGGCTACCAGCTCCGTTCCCGTCTTGACACATGCCTGCCGCCAAGGGATGAGAACTTGTCGCCGGGCGCTGACGACTGCACCATCTCACCAGGCAGCTGCGTCTACGTGCGGAACTACGGTGTGGGCAAAGGGTGGACTCCTGGACGTGTAAAATCTGCTTCGGGGCAAGAATGACAGCAGTGGACACGCCAACGGGGGTAGTGCAGCGTCATATCGACCAAGTCCGCCGCCCACGCGAATCGACGCCGGAGTCTACATCTACGGGGGCGACTGAAGGCGCGGAGGCTGAAGGTGAACCTGACAGCGTGACTACTCCGGTCCTGTCTCCTGCGCTGCAATGTACGCCCAGGCGGAAGGAGCACGAGCGAAGCCCAGAGCTACCGGCACGGGATGGTCTGAGTAGGTTTCCAACACCAGCTGCTACGGAACCTCCAGTCGTCCAGGCCGAGCACCCTCCTGAGCTGGTCCCACATCAGCCCACTCTGAGGCGATCGACAAGACTTAGGAAACCGGTACAACGGTTCCACTTTTAAGAGGAAATAAATGTTGTATTCGTTCGTTTTGTACCGGTCAGCAAAACCAGCTGCGCGCACACCTTTTCTTTTCGGCCCTGTGCGCCTTGATTCTCCTTCTCTCCCCCTCCATTTACCCTCTCTTGATCGCAACGTATATAATCACCGTTCTGGCAATAAACGCCGTCGTTGACTGCCCGACCATCGTCCATGCTGATGAGCTGCGCGCGCCTGTGTTACTACAGAGACCCAGCTTCCAATCTCATAAAAACTAAATTGTGTTTTGACGCACTCATCGCGCAGGGGTCATTTTTCCGACAGAAAATGATGGATTTTCGCACAAAAGGCCCAAAGGTTTCGCCTTTCAAAACACATTGGGCGCACAGCAGTTCCATTTGCTGCAAATCCCGTTTAAAAACCGTAGACTTCAGCGGCATCGGCCACCTAAATGCCTCTGTTCTTTCCCTGAAAACTTGTTATGATTTGACCCTCACTGCCCACTTTTATCATGATAAACACTGTGGGGGTTTTGTCATGTCAGTTTTAATTTACCCTCGTTGTGCTTCTGCTTGCGCGCCATGAATTGCGTGTCGCTAAGAGGGGTGCGAGCGCTTTTGGTGTTTTTGTTTAACAATATAGTTCAAACAATTTACGACGTGTTATGCAAAACTAAAGTGCATGATTACTTTTAAATACAAGTACACTGCGAAAAATTACTTTTTATTGAAAAGGCAGTGCGAAGCTCATTAAAAATCCGAGTTTTTTTGTGACTACATTTATGATTATGTCACAAATGGCTTTTCTGTGACTAATGCTTTTTGTTTGCTAAATCCCCCCAAAGAGGATAAACAGTGCAACCAAACAAGGATGGAAAAACTTTAAAGGTATTTAAAGCCTTCCGGTAACATTTCCTTTAGTCTAGCATTGCTGCAGATATTCATTGATCGAAAAACAGGCAGGCAATATTTTCCGGTTAAAATAGCCCAAGAAAGCCTACTGTACTTCAAAATATGGGGTGCACATGCGTTTCGTCTTAGAGAGTTGAACGCGGTAGTCAGCCACAGGAAGCCATGGTACGACATCGCCAGTCATAGTAGACGACCGCTCGAGTAACGCCCGAAGTGGTAGACTACCACGTTCATGGCTGACGTGTTTCTGAGAGTCGAGTTTGCGCCGAATTCCCGGTTTCGCAGCGTGAAAATACATTAAGACCACCGCGCCCCAATGGTGCCTCTGCGCAGGGCGGATATCTACGCCCTTTGATGTCACTCGCACATATCCTGCCTTATTCAGCAACCGTGAATTACGAGTCTGTAGCCGCTGCCGGCTTTCCAGCCCAACCAGATTGTTAACGGCATAGAATCAATACAAATCACTGAAACTCCTTTCTGTTGGCACCGACAACTTCGCCAGGTTTTTCTTTTTTTTTTTTGTTCAGGTCTGACCAATGCTACGCGTGGGACTTGAGAGAAAACGCGCGGAAAACGGCGCCACTATGGCTGCCCCAGAGTGCTTTATATTTTGCCAATAAACAGGGTCGGCCCACATTTTGTGCTTGTAAGCATGTTGCTGCAACACAATTGCCACGTGCACATATTTCCTTCGCTTGCAACTTAAACAAGGTGATTATTCCAGAGTGCATTATTGCAAGACTAACAGGTGCGCTATGTCCGCAGAGTCCTCCGAACGCTTTCCACAGCCGCGCTGGTGTGTGAGCGGAGAGAGCAAAAGCTGATGCATTACTTAGGATCTTCAATGTGCAATAATTCTTTAGGGAAATAAGTCACTGTCTCAGTCACATGGAGTGTAGAACGCGGAAAATGCCAACCTTATGTAGCTATCCGAAAGTCTGGCCTTTAGAGACTTTTTGCGTTGAATCCTGTCTGAGCTCCAAACAAATCGGCTGCGTGAGGCTGTTGCGATTTTCTCAGTGACAAAAGTAAAGCGGGAAAATATTCCATAGTTACATTTACATTATTTGGCTCATTAAATGAGGGTAATTCGGAAAAGTGAAATGTATAATACATTTGTCGAGTTTTTTATTCATGCTGTATATTCACTGGGTGAAACGCAACAATTGCAGCTAATATATTGCGACACTTACTGAAGATAATAAATATTTTATTCACACGGTCTTCATTAGAAGAAACTTATTCAGCTCGATGCATGTTCCCAAGTTGGCCACTCAGATAATTTTGTCGTTTTCGTATTATCCCATGAGAGTGAAAATGCTTGCTTTGGACGCCGACTCACACGTCAAAACGGAAGAAAAAGACGCACCTCTAAATGCACTACGAAAGCACCGCCTATTGACATCGCATCCTTAGGGGTTCAACCTCATAATGGCGCTTCCCAAAACAACCATCTGGGCTTATGTAAATGGCCGTGCGAAACAAAGCACGAAGAGAGAAAGCGAGACTGCGAACCTTAGTCATCTTTGCGAAGAATTCTCCGGTTGGAGGGAGGTCTTAAGGCGCCAACCTGTTGGGAAATATTGCTTTAAAGAGAAGACTTTGACGATAAAAACTCGCCCTCGTTTCACTAAATGAATAAGCGGTGAGAGGGAATTGCTGTGGCCTGTAATTCAAGTGACGCTTGCACACTGCCTCTAATATCTTTTGTACTCTACCCGGGCCGCACATCACGAGAGCCTACTTTCTCTGACAGGCATAATGATCGTTTGCGTAGCGAACAAACATCAATCTCTTCCCATAGTCCGAATCGCACCGGACACCTTCGCTTTACGAAGTCAACCTCTATCCGATTACGCCACGACAGAGGACCTCCATTACATCACCTCACCTTTCAAATGATTCAAGGATCGCGTTACCACGATTCTTATAGTCTGTAAATTAGGTACGCATGCTTCAGGCGGGATTGGTGCGTTTGCTGTCGGAATTATTCTCACAACGTTCATTTTACTTTGAGTTGACTTTAAAACCCTTCGCGTTCCCTCACGTCATTTCGAGAAAGAGTTTGTTGATTTTTCTCTTGCCTAGTCTTTCTCAGCAATACATACGCGGTGTTAAAAAGGTTACGTTTCCACAAAACAGCAAACACAGTTACAGATCACGCAATTGCTTGAAGTTTCCACTTCAAAACAATAGCCCAAACACGTACTCCCAAGCGAACAGAAGCAGTCAAAGTCGGGGTGCAACGCAGTGCCAGCGCGGACACTGCCAGCAAGACAAACTCGTCCTCCTTTTCAATTCATTTCAATTAAGTTCAGTGCGTGATTTAGACGTCACGAGCAACGAAGAAAATGAGCAATAACATATAGGTCAGGCGGTGAGTAGCAGGACGACGTGTTTGCAGCATGATTAGCTCGAAGGCTCCGTCCTTGCTAAGCTTTCTTTCGCTCGGTGGGCTTCACCGAAAACGCGAGCTCATCACTCGAGGCGCACATAGTGCTGTTGCAGTGAAAAGCACCTACATGGAACTAATTCTGGGCATGACGGAGTTTCTGCGAGAAAAGACGTGCATAGGGTGCATTCTTATTAGCGTTTCATTGAAGGCGGATATCGCCGCATTTCTTTGCCTAATTAATTAATATGTTAGTAAAAATGTTCTACATTTACCTTTGTCGCCATGACTGGGCACGGCAGGAGTTAAAACGTTATTGAAATTGCAGATAGAATTGCTAGTGACAATTGATTCGGTATTTTCGGACACGTTATTACGGGCATTCTCTCAGGGGCGCAGTCAGTAGGGTTCGCCATAAACAAGTACAAGAAACGAAGCCCCATTTTTGAAAACGGACATTTACCAAACCGTAATTTTTAGTCTCCGCAGTTAAAAAACCAAGACATTGTGGAGAGCGTGTACGTGAGCGCGCGCCTCTCGCCGACCGCCCTGCAGCTAACAAATCCAATAAAATGCCGAGCACCTGTGTCTGAGTGTGTGTCGACCATAGCCCTGCGTCCCCTGCGACTATTTGCCTAAAGTATGCTGTTAAGTGATCTGATAAGGTTATAATCCTTTTCGCGAACCGAGCCTGTATGTTCTGTTTAGCGAAACCGGTTTCTTTAGACGTGTTCGGTAGGTCATTTTTTGCAAAATCAGAGGCAATAATACTAGTCGGGAACAAATTCGGCAAGCACTTCCACGATCTACAAAAGCAAGCGGGCAGGAGTAGTTGGTCATGGCAAAAGTTGACGCGATGATTTATGCTCCTAATGTCTTTATGTAAACATGTCACAAATAGGGCGAAAACATCTGAGAGACTACGCAACGTAGCCTTTAGTTTTCGACCACCGCTGTTCGTTTCTTTTTGGTTCCTTTCGTTTTTTTATTTTTCAGCATTTTGCTCCGTGCGAATGCGCCATCCCACCTTCTGGCGGTTCGACACATCTCAATACGGCGGCCGTCATCTTACTTAGGTGAGTTGGACGCGGGTATTGATTGTCGCCAACGGTGTCGTCTGTGCATTTTGAAGATGCACACCATTGCCGCCACTTTTCATCTTTGCTGGTCAACCGTATTTGGAGAGGGTGTTAACGTGGTTTATTCACAATGCGAACGTTTATTCAGATGGCATAGTGGTTTTTTGGGTGAGACGCATCACAAGCGGTGAACATTTATGGTATCTTCGGCTGGTCGTTTTTGGGCGCTCTAACGCACTCTCGAATTGGGCGGCGTATTCGGCTGGTTGAAATGGGTCGCTCTGAGAGCGTTCGGCTGGTTCTTTGAGATCGTGCGCCTCTCGCTCAGAGTACTCCAATGCGCTCCGACATCGACTGCCAGAGCAACTGCACGCACCCGGCGAGATGAGGTCACGTGACCGGTTTTGGTGGGTCACGTGAGCCCATCTCGCCGTTGCATTATCTCTTTCTCTATTCCATGAAAGAAATGCGACGTTAGGTAGGCGGTGAGTGGCTTGTGGTGGGCTGCGCAGACGTCATTCCCCTTGTGCTTCGCGTACTAGCTGTGCTGCCAGTTCTTGTGATGTCGAAGCGAGTGTGCTAGCGTTGGATACACCGTCGGTGCTTCTAGCTAGCACGCAGGACAGCACCAACACTAGCTCGGACGACGACGACGCTCGGGTATAGGCGACGAAGTTCGCCCAGTTGTTCACTTTGCCGTAAAGATACCTGAGGTGAACAACTACGTGGACACGGCAGTGAACGTTTATCGGAGAAAGAGGTAAGAAATCACCTACACCGAATGTGTCAAACAGTAACATCGGTTTTATTTTTTTGAACAGTTTCGCAGGAACTTCCGCCTACCACGAAAGGCGTGCTGTGAGCTTATTCAGAAGTTTGAAGAGTCCATCTTTTGCCCGTCAGGTAGACGTAGTGGTGGCTCGCCTGCAAAAAAGACCGGACGAGCACATTCTTTCCTTCCTTTGGTAAGCTTGTAAATTTTAGATATGCAAGGAGTTACGATTTGCGTGTGCGCTAGGAGCTTGATAGCTTCACGTGGTTCGATGGTAATGGGCTTTTTTTTTTCTGTGCTCATGTTTGCTTACTGCTGTTGTTCGGCTTGAATCTGCGATGCCTGATTCCCTTGAAAGAGCAGATTCGCGCAATATTCTCCGCAGCATCAATTTTTTTCACTTCCGTGTATATCGGAGTAGAAAACCCCCTGGTAAGCCGCGGCCGTGGGAGAAAACGAAGGCTGTACAACCCTCTTTTCGCGCTGTGCACATTCACGCTTCGTTTTCGGATTACTACTGGAAGTGGGCACCATTTTAGAGGTCATGCAGCTTTCAATAAACTGTAGCGCTAAAAAGGCGCATGAGCGATGCGGAGTGATTGCATCATTGTACACCTTTTCTTTTTAACTGACACATTTTATATCTACAATTTAGGGTCTTTCTGAGCCGAAATCACTTACCCGCCACTCTGCAAGCAGGCAGGCTCTATTCGCGGTGGTGTGACAACGCTTTATGGGAAAGCTGGCTCATTAGGCAGTTGGTAGCCTGGCAGTTTTGGCGGGATAGGCAATGACGAACGTAGTGCTCACCTGTGTACATTGACGAGGCAATGTGTTTTTTTTTTTTGCTAGGTATGCAAGCAACAAGGCATCAATGCGAGAAGTGGCCATTCTCTTCAACATGGCTGAGTCCACCCAGCTTGCAGTAATTGAAAGAGTTCTTCAATATCTCTGCTACATCGCTCCAGATGTTATCATCCTTGGCAGCGACAAGGCCGCTTTGGCTGAAGCTTTTGAGAAAGTGAGCACCTTTGCATGATTTATATGTGTAATAAGTAGCAAAGTATAAGCTGGCAGGCTCTCTCGACTAGAAACACTCAGTACAAATATATATGTGCGCCACAAGATTCCACCACACTTGGCAGTTTATGCGGTGCTTTTCTGCACAGCAGGGACATACCACTGCATTACACGTACCTCTCACGGAATAATATGCCGCACAATTGTTTACGTTGTGTAACAGCAATGGTACATAGCTTTCCCTGCTCATTCAATTTTCAGATCGCTGGCTTCCCCAATGTCATTGGTTGCATCGATGGAACATACATACCTATGCGTTGCCCAAATAACAAGATGACGTCAACCTATGGAAACAGGCACAAGCAGGTCTCATTGACTATGCAAGGTATCTGCGATGCCAAATGCCGCTTTCAAGATGGTTTTACTAGAACACCAGGGAAAATCGACGCGAGAGTTCTGAGACTGTCCTTGGTACATGAAGATCTGCCAACAATATGAGAGATCAACAAATACCACCTCCTCGGCGACGCTGCTTACCCCATCAGAGAACATTTACTCGCGCCTTACAAGCACTACGGGACCATGACACTAGCAAAACTCGCATACAACCACCGCCATACTGTCACAACAGTGAAAAGTGAAAACGCGTTTGGTTTGCTGAAGCAACGATTCAGACAACTTCGATACGTGGAGTTCACAACGGTGGACAAGATCACACAGTTCATTGTTGCCTGCTGTGTTCTCCATAACATTTGCCTAGAAGCACGTGACTGCACTGTGGACGACCTCCTGACTGATGCGGAACGAGAAGAAAGAACCGAGGACCTTGATGGGCACAACCGAGGCAACCAGGCGGAACTAAAGGCATCTCAGCCAAGTGAAACTGCACGTGAAAGTGCGTTTCGCCACTTGGGAGAACTGAAAAGGGACAATTTGGCCCAGCTGTTCTGAGAAGGCAGTGGAAACAGCCTGAGGTGTGCATTGAAGGACAGTGTACATACTGCTGAGGACGATTAACAAAAGGGTGTGTTTCATTGATTAAAATAATTTATTGCATAGTGAAGCAAAACTTCAACAGCAAACGTTGTATTTTTATTGTATATAATAATATATTGCACAGTGAAGCAATAAAAATTGAACAGCGAACATTGTTGTATTATTTGCTTGCAGAAAAAAAGTCGTTCAACAGCTTTTTAATGGCCCAGTCTTTTTGTGGCCATCTAAAGCTGCTAACCAGGACAAAATGGCAATAACATATTAGATTGAATAGGTCATGAAAGTAAAAACGTACTACACATTGAAATGTAGGTACACTGCTCCAGCATCACAAAAAATAGACAGGTAACATTGCAGCAAGCTTGTAAAAGTAAAATATATTGCACATTTGAATACTAGCGCAACTGAACACTTGAAGTGCAAACAAAAAAGAGTAGTCAAAAGTTTAAAACATTCGCTGAAATTACATGGAATGCAGCTGTCACCAGAGAAAAGTAATCCTTGCCCAGCAGTGTGAACACTGCTACAAAAAAAAATTACACATTAAAATGTACTCCACACTCAGATATAGGAACAAAAGTGCAACCTCGAAAAAACAAAATATTCCAGAACGATAAAAGCACAACACTACAAGGTTATAAAAATATATATATTGCACATCTGATTATGGCCCAGCTGCAACACTGAAGACGAGAAAAAAAGTGACTGTGCTGCAACTGCAACCACAGAAAATTAAAAACTTACAGGAGCGC
Source organism: Haemaphysalis longicornis (assembly GCF_048455015.1). Lineage (NCBI taxonomy): Eukaryota > Metazoa > Arthropoda > Arachnida > Ixodida > Ixodidae > Haemaphysalis > Haemaphysalis longicornis. The sequence goes on from NW_027526233.1 coordinate 49,184,440, forward strand.
AAAACATCACAACTGGAAACTTCCAGAGAAAAAACAGTTCGAACAAAAAAATATTGCACATCTTGCATTAGTACACAAGTGCCATTTTTAGATCAAATTTACAACTAGTAAATAAAATAAAACACTCAAAGAAAATAAAACCAAAGCATTGGAAACGAATGTCTTATGGTGCACAATCTTTCTTTAGGAGTTCTTAGATAGCTGCCATGTGCCGATCATGTGCTGTAAGCAACTCCTGGTGCCGCTCTTCCCTCCTACGCTCTCGTTCTTCCTTCCTCTGTTCTTTTTCTTCTCTCATCTTTCGCATCTCTTCAAAAAACAGTGCCATGTTTTGTGTCCTGCGCAGGCTAGCACGCAGGTTCCTATCAGCTTTTCGCTTCTTCATGGGCATCTCTGCAACTTCTTGTGCAGTCGAACTTTCTTCAGGGGATGCACCAGGGGGAATGTTCGCAGCCTCTCCATCATTCTCCAAATCTGAATTACTCTGCGTGCTGCGACCTGACCTCCCGTTGCTGGCAGTTGATGAAGTGGTTTGTACAGGACCTTGTTTACACCCCTCAAAACGTCTGGTTCTAAGCTGTTGTCGATAGCCTTAATGGCAGCAAATTCGTCTTCATATGACACACGGCCTGGAGCACTACCTGAAGTTCTGTTGTTTTTGTCTTCGCTTCTTTTGCGTTTTTCAAGAGTCTTGAAACGAGTTTCACACTGCACTGCTGTGCGCGAGACACCGAGTACACGAAAAGTGTCCCGAGCAATCTGGCCGAACATGTCCCGCTTGATTTTAAACTTATTGAGTGGACCTACTTTGGGCGAGTAGCAGGCATTGCTGTCCAACAGCAGCCTTGTTTCTCAAGGGGTCCATGCCACTGTTAAGAAAAAAATGCGTGCATAGGAATTAGCCACCTACCAGAGGAAGGTGAGTGAATGCTTTATAAAAAATTAACCTATACCGATCACGGACATAAAAACAATGGTGTGTACACTGTACACTCAGGATGAAGATCCGCGTTTCCAAGGGGTAAAGGTGATGAGCTCCGTAATGCAGGATAGGCAACAAGCATGTGAATCGTTAAAATATAGGAGAAACCCAAAACTAATGCGCTGGGCTGGCAGGCAAGCTCTGCGGGAAAAAAAAAGAAACCCGGACACTGCAACTTCTGCAAGGTGACTCGCGCGCACATGTATTTATTTGTTAAGCTAGCAGTGGTCCTTCGTTGAACACCTGCAGCTTCGTGCCAACCGTTACTCTTTCTCGTCTTCCATAGCACACAGGGAAGATCGCTGGGGCTTACTCTGGGCGCCTGACAACCGTACTCTTTTTATTTAAAGCAAAGTGCGCGCTGCATATGCCCGTTTTGCAAGGCACTGGCTGTCACCAGTCCCTGACTGGTCTGATAGCGGACACACATAGAAAAACAATAACCAAAGGTACCCTACAGTCGCAGAAAACAGCAAAAAAAAATAAAAGTTAATGGGCAGAAGTCGGCATTGTTTACATCGCACGTCGCGCAGCGCCGATCCACTGCTGACGTCTTTCCGCTTCGCATGGTCTCCAAGGGAAATAACAAATAATTTTTCGGCAGCTTGCCCTCCGCGTTTTTTAGACGTTGTGGTAGCCATATACACAGCATTACACACGTGTACGCATTCAAGCTAGATTTTTTCTAACGGCGGCAAAATCTCCTCCCCGTATTAAGGCTCCTTCAGGTGGACCAACATATAAACGGCGCCACTGTTAGGTGCCGCTACGGTCTCGAAACACCAGTACACGGAGCCTATAGGGTGATCGCTTTCAAGAATTGTGACCCAAAACTAAGTTAGTTTAACTATATTTATGACAAAAGGAGATCAATTTATGCAAGCATGTATCGTATTTATTCATGTACAGGGTGACCACTTTTCAAGAAATGTAAGCCATTAGGGCCTGCCATGCCATATATTTCAGTAAAATGTTGCACCTTCAAATTGATTATGGCCTAGGGATCAACCTACATCGAAAAAATAAAGCACCTACTGATCTCCAGTCTTCATCCATTTGTCAGTAATGCTAAACGATATTTGCTGTGAGATCGACATACCTTTTGACACTGCACCCGGGCTCGTCGGTTCCTCGTTTGGCGCATCTGCGTCGAGCAGGTCGTCGAAGCTTGAGCTTTGCCCACCCCCTGTTTGACAGCCATAAGAAAATAATAAAAATGTGAGACACAGTTTTACTAAATAATGGGAACCTGACATGTGCGCTTTGTTAACGTTGTACAGTGAAATTACTTGTTGCTGTAACTGATGAATACACGTTTAAATCCAATGGACAGTTACACTGAATCAGCATTGACAATGTGAAAAGCAATTTCATGTACTGCAGACAACCCACGTAACTGACTCAGTTGAGTTCGAATTCAGGTTAAGTAATCGTCATGCCTTCGTAATCTACAAGCACGGATGCTAGTCGGAGCACATGCATTTCTTGGAAATACAGCTCAAGAAATGGTCAATACACAAATATCAAGTTGGCAGAAACGAGCACTGTCCGTTAATTTTGTTTTTTTGCTCGTATTTCCACAAAATGCCTCCGTAATGCCGCCCGGAAAAATAAACAAAGCAAGTGCATACATTTCACCCGTACCGATGCCGCTTAGCTTCCGTCAAGACGTAACAAACAACTTACTTAAGGCCATCTGAATTTTCAATGTTTACAGTAAATGTTCTGCTCTGAATTGCGGATAAGCGCCCCGCACTAACTCAACCACCGCGGTGGCATGGAGCAAAGCCGCAGTGAGCGCCAATTGTCTCAACCATCGAGCGCCACTGTTATTCTTTCGTACAAGTTAAACACGCAGCCTGTTGATGAATAACTGGTAATTAAAAAAGCTTAACAAGACTGGACTGTGCTAGAAACGCACAGTACACCACGCGAATATTACTTCATCACACCTACGATTTCCGCATTCCGGCGGCAACGCTGTCAAGCGGTACTTCAACTGTTGGCGCGCTTTTCCCGACGAGCGGTCTCGTGGGTTCACTCGCGCTTATGCGCTCTAATGCACTACTGCGAGGCTTACGCTTGCAAACAAAATAGCCTTGAACTTACCGTCAACGAGAATGCTTAGCAGTCGTCGTGCTGGCGATGCAGTGTTTTCGGAAGAGATCATTAAAAACTGCGCACCTGTAGCCGCGTCGCTGAAGGCAGCCATCTTCTTTGTTGATGCGGGGAGGAGAGATGCGTCGCTCAGGAGTGATCCGGACCTTTTGAGCCGCTCTTTTTGAAGAGTAAGTGAGCCGTGGCTCAGTAAAAGTGAGCAGCGGTTTTTTTGGAGAGAGGGAGCCCCTTCTCGCCCCCTCAGTGATCCGTGTTTAACGGGGCGAGCCACAGCCCCACAGCCCAGCAAACCATGGAGAAAGAGCCAACGGAGCCGAAAAGCCGGGTCAAAGCTCTCTGCGCCAGCTATTGCCGGCGAGAGAAAGCAACTCCACTCCCGGGCCAGCTGGGGCTAATTTTCCAAATTCCTCTAGCGCCCCCTGTCGTGGGAGCAGACAATTCGAGCCAGGAGAACCGGATGCAGTTTTGATCCGTTCTTCGGCTCTTCCGGCTCTTCCGCTCTGTTATTGAGCCGAAGAACCGAAGACCCGGGTCAAATGAGCCGTCTCTCTGCGCCATCTATTATCGGCGCTGGAAAGCAAGTGTACTGCCGGACCAGTTGGGGCTAATTTTTCAAATTCCTCCAGCGCGCCCCCTGTCGTGGGAGCAGACACTTCGAGTCAGGAGAACCGGATGCAGTTTTGACCCGTTCTTCAGCTCTTCCGGCTCTTCCGCTCAGTTACTGAACCGAAGAACGGCTCCGCTCTTTTCGATAGCCGCTCTTCGCGAAGCGGATCTTCTCAGGCGCCATTTGGGAACCGCGGCGGCGGCTGCCATGAATGACAGATCGGGAGGCAGCAATGGCAGCCGTCAACGAACTGCGTCTGTATTTTCAAAGTAATAGGAAAATAAACTCCTGTGACCATATGATTCACTACAGTTACATTTGTGCGTGCAGCTGTTGTCCGAGTCAGGAACGAGCCGGATCTTCTCAACCGCTCAGTTCCGCGGCGATTTTCGGCTCCCGGCGGTTCTTTGGCAGAGCGGCTCTCCTAAGAACAGACGTTCAGCGGCTGCTCGCTCGATTAGAGAATCGTGCTGACCATGGCTGAGTCGTGTCGGCACGTTCCGGTAGAGTTATTAGAGGCGTATCGGCCAACCCACTTGGGTCTCCTGTGCAACTTTTGCGTCATCTATTATCGCTGCCGAAAAGCGGACCCTTCTCGCTTCGAATAAACTGAACAAAGTGTTGTTCACCACCACAATACTAAAATTAGTTTGTTGTATCATGTTTTCCAGAATCATTTTTTCTGGCGTCACAGCTCACTAGTAGATATCATATTTGTGAGGTTATAAAGTTGACAACAAATTGAATTTTTTTCTTGATATATCGACCGAGAGTGATTCTGAAATACCACTGACACATAAAAACTTTTGTAATGATTGTGAGGCCAATTATTTTCAGCACAAATACACCTGATGTTGTTACAAAATAAATGACTCGGTACTTTGAGTAACAATTGAATAATAATTTAGATTATGCATGCTTGAGATAGGTTACATACCTAAATGAACCGCTGAACCGTTCAAATGAATCGGTTCACTTCAGGGAACGGAGCCGTTATGAGCCGCTCACTGAAGTGAGCCGTTATGCCCATCTCTAGTGGGGAGCACGACCGGCGTGGCGGGGAGGAATGCGGCGGCGCTAATATCGACGGCGTCGAGGAAGTTCCCTCTGCCACAACTTCCGCCCTGTCACCGCTCTCGAAAATTTCCAAGTGTTCGGCTGGCGTGTCGTGTCTCCGACTCGGACCGAGAAGAGCCTCCGGATTCAGCCGCTCCGGTTTGTTGTCATTATGCGCTCAAGAAAAATATATTTATTGCTGGTCGAAACTCTACATCGGCTTGGTAGACCTGTTGTGATTATGTCATACTTTCAGAGGAGCCGTAACAACGGGAAGTAAAATGTTAGACACAAAGGACTCCTTACCCATTAGAATGCGAACGGGTTGCATTTTATTTCAAGCTGGGCAATCGTCTTCGTTTAGTTGGTACGGCCGTCATGATTACATATTTATAGTGCATTAAAAAACTAATCACGGTAAGGTACCCGGTACAGGTTTTAATGGGAACAACCACTTCCCTCCACCTCTGCGCAGTCCCAGTAGCGCCGGTGGCCCAACGGGTACCTTACAGGGACGGGTTCTCTTCTCCGCAATAACTTTATATATCGTCTTGAATTGCGACAACGTTTTTGTGATGAGTATGTATGCATGTATTGATGCATACATACGTATTGATGTATTGATTTTTTGATGCATGAGTATGTATGCATGGATTACACATGTATGCGGTTGTGTAATCCTCCTGTCATAACTGTTTAGGTTGTATATGGCAGTGGCGATTGCAGGGGCAGTTTGGGCCTGCCTGTTTGCTCAAAGTGAGCCATTGCTCCTTGTTTGGTGTGTCTCCTTCTTTGGCGTAAATCGGCGTTCCGCGTTAAACCTGGGGCGAATAACCTGTTGCTTCCCCCATCGCACCATACATAACAAAGCGTAAAATATTTAGGAAGCAAATTTTGTACGACGTTAGTCGTTAACATTTGCGTTCTCAATAAACAAAATTGGTGGGAGATGTTCGTAAACAGTTCGTCTACGCGGCATCACTGCAGCACGCACAAAAACTAACAGATTCACAATTTAAAAACTGGATACCGCCAGCAAAGCTGACTGACGGGCCATTTTATGGCACGAGAACAGTTTAAAGCCCAAAACATACGTTTTTGTTCTCCTAAGTGCAAGCCGAATTGCTAAAGTTACAGTGGGCTTTCAACCCATAAACACGCCAAAGACTGCTGTTATCATTCCAGGTCATTTGAAGAGAAGGAAACAGACGAGAACGTTTATTTTTTCAGAAAACATTTCGTACGAATCAACAGTGCGGAGCAGTAGGAGACCTGTTTGCTTAGCTCCGACCCCTAAATACGGATTAAGGTCGTCCAACTGGCCTAAAATGCCGCTCGCGCCCAAGTGCTGCAGGCCGCCTTCTGAGGGGGTGGAATTCAGGAAGGCTCCCACTTCCCCATCCTCCTTTGACCCAGTTTTGGGCGAAAATAAAGTTATTATTATCATCATCATCTCACCTAGTTCTGTACAAGAAGAGGGTTCCAGAGCACTACTATTTTGCAGGTGATCTCTGTTTGCCGATACGATAAGAAAATATTAATGCAGCAGTAATGATACCAGGTCAAAGTTTCATACATAGATTTTATTACAAGTCAAAATCAGTTTGTGCATTTTCGCATGATCCCCAGACAATTATAAAGAGTGATTGTGAGAGTAAATATTACCAAATAATGAAGTTAGGAACAGTTGAGGGGTGTAATAATAAATACCAGGAAAAAACGGAGTGCACCAAATTATTCCTTCTGCTTCTGTAAACGTTGACGGAGGTTGGTCTTGAAATTTTAAAAAAAGCGTTTGTTTCGTTTGTATTGGACAAAAATTAGCTATTGCCTGCCACAAAGGTAGTATTCAGGTAGTTCTAATTGCTGCATATTTTACGCACAAGTTTCCAATGGAAGAGCGTCTATGGGAGGGAAATATTTCATTAAATCGAAGTTGAATATGCTAGATGAGAATTCAAGCTATTGAGAGATTGAAGCGAGGAAATAAAGAAAGTGGATTTCACAATAATTGCGGCCTTGAGTATTGATAGTCGGAAAGTAACGAAGTATAAGCCGGGTATTGGCTATACGCACAGCGGGACACGGGTTATACGTCACCGGGTTTTACGAAAATACGGGTTTTGTGAAGTCCTCGTAGAAGCAAACCAATAACAACCTCTGTTGTACGACCTGATTTCCTGCATGCCCCACGTTATCCGACGACACAGGCGAAGCACCCACCTACCGACAGACAAAAGGACAATTCTAGGGGCCTCTTCCGCGAGTTGGGGGCCTCTTCCGCAGCCCACTCATTCGGTACTCTCATGGCACAGCTTTTCCACGTCTTATGTTTCGTTTCTCTACCTTACAGCCCCTTCCCGCTCCCAGATCGATCTCTTTTCCCCTGTTCTCAACGTTAGACTGAAGCGCTTGGGCTTCCACATGGGTTTGTCGTTACCGCAGCGAAATTTTGTGTTCTGTAAAGTAATGTCGCTGTCCCGAAAGCGAACAGTTCTGTTGCTGAGCAACAAACTCAAAATTTGCGAATAGGTGGTGCAGCGGCATACAGTCTTAAAAACTACCATTGCGCGTGACTCCAGCAAAAGCTACTTTTGCACGAGACGAAACTTAAAAAAAAAAACTCCGAATTTCAAGCAATTGGTTGACATAAAAACCGCCCAGAAAACTATGTAATAAATCGCGGTGACTAGCGGGAATAGTGGCAGTGGACAGTGCTAGAAGGTTTTTTTAAGTACACTGTGATTATCACCTTCAATGCATTATTTTTTCGCATTGAGTTTTTTTGTAAATTTCGGTTTCCGAATCCTTTGTAATTTCAATGAAGTTTCTTGGAAACCTTTCGCGCGAAAATAATTATAGCGGTAATTGTTGTTGTTCAAGTTTCACTACACCCGAAATTTACGACTCTTTTTCACTGTTGCGAGTAAGTTGTATAAACGGGGTTTTCCTCTAAAATAGAAACGTTTCGGTTTTACAAAATTTTGAATATGTGGCGCAGTAGGTGCGATGGTTGGAAACAAAAGAAAAGCAAAGCGAGGTCAGAGTCGGCGTTTAGAGAACGAGGGCGCCTTTATAGGTTACGGATGCCCAAATCAGCTTCCGGATTTGCAGGGGCATATAGTCAGTGTACTTGAAATTGTTATGAACCGTAGTAAATGAACAACGGTTCGGACAAATTTCTGGTTTGCAGGTACGCGGCTCTTGATACTTCGAGAAACGTAAAAAAATTTATTTGTTGGCAAGAGGTGTTGACTTTTCTTATTCACCCAAAGTGAGAGATAGTATATTGTTGTTAAGACTAGACTTATGGTAACAACTGATGCACTCGGTGATAATATGACAGTGTTATCGGCGTAAAAAGACGATTTACAGCTAACAGTTTGGAAGATCAATAATGTAGATAAAAATAAAATTGCTCCAGGCATTCATGTGGACGCCGTTATTAGCGGTTGGGAAACTTGATAGTACGTTACATGAAAAGAAAGCCTGTTTCCTATTTGACAGATAGGTTTAAAAAACGTTATAGGTGACCCACTTCCCCCGTAGATTTAAAATATCTATAGAAATGGTTTCGTTAATAGGAACAGAGGCCTTGCTAAGGCCTGCAAATTATGCTCGTGCAAAGTGCGGTTTAATCCCCCGTGTATAACAAAGCGCGTAGTCGACTTCGGTTTTATTCTTACTGGTGTGGGGGATAATGCCGCAGTCAGTCGAGAAACTATATCGGAATCTGTATTGATGAGGTGCGAGAATCATAAATGTTGATCAATATTTGGTCGAGCGATTTACCAAACACATTTTACGAATCATGATGAAGGATGGCAGCATGGAGATTGGACGGTCATTGGCAATACGTTTTCTGTTTTTTAAACATTTCATGTAGTATTGCATATTAAAGCTGTTGAATAATATTCTTACAAAATAAAAATCAAGTTAATTACTTGGCTAAAGGAGCTTCCTCTAGCAATCGGCATTAATTTCCCACTACTGGGACAATACTGAAAATGCTGAACTCATTATTCCTATCTAATTTATTATAACCACCATTTCTTCCAGGTAGTCAGAAAGAGAATAAAGTACAAAGGAAGTCGTTGTAATCGTTGAGCGACATTTCGTAGGTCGTGGAGTTCACAACCGTAGAATTGTTGGTTAATTATACTGGCAATGTCGAATGAGTCATTGTAAGCAACAGTGGAGGATATGAAATTTGTTATGTGAGAGTAAAATAAACATGCAACGATTTTTAATTGAAAAGGATGTCCCTTGTTTTTATAAGAAATGATAAAAAAGGCCGACCAAAAATAAAAGAACTGCGGGTAGCGCTACGCAAGCAGTAAATGTCGCACAATAATGTCTGTCCCATCTTCGACAACAGAAAATAAACGGGTCATGAGAAAACTCAGCGAGAGCATAGAAGCAAAAAGTTCAACTCGCAAAACTGACGTATATCCCACCAAACAGAGTGAACACCTTAGGTGGTGGCTGGTCGATCATGCCCACATGTCGTCGTCGTACTATCGCAGAGGCATGGGGCACTGTAGCACATCCGCCAGCCACCATGCACCGGGCAGGGGTGATCACCCACGTTCCCCTCCGATGCCCACATTCTTGATTATGAATCATCACTCAGGCGGTAGTGTATAGACTCCACTGACAGTAACGTGTGCACTGCATCCACCAGATCAGCATCCGATTATGGATGCCTTTTTCTTTTTTTGCGCCTGTTTGGTACAAAATCATCATACAACTTATTAGTAGTATTTCTGAAATTTGCTAGTTTATTTATTTGGAATTGCTATCCAAATTCCGCAAATTTTTCCATAAAAGACATTTTTTGTGGCCTCTACCTGAGTAGAGGCCGTTTGGGGCAACCATGTACGGTGTGATGATTTCTGACAGCAATAAAGGCTGTAAACGCTTTAAATTTAATTTTTCTAAAGGCCACGTATTTACATTATTGCATATGTTAAGGAATAAAATTTGTTGTTTTAAATTTCATTCATAGGCGGGCGTGTATTCACATCCTTATGTGATTTTGCCTCTAGATTTAGCTTCGAAAGGTCCCAAGCAACTTTCATGCACATCCTGAAGCAATTCTCTCCGATACAGGTTGCGAACCGATAGAAACTACGACCGAACCGACAAATAGCGGTTTAGTATATTGACATACAACCGTGGAGCGCTGGTTCTACTTGATTAAAATCCTTCTATGGGAAGTACATGTGACGCAATAAACACCATTTCTTCTCCAATGAAGGACGCCCGAAATATATATGTGCAAGTGGATTACGGGCCCTACCATGTAGGGAACCAGTACCAAAACCTCTTACGCGCGAAACAGTGAGCTTGTTCAACTCCGCTACAGCTTGGGGTTCAACGTTCCAAGCGCACAGTGCGAGGCCGGCCCAGAAGAGGTCCAATTCGCACCCAAGAAAGCATCCAACCTTGGTATGCTGAAATTTACCTGACACGTTACGCTTCATTGCTAGTAGAATTGTGGCATAGATTATGGCCAATGATCGGCCATCATCGAACTGCTCCTCCACAAGGAACGATCAGTGCCGCACTCCCCTATAATGTGTTCGCCAAGTCACCGGCCTACGTGTCTTAGACAATCACCATGCTGACCACGATTTAATGCACCAGGCAGCCGGCAAATGCAGTTCCCTCAGCCTTTAAACGCAAAGCGTGAAGTTATTTCCAATTGGAGTTCGGCGAATTTCTGAATGACGGACCCCGGTGCCAGCCACGATACACCACAGAGGCTGCTTTCTCTCCCTGTGAATTTGAGCGCTGCTCACGCTGGACCCACTTATCCAAATCGTCAAGCATTAACCCTACTGTCCTTCATTTCCACAAGCACACCAGCGCCTCCTTCACCTCCTTATAAGGCGCTTTAGTGGCGTAATATTTTCCCCGCTTTTTTAGGATCAGGAGACGGTTTTGAGCATTCCTTGGTTTTGCACGTATGGCACTATTTACTATCCTTACTTTGGAGTGTATCTTTTTCAATGGCAGCTATTTTTTAACGCGACCTCGTTAAACACCCTAAATAATGTTTTTTTAGATGTCTCTGAACCTAATTATTTGATACCGTGAATATACTTGGCCCATTTATCTGTGGTGATGCAGATGTCCGGTTCCAGCAATCAGTACTAACGCTGCAAAACGGGCCAATGTAAGTTCGTTTCCACAGAGTGCACTAGGCTAAAATATAATTAGGCCGAGGCAAAACAGCAAATGCAAACGGCGCTTTCCGTGGAAGAAAATTTAGGCTGAGTGTGTTCACGAAATAATTTACCTGGCCCGCCTTACGAGTTAGTGTTCCCGTGTCATGGGCTTAAGAATAAGGAAAAACACTTGAAACAGTGAGGGTTTATATGATTTTAAGAAAGGGTAATTGTGTACATATAAAACAAATGTGCAATCAAAATCAAGATGATAGCTTTGTGCCCAACGATGTGTTAGCGCTACCTTGTTGGGTGTTTCTCTACGGCGACCCTTCTTTCTCTGCGGTGTCCAAGCAGGTAGATCGTTGTGGATTTTCAGTTGTGTTCTTGTTTCAGCCCTTTTTCTTATTACCCACTATAATTGATAAATTTCTTTGTATGATGATAATAGTGTGATTCGCTGAGCACCAAACAGAACAAAAATATCACGGCCGATGTGAGTCTGCGTCTAAACCGTGATTTTTAATGTCCCATGCAAGGCGTGAGTCACTGTGTTGTGCGTGCTGTGTGGTGCTAAATAATATTACGTTTCATACGCACTCCTTTTTTTCTATACTCACCCTACGTAACAAAATTTAGTGCATGACGGACTGCCGTATTTTCAGAACAGCCGACGTTTGTTGTGTGTGCTCGTGCTTCCGATATGAGAAAGGCAGCGATGAAGATGCTCGTGCTTCTGAAATGGCACTGAGAGGGAAGCACACGAGTTCATGAAACTCAGACGATTGCGCAATGTGACTAGGCAACAAAACCAGCGTGGAGGTTTGGAAAAATTCAAGCTCTGCTAAGGGGGCAACGCACAGCTCAAATAAAGTCTATACCTCATTACTGGGCAGTTTCTTTGCTGCAGGGATTTGGCATTCGATTGTCTTATTTTGTTTCAAGTTTGGAAACGCAGTAGGTAAGACACGAAGCGTCTGCGTGAACGTGAATCGCACTCTGTCGGCTAAGCTTTCGAATTATTTGTCCCGCGAATGAACTTTTATTTGCGGTAGCTGCGATGAACTGAATATTCCCATCATTGGTCAATTGGGCCTCCCTGGTCTCTGTGTTTAAACAGCATTCCTGGTGTGGCATTGTCTATGTTCATATTAGAGCAGGCAGTGTTTTCGTAGGCCTAAATATGCGACTAGAGGTGCATTCGTTCCCTATTACCCGATGTTTATATGGGCGGCTGCGCGGTTAAAACGCTTGACGTTCGTGCTTGCAAGTGTTGCCGTCCTTACTTTCAGTAGACTATTTTCTGTTACAACCTAGGTGCGTACCAATATTTACGCAATAAAGCGTTTACATCGCTTCTCACGTGAGAAAGAGGGAGAATGTCAAATACTTTTGTTGGGTATTTACGCCAGGTATTAGCACAGACATAACGGACGAGGCGTCTTTATGTTGTGGCTCCGCAGAATGCTTACTGACCGTTACTGGGTAGCCCGAGTGCACTGGGCATAATTGATCATAAATAGCACGTGTGACTTTGGTATAAATGTTAAAAGTTACATGAGTAGCAATGACATCATGCATAGAACCAGCGCGATAGAAATGAAGAAACAGAATTCGGACAACAGTGGCTGTCCTTGTGTTTCCTGTATGTACGTTCCTATTTTACTGACTGAACAAGAGGCCTCTCACTTAGCTCTCGCTAGCTTTTATTACACTGCCAAATGTGTAATATTGTGCAATTCAGTATAGCACAACGAGCAGTCATGGAGTTTTTTTGGAAGCACGCATATATTTTAATGTATGTCCTCTCGGGAAAGAATTCAAAAGTTTTCTGTGCAAAAAGACGCGAACTTTTTCCTGCAGATTATCAATATAATCCGTGCGGTTATAGGGTAGCACATTCAGGGTTGCATTTGGAGTAACATTACGGATCCTCTAGTTTGTCGCATCTAGTGTAACACTACACTTGTTGATTTAAATTTCATAAGTCGGTAAAACCCAAAGTGCTAGAAACGATGCCGGTTGGATGGGCGGCAAGGTCGAAAAGGGAACATTGATGGAGCTTTATATATTATGTAAACAAAAGATAAAAAAATTCATGGTATCTGCAAAGAAAGGACGAAGCTTTATTATGCATAGTTTAATTGCTCGGGAACATTCTCTGCTTGTGCACGCTCGCAACACGAAGATGCCTGTGTTCTCCGCAAAAAAAGAAGAAACATCGGGCTTCATTGGTGAACTTCCGAATATCCAATATTCTAAAAACGAAAGAACCGCCTACATTCTTCAACATTCACTTCACTCTGTGTAGGAGCGCACTACCTGGTAGGAATCTAGGAGGGAGGCAAATATTCTAAGTCTTAACAAACAAGTTGATATGTCTGATGGTACTGAGGGGCCTTTTTAGCAGAGAATTCACTGGGTTGTTTCAATTTGAGTGCTTTTGATCAGGTGAAGCTGGTCATGCGTTGGTTGTGGCATGGGAGTAAGCGAAGGACTAAGAGAGCATTTCTAGACAAAGTACTATAGTGGTCCCTATTAATGTCAGAATTTCCTGGTAGTCGGGAAAGAGATGGGTTGACATCATGAATCAGAATTTATTGGCGGTGTCAAGGTTTGTTTTCCTTTTTCGTAATGTTCCTTTTTTCTTAAGGTCGTGGTTATCTACGGCTATGAGGCGGTGCGACTACAGGATACCTACGTATGTCCGGGAAATGAAGGCGCATCTGGTGGTCGGAGCGCTTAGGCTGAGAATGGTACCGCCCCACTTAGATGAGGAATTATTCTCCGGTGAAAGGAGCCTGGGTTACAAGTAATGGGTTAGTCTGGAGGACTTGGCAAGGAATTAAGTGGCGAAAGCCAGGGCTATGTTGCGACCGGCGGGGTAGTGTTGGCAGAGCACCGGCGAGTCAGTTGGCAACATCCACACTTGGGCAGTTAGCAGCAGTAGGCAGTGCGAGCGGCCAGCGCAATTGCGACTTCCTGGGCAGCAATACCATAGTCCCGAAATGGGGAACATTTATTTCAAGCGATGGTGCAGGCTTGAGGGGGCGAATGGGGTAGTAGGCAGCGTCGACATAGCCCGTTTTTTCGGGTGTATTTTTAACATTCTACGTAGAGTTCTTTCTGAGGGTGGGGGAGCCGGAGGGGGCCTGATAGCGGCTGAATGTTTGACGAGGGGCATGCTTCTAATTACAGCTTGTCTCTGCATGGGGTCAATGGTTTGAAGCTGGACAGAGCTAATGACAGTTCTTGTCTAGAGCCACTGATCTGTGGGGTTCGGAACCAAGGCGGTGCAGAAGTGAGAATCTGTAAAGGTGACCTATAAGCATCCATTGTGGTTAAAGACATGCGCCTGCAAATTTCGTCTTAGCTGTTACGGGTTCACGTGGGGTAGCGGAGCAGATGAAATTGCTGGTAGCCTCACTAATGTTTGTTTGTGTGCCTGACTCTTGATTATTTTTTCTTATTGATTTCACTGCTTTGGGATCAAAATTGGGGGTTCCAGAGTTTACGTGGCTGATGAGCACGGATAATTTGAACATTTCCCGACGGTTGGCAACATGTCTTAGGAGATATGAGATTATTGCTCGTTGCTCGGTGAATATAGAAGCGTGAATGAATTTGAACCCATGTAGTTTGTTGTGATGCCTCTTGGTGTGGCTGTTAGGGCTGCGGAGATTCAGGCTCCTTCAGAGGACACTTCTGGATTAAAATTGTTTGTGGTTTACTTCTTGATACGTTTCTAGAGTAATAAATGCACGTATGACCACAGAGCTAAGGCCGCACCATTAATGCAGGCTTTTTTCATGGGCACAGGGGCTTGTAGGCATGGCGTTTTTTGTTCAATCAGCGCGCCTTGTTTATTTCGGCGTAGATTACAGGTAGTCTGTTATGTATTCTGTGGAGAACAAAGGCAGGTCGAACCTGGCCATTTTTGAGAAGAGGAGATTGAATACGAAGCTTAGGGGTTTACGAGAAGGGAAGTTCGGGAACGTGACTGAACGGATGGGCCAAGTCGTAGAGTGTCGGACTAATTTGTAAGCAATGTTTGTACAGAATAGCACATACGTGTACCTCAGCTAACACATTGAAGGCCTTGGAGATTAGCCTTTCTGGAGACATTTTCAAACGCGTCTTGAGTGTTGATGGTACAGATAGCCATTCAAGTCTCTTTGATCAATGAAGTTAAGATGTCTTTCTTGAGTTTTTCTAGTAGAACAATGTTGCACAAACAGATGTGCCCGATATACAAATATAGTGTGATGGTCCGAAGATACTCCTAAAGTTTACCGAATATTCATCAATGTTACTGGTGAACGAGGTCCGTGACATTCCCCAAATATATTTTGTGGTTACTAGAATTTCAGATTTCGGAACTATCATAAGTACCACGTATGTGCCTAGGTAATGGAGGTTGTTCAACTAAATTTGAGTCTTCTAAGAAAGTGGTCTTACCCACAGCTTGCTAAGCCTATTCCTAGTGAGACAATAACACACGCTGGCGTAAATTTCGGATTTCGATACCTAAACAGCATGTCACTGTATAGTACTGTGTAGCGCTCTTATTCGCGTATAGGTGGGCCAAAAAACATGCCCGACACATATAGCGACGCAGCTGACATTTCGTTGAGGTAAGCGGGAGACCACCGCTATTACCCGATGTCATCGTCAAGCTTATTTGATGATCCATTCCCGATGAGGTGTGCGTGACAAACCTGCCACTCAGCGAAAATTCTTCTCTGGGCTGAAACATGGAAAATAAACCCGAGCTCGGCGAACCTTCCGTCACGAGATGCTTATTCCTCCTTGGTTCAATATTCGTATAATTAATAAATGATACTGACAATACGGCTCGAAACAGTAATACTAATTAAAAAGTGTGCCTAGATTACATTTTGAATTGTTGTTTTGACCGCACAAAAAAGCTTATAATCCCATCTAAGCCAAATGTCTGCCCGCAATATTGCAGCTTTACAACACAGTTTTCGGGTGAGTACCAAAGACGTCGTTGTTACACCGGTGGAGTAAATACTGGTTTCAAAGCCAAAGCTAGCATGGAAGGAACCTAACTTGAAAAGAATTGAAAAAAAAAGCCTGAAATCAAAATCAGATAAAAAACAATCAAACACAAATAGTTTTATCAGCGCCGGTAGCGTACCAGTTACTATATTTATTGCGTAAATTATTTGGGCCTTTTGTGTTTGCCTGTGGTTTTTAGCGTTCGCGGAAACACATTGCCTTTGAAAGATTTCTGTAGTGAATCAATATTTCTAGGTCACGCACAGCTGGTGGAACGAAACAAACTGCTTATTACCAATGCATACCAAAAATACCCGCCGATTATCATCTCCGCAACATCACGGGTAAAGGAAGGATTTTTTATTTGAATTCAATGCCATATTTATCTTTCATAGACAATTAAAGAAAGGAGCAATCCCAAAAACCTACTGCGGTGAGTAGGTTGACGAGGTGACTGCCCCTTATAACGACAACAACGTTTAGTGCGTGGAACGTAATATTTAAAAAAACAAGGGAAAGGTAGTTGTATTAGCAGTTATAACGCGTGACTATAGACACGCATACAAAAAGCGAGGATGAGCAGTAACGCACAAGTGAGTTTTATTAAAGGAGGAGAAAATATTTACCCCTAAAAGCAGCAGTAAAGAGATACATAGAAGATGACAAAAACGGAACTCCAATTGGCCACCCCGCTCAAGCCAGGTGCTACAAGGAGCACTGGTATCTACTTGAACGCCATTTTTCTTTTACACAAAGCCATCGATGTTATGTCGACACCAACACAATCGTTATTTCTATTCAAGCCGCCTCTACTACCTCGTACGTTGGTTAGTCCGAATCATGACACACGATTCCACAGTTTTAAAAGAACGGCATGCACCCGCATCCTGCGCCACGAGGATATTAATATTTTTGAGTTAATGATATTGTGAAATGAGCAAAAACTAACGAGGCATGGGACATCCACGATACCCCAGTTTAGACATACTACCACGGCCACAAAGAAATGAGTGAAAGATACAACACAGAAATGTTCCTTAGATAACATTTTGCATTCCTCAATGTTACCAACATATTATAAAAGTTTGAACAGTTACAACCAAGTTGGCAATTACTTCCGGGGAAGGTACTCTTTACGTTGTGTCTGTGATGCTGAGCAGTGGCATCACGTTGTTATAAGAAGGTTAGGATTTGAGAGTTACCATTATAGGACTTTGAAAGAGTCCAATTTAATATGCAAGTCGTGTGAAAACATGGCCACTTGAGTCTAGCACGAGAAACCTTTGCGAAAGCCATGCTGTGCGGAATTGAAAAAGTTATTTGAATCTTGGAAGTCCCTGATCCGGGTGTAGATGACATGTTCAATGATTTTGAATGGGATGCTGGTTATTGAAATGGGTCGATAATTGAGGGGTGACTCTCTAATACCTGATTTTAATACTGGGGTGATCCAATCTGCAGGAAGCTGACCCGTGGAAAGAGACTGCGAGTAAAGTAGGCCCAGAATGTTGCACAGATGTGTTGAGTGTTCTTTAGAAATTTCGAATTTATGCTGTCGATACCTGATGATGAAGATAATTTTAGTTTATCAATGATTGCCAGAACTCCGGGTTCAACAAAAGAGATTGGCGGCATGGCAGTACTGACTACAGTAGGTTGTGGCGGGGTTGGAACGTCAGTTTCTTTGCTCAACACGGATGTAAAGGCTCTATTAAACAGATCGGAATATTCCGAGTCATTGGCCACGTCACCTGCTTCATTAGTAAGCGTAATAGTGCACGAGTGTTTGGGATTTATGACCTTCCCAATTTTCCTAGGGTTACTAGCAAGCAATTTCGCTAAGTCAGTGGGAAAAAAAGAATGCTTAGCATTTTGTATTGCCGCGAGGTAAGCTTTTTCAGCCGCATAATATTTTAACCATGTGTTTTCAGTAATCCCATGCTTGGCGGAGCGAAAAAGGCGTTTTTTTCTTATTTTCTAATGTTTTGAGCGTTTTAGTAAACATGGGTTTGGGGACTGGCACGGAAACTGAGCTTAGGGATGAATTTTTTGACCAGTGTATCACATTTATCCTTAAATAACTTCAAGTTATCATGCACCGACCGATAATAAAAATCGTCTTTGAATATTGGAAGAAAATTGTTTATTTCGTGATTAATAGCAGTGTAGTTTCCTTTATCATACAGTCGCATGGCCTTTTCCTGGTTCGTTGTTTGGGAGGAGTTCTTAAAATGTCGGCTTGAATTATTTTATGGTTACTTATTTCTGACAAGTAGGAAATAGATGTAATGCTTTCAGGAACACTGGTTAGTATTAGGTCTAATATGTTTTCACCGTCTTGGGTTACGCGGGTTGGTTTGGTGAGAACTTGAGCTAGGTTGAAACTTAGACAAACATTAACAAATTCACTCGCCTCACTCTGTAGTCCTCCGTTAACAGTTAGATTAGGCCAGTCAATATTCGGGAAATTAAAGTTCCTGCGAGGCACTACGTTGCCGCACCGATAGATTAGCTTACACTTCGGCGAAGGTAGCCATATGCGACCAAATAACACCGTGTCGGCTGACTTCCTTCCTCCGTGCTGCGTACATGCAACGTGGGCGCGAGGTTGAATCTCTATGTTTGTTGGTTTTTTATAGCTTTTTACTTGCGATCGAATAAAAAGTTCTGCAAATCAATCGAGAAGCACTTCGAACGCCATAGCGTTTTTGGATACTAGGCATTTACAATACGAAGTGCTGACAATTGCATGTCAGAGTCCAGATATTCAGGCAGCGCCGGAAAATAAACCTCCAAAAAATTGTGCGGGGGCTGTAGTTTACTGTGGATACTGCTTATAAAAACAAATCAGAATTGATTTCTTTGGTCATGCCTCGTTTATTCAAGGCTACAAATTGAAGTCCAGTAGTTGGAAGTGAAATTAGTGATTATTCCTTACAATAACAATTGGATGCAACCATAGCGTCGCATAACCTGTGAAATTCGCAGATATTTTCGCTTCTTATCCCTCTATTCACTTCTTCGAGCACTTGGCGCTGTCATCACCGGGATGGTGGCCCTAAATACTTATGCTGGCTGGGACGTCAACACTAATTTGCCTGTACATTTAGCCTGCGCCCGAACCGTCCCGTGTCGCGTGCGACACGGTACGGTTCTTTGTACAGAAAGTACGCGAGGATGAAGACAGTTCGTCAACCCTGAGGCAGCCACACAGCTGTAACTGTCTGAATTAAGGATGACGGCAGCTCGACAGAGGGGGTGACTTCCCAGGCGCCTACAGTGGAACAGGCAAACAGCGAGCTACCTGACTCAGACATGTGCGCCGCACTCGGAAAAAGAAAGTATTAACCTCGAAGCGGTTCCTACGCCTTCTCAGCTCTGGGGTCACTTGGGCAAGCATGCGGGACAACTTCGAGCATGGGCGGGGCCTATGTGTTTCGAAGTGTAGGCTACTAATTGGGCCACACGTTTCTAGTAGAATTCACTAGAGGAGTTCTAGGGATCTTAACTGCGAACACCAAGGCGGTGCTGTGTGTCGCCGAGCGTTGCTCGCTGTAAAAGTTAAGTTCGAGGGTAGATATCCAATCCCGTCTAATCATAATGTAAATTTTGATATAAAGTTTTCTCGTTCATCAGCACGCCTCGGCATCCTGATAAACGTTTTTGAAAACCAGTCATAATACAACGTATGTATCCGCCCCAATCCACAACAGGGCACAGTTGTTGTTGAAACCACTCCATTGCTATACTGGGCACTCCCGCTGTAGCTTCCATATCAAGATAGTTTTGTATTTCTTCTTGGCGGCGCTCTTCTCTGCTGGGATTCACACGCGAGCAACTGTTCTCTGTGCCCGCGGAATCGACGTTGTTATCTCTGCCATAATGCATCTGTTCAGCGTCGCTGCCTTTCGCCTGGGCCTCACAAAGAAGTTTAAGGAAGTAACCAGTTCGAATGCTTGTCGACCTTGGTATTCGTTCATTTTGCCTGCATTTAGATTTATAAGATGCAGAAACAACATCTTATTGACCGCAAAAAATTTTTTAAGCATTGAAATAACTTTGAAGTAGGGGGTTGCGGTCAGATATAAAATAGTTGGCACTGCCGAAATCACGAATCAGCACGTATACAAGAGTGAGAGTAATGTTCGATTATTTGCGTCCGATGATTAGTGTCTGCATATTTGTCATTACATTTCACCTAAGTTTACCCATGCCAATAGCTAGTCTAAAATGTCTTGTTTCGTTAAGCTTTCTATTACTTAACTTTCGGCACATGCTTGCATACTTTGACTGGTGCTACACTTTAGAGAGGGAAATAGGTTGGAGGGGTTCCATTATGTGGCTCTTGATGCTCCAGGAATAAGGTACATTGCCCGTTCATTGGAAATTTCAGTTGCGCTTACTAATTCAGAAAATGTGATGTGATAATGTCTTGAAACGTTATTCTGTAACAGGTTAGTCAATTGTACGAGCTGGAAAGAGCTCATGATGGACAGTGGGAAAACAGACACGGCACAGAAGAGGTGGGACATTTAGTTCTGGTTTTCCGGTCACCAATATTTTCAGGGCGAAATTGCGGTGAATACTCAACTGTGGTGGTACACATGTTTTGTTATTTTTTAGTCGTCACTTTGCCCGAATGACTTTCAAATTCTGAAAGTGTCATGTGACAAAATATTTCCTTCGTTTTCTCTACCCAAATACCAGCGACTATTTTCCTTAATTTATGTTTGTACCCTGCAGTTTTATTTACAGACTTGCTCACTTCTGGGTTTGCTTCGGGAAGTTTTGTATGAGTAAGGCTGAACAACTAGATAATTTGAAATTTACAGACCAACTGGAATCAAATTTTCTTTGTCCAAAATTGATACAAATAATTATTTAGTGATTGTGTGGTTTAGCGCACCGACGCAACGCAGCCGATGAGGCGCTCCGTAGTGGAGGGCTCCGGATTAATTTTGAACACCTGGCGATCTTTAACGTGCGCCAAAATTTCAGACACACGGGTATTTTTGCTTTTAACCTGATACATATATTTAGGTGATGTTCCTGAAACACCATGGCCAATACCTAACCATCTCAGACAGATCACACTGCGTACGTCGTACAAAGGAGCTCCGAGTAGACGACGTATGCAACCGGCGGAGAGTCGCTGAAACAATTTTCGAGAGGCCTGTGACGGAGAACAGAACCTGTACCGTGGAGATCACGCTTCTCCGGCGACTTGTACCCGGCTCTGGCGGGCGCATAGATGCGTGCTCAGGCGTTTCCTTTACTACAGCGGGGCGCTGTACTGCTTGCGGTATCGCACGTTTAAAACTAACCCCATACGTAGCAATATCCCCTATTTTTTACTCCATTTTTTACACGTACCTAACGCGCGCTTGCGGTTGTTCTGGAGTTAGCTGAGATTTGTTTTACTTGAAAATAAAATTTTTACTCCAAAAATATGTAATAAACGCCCACTTGGCTGTGCATTTATCTTAATGCATCTCTCACTGAAAAAACAACAATTTTTATACATATTTGATCATTTGCAACTTCGGATACAATATTTGCTGTATTTTGGCTGCCCTGGTACCCCCTTCACCCCGCAGACGCCTTCAAAAGATTGACAATCATTCCGGAATTTTTCTACGTGCGCATATAAGCATTTGGGCGACAAAATCAGCTTTGCTCGTGGTAATGTGTTCGTCCACACAAAACCGGCCGTCGTCCTCTCGAGGAACGAGCGAAACATAACAAACCTCCGTTCCTTGAAGAAACACTGCCTTGTTTTAAATCCCGCAGTAAAGTAATTACTTCTGTAGAGTGTTCGATATACTTGAGTTGAAAGTGAACGCTTATCCACTGCATGTCTTTGGTGACACCCCAACACAGCGATACATAGGTACGTTTTTGCGTGTTGTGCTGCGTAATCTGGTTGCATTAGCTAGCATATGGCTGCGCAACAATTTTACAAGGCGATTACCGACGTGCAGTGAGGTGACAACTTCTCTGTTTCAAGTTTCACAAACCTATTTAACATAATGACATATTGAAAGGTAGTTATTGTTCCACGTGCATGCGCGGTTTGCTCCCTTTGAAAAAGAGCGATATGACACCAGAGCGATTTTCAGGCGTATACAATCAAGTAGCTGTGAAAATCAGGGCATTCTTTTTTTCGCAGTGCGAAGGGTTGCTGCTCGGGCAATTAGTGTTGTGCTAAAATGACTTTCGGGTGGTGTACTTTATCTCGACTGATAGCAAGGTGATGTCGGAAGTGCGGCA
This sequence comes from Haemaphysalis longicornis, assembly GCF_048455015.1. Lineage (NCBI taxonomy): Eukaryota > Metazoa > Arthropoda > Arachnida > Ixodida > Ixodidae > Haemaphysalis > Haemaphysalis longicornis. The sequence continues at coordinate 49,206,668 of NW_027526233.1, forward strand.
AACGTCATAAGCCTGGGAAACTTTATTTGAAATTCTCCTCTCAGATAGCAATGCGTAACCCGACGCTCCCAGGCTAATTTAGAAGATGTTGCTAGCGGCCCCCCGCAGTGGGGCTATCGCTTCCGTTCCATAACCTGCGTCCCGCCCAACCGCGGGTTATTGCCGCCTTTTTTAAGTGCGAATGCACTTTATAAGCGACCCCAAACCTTCCACCGCCGGCGGCGGCGGCGGCGGTGGCGGCGTCCGCAGTCCTCCTCTCCCTAGCCACGGCGTGGAGCGGAGAGGAGCGTCGGTAGCAACGGCGCGGTGACTTCACTTCACCACGTGACCGCGCTCGCTCCGCCTCCTCGCCGTGGCTGCGCGGGTGCGCGCCGCTCCCCGCACCGCTCCTCGCGCCGTGACGTCATGGTATGACGTCACAGCGCGCCTCCTCTCCCCAGCAGCTGCCGCGCGCCTCTCTCTCCACCGTGACGTCACACTCTCTCCTCTCCCCCTCGCTCGGCTGCAGCTGCCGTGCGCCGCTGTCCCTCTCCCCTTGCGCTCGCCTCCTCTCTCAGCCACCTGGCTCGGCGCGCTCGGCGCGGCGTACCCCCCTATATATGCAGCGATAAACTGCCAGACCTCCGTGGGTCGGCTCGCGCGCGCTCACGGGCGAATGCCAACGGATTTTAACTTTACTCCCCCTCATAGCATCACCCCGTGCATTCGCACTTAACCATGTTCACCCTCGGGGAAATGCTTGGGAGTTTTTCCCGTCTCGGTTCCGAAAACGTCAGTATGGTTGGAAAACGAAAACCTCAATACAGTATGGTGCATTGAGCGCTCTTTTAACGTGCTCTACATTGTGACAATATTTATACGATGTCCAATATTTGAGAGCAGCTGGCCTTGGCAAAGGAAATAAATCTATCTGACAATAATATATAACAACATGATGCCTCATTCACCCATGTTCTCTCCGCAGTAGATGCGCGTTCCGTTTTGGTCCCCAGCGGCACTGCCTAGTGTCCTTTATATCAATTCCTCTCACAAACACCGAGTAATCCTCTGAGTTTCGTTCTTCACACACCGGTGGCCATTTCTGTCTGGCAGGCAACAGGGAGTTATATCCTGCGCAAAGTGTCTCACCTTTATTAGAGGCGTAAGGAGGGAACAGTAACGTTATCTTGTGGAGGCTAGTGTCCCTGGATAACACATCAGAGTAGCGCCACTGAGGCATTCAAGTCGGCAAAGGCGGCCATTTTGGTTTTTATTACTGTTGCGAGATTGCCGCTTCTGCAGCCTCACCGCTAACTTCGTCCGCGTCGTTTTTAACAAAACTGCAGAAATTGCAGCGAAACGGCATCTCCGGACAAAATTCTGCTGCTGAAATGCTTCTACGAGCGTTATCTTTAATTCGCGTTCGGAACGACGTCAGTCGCGCGCAGCCTAAGAACAGGCAACACAATCTAAGTTTACCAGAGTTGACCGACTAAAACGAATAAACTACGAAAGGGCGACTCTAATGATTCATCGCGGTGTAACCAAATATTACGACATGCGAACTGACCGATGCTCTTGGCGGCGGTATAGAACAACATGAGAAAAGTGTGCCGATACCCTTAAACATAAACTAGTGATACTTGTAAAGCATATTTAACATGGAATTAGATTATGCGATGCCAGTAAACCACACTTATTTGCGAACGTTTGTTCAACTTTGTCCCAGACAAGGCACGCGGACGTGTTATGCGGTGGCAGGAGGGGCGTTGCATCCATCATCCCAATCGCCGTTCTCATAAGGCGCAGTTATTACCAACCCGCCGCGGTGACTCAGTGGCTTCGGCGTTGCGCTGCTGAGAACGAGGTCGCGGGTTCAATTCCCGACCGCGGCGGCCGCTTCTCTGATGGAGGCGAAAAGAGAAAACTCCCATGTGTACGAAATTTTGGCGCACGTTCCACAGGTGGACAAAGTTATTCCAGAGCCCTCCACTACGGCGCGCCGCATCGCTTGCGTTGCGTCGGCGCGTTAAAACCTACAATCACTGAATCCCTTATTAACAACAGCACCATATTTATCGTACGCTAAACTCGCCTATTTTGAATTTCCAGCTGTTGCCAGCGAGGATATGGTTAACCGTGGTTCAATAGTGAAGCCGGTGTCCACTCAAGCAGTTAGCCGTTCTTCGTTATTTCATTTTTTAGTTGTTTTTTTCATAGTTGCTACAATTGGTTTATTGGTTGCCGCTGCGCTACCGCACGCGAAAGCTGCGTTTAGCGAGGAATCATCTCTAATATTTTACTTAGCTACTATGTGCTGCCATAAAATAACAAAACCACCAAGCAGACGACTTTTAGAAACGTGTCCCAAAGTCGCTGAAATGCTCTTCATTTGCGTTGAGCTAATATAAAATGCGGAATTACGTCAGAGCACCATAAACACCCCTTACAATATCTTTGTTGCTGGAGTATTTACATCACATGCAGAAGTTTTCTGCCAATCGAAAGCTGTTGTCATGTACAAGGAATATTTCCCCAATGTACTGGGACTGACAGTATTCGTTACTCACAATTAATTACCCATATATTCGAGCATATTAATTGTAACTTGCACTGCTTCCACGTGGTTTCACGCATAGTTATATTGCAAGCGGCATCTTTCAATGCACATTCTGTTGTTTTTTCTGATAAATGACGATACCGTTATCAGGAAAATGCTCTAGCGCAGCAGTAAGAATATATTTATTTATTATACACAAGATATTTCCACCCACTCAAGACTGGCGCTACAAGTACATAGTACAACTTCATAGAAATATCTGTTTTGCGCAGGAAAGTGGCGTGAAATGCGAAGTGAAATATATTGCAAATTTAATATGATTCATAAGTTGGAAGCACACAGATTTAGCGAAAAGTGAAAACATTCAAAGAGGAAGGAAATGCACCAAAGCAGCCGCAAATGAATCAACACAACAAGGGGACGAAAGCTTCTTCCGGTGCACTGGTATTAAACCTGTGTCTTAAATGGGGCGGGCAATGGTGGACAATAAAAAAAATTATCCAGTACTGCAGCACAAAAAGTGAAGCTTCAAAATATCATGCTTAGCCGAAAGGTGGTTAAAAATGGGTAACGTGCGTGATCAGGTTTCGCAGTTGAAGAGAGTTGCATAGGTACTAGGGCAGGTGAGTTGTGCGCAGGCTCTGCATTGGTTATTTTATAGTTCAGTAATTGCGTCACAGCCCTGAAGGCGAAAGGATTTCCGCTATAATTCAAGTGCTTCGGTGACACGGGTTATCATCAATTTGGCTACCCCAAGAGAAATCCCAACAGACCTTCAGGCTGTTGGACCGACAGCTAATCCGGAAATTCGGCATATCGGTCTGTCGGTCTGATGGCAGCCTGTCGGTCTGTTGGCAGTCTGTCGGTCTGATGGCAGCCTGTCGGTCTGATGGCAGCCTGTCGGTCTGATGGCAGACTGTCAGTCGGATGGCAGTCTGTCGGTCTGATGGCAGTCTGTTGGTCTGAATGCAGACTGTTGGTGAAGCTATAGGTCCAATGACGATATTGACTTAGGACACAAGCTGTGAGGTGTGGAACTTTTTTAGAGAGAATAATTAAGGGTTCAATGACCTTGCGAACAAAAGACAATGTGGTAAAAGGGTAACAAATATTGCTAAACAGGTTGCCAGTAAAAAGCAACGCTTTGGGGAATAAACTAATACCCTGCAGCTTTTTTTCTTGTAAGGTAACACATGCTGGGCCCACAGCAAACCGTTTATTCATGAATGGCATTCAGGCACAATGTGAGACCATTTATTGTGCCAGAAGTTTCATATTAGGGAATGCTTGCTTTTGCTAAATTATGAGTTAGCTAAGAGTTCTGATGCCAGATATCACATGCAATACCTTTCAGGGATGCGACCTAGTCTGGTGTCAGGGCTGGTTTGGGCTTCGTTTCTGCATGGCCCTCGTTCACTTCGTTCCAATGCTACATTATTCTTCTGTGCAGATTGCCTGTTTCGCCAATGTACACTGATTTGCATTCGGTGCACGAAATCTAATAAACAACACCTGGAAGCTTGAAGCGTGAGAGGGGGTTTTTCACGCTGACAATGTCAGAACGTAGCTTGCTAGTGGGCACGTGCACGATGTGCACACTGTGTTTCTTGAAAATGCGTGCAAAAGCTTGATTGATGTGTAGGATGAGAATTGAAGCACGTTTTGACACAGGCCTTGTGGACGCTTCTGCGTGCTAATGTCAATGCGGATTCCTGCTAATCGCCCTCTTTGCTTCTTTTTGAATATAATGCTTTAGGCAGCCACAAGGACTGCATAAAAACGTGCAGCAATTACCTACGTCCCACACATCAGTGAAACTCTCGCACGCATTTTCAAGGAACGCAGTGCATACATCGTGCATGTGCCCACTAGCAAGCTGCGTTCTGACATTTTCAGCGTGAAAGACCCCCTCTCACGCTCCAAGCTTCCGGGTGTTGTTTATTAGATTCCGTGCGCTGTGTACATTGTACATTGTACAAATCAGTGTACATTGGCGAAAGGGGCAATCTGCACAGAAGATTTACGCAGCACTGGAGCGAAGTGAACAAGGGCCATGCAAAAACAAGTGCACTGGCACAGCCCCGTGAGAGGACGGGATACGTGGTCGACTGGAACAAGGCGAAGTCACTGACAACTGAGTGCAATCTATCTTCTCGATTACTGTTCGAGTCCCTCATCGTTCAGACGACGCCTAACATTATCAACATAATGGATGGCAATCTGCACCATATCTATGCAAACTTATTGCGCCGCGTAATGCCCAATATATAGCTTCGTTTTCCACGACACATGCTCACCGTGAACAAGCACCAAACCGTTAAATGACTTTCTTGACTTGGTCAGTGACCTACGTTTCATCATTGCAATAATGCTTTTACCTATACGGCATTTTGTCAGACACTAGACTACACTACATGAGCCATTTCCGTTCTTAACCTGCACCAGAGTATATAACCTTTCACTACTGCTATGATAGACGCATAAACGCAATCCAATATGGCCTTCATATTTAGCTCTTGGAAACATTATGTATAATTTCCCCTTCATGTTGCACCTGCTACAGCAGCAGGTAATATTCCAAAAACATGAAAAAAAAGAAATGGTGGTTTAACACGCCAAAGCTACACTTGGGATATGGTGAGCACTGTAGGGGAAGGATTCGCATTAATTTTGACCACCTGTGTATTTTTGTGCGCACCGAAATCTCAAAACACGGTCGTCTTTACGTGTTGCCTCCATCTGAAAAGCGGCCACACCAAGCGGTATCTAACCGACATTCGCCTCCACAGCACACCACCCTAGCCACTGCAGTGGGTTAAACATATAAAATAAAGCGAGTTTTGGAGTGCAAATGAAAATATTAATCACACGTCTAATTTTCCCAAATCGATCTACCTTTTGAAATCCACCATGCAATCCCCCCTCCCCTACCGGCCTACCAAAACACCTTTCTCTCAAGAGTTAATCAGGCTGTTGTTAATGAAGTAAGTATTTACAATTCGAGACTTGCCACCGTTAAAGTCATGCACTTTGTTTTAGAGATAAGCGACATTAGCCATTTGCAGCACCAGGTGTTAATTGTGTTAAGATCAGATTGAAAGCACTGACGGTAGTAGTTGAAAAAAAGTGTGTGATAAATTAAAACATCATCTGCAAATAGACCTACATGGGAGGATATGCAACATGGAAGATAGACAAGACGAAGCAACCTGCCTGGGAAGACAAAGAAAGTGGCACGACAAAAGAATTATATAGTTATTAGGAGAAGTAAACTGTATTTGAGAAGAATGAAAATCTTTCGCTCAAGTGAGGACATTAGGGTGAAGTTTTAGAAGTAGTCTGTGGTGTGCAATGCGATTGAATGCTTCAGAAAAATCGAAAAAAACTACTGCAGTTTGTAAGCCTGCGTCAATGGATCAATGTAGATCGTGAACAAATCCTGAAAGTTGTGTTTCTCAAGTAACCCTTGTGAAAACCAGGGTGATATTTGAATGTGATATTGTGATTTTATAAATAATTAGCAACCTGAGAGTGGATGAAATGCTCCCCGACCTTGCGTATGGTGCTTGTTAGGGAAATTTAATGGTGAAGTACCGTCTCCTGATTTAAAGATTGATGCTACCTCGACTATATCCCAAGCATTGAGAATAGTGCCCGTCATGAGAGACTGCGAAAAAAGCGCTGTCAGAATTCTACGGACTGTGGATTGTACTTTTCGATATAGTATGATTAATAACAGTATGATCTGAAGTAGATAAAATTGTTAGCTTACTTAAAATGGAAAGTAGTTCCACACCAGTTTGTATTGCAAGTTCAAAACCATATCAAAAGATTCTAAATGTTTGCTTGGCTTGACTACATACGAATACTTGCTTGAAAGTCAGTTCAATTTCTCTTCTTGCCCTTTAGTCATCGGCCACAGATTCTCTTCAATGTCTCTGCTAAGCAATGACACGCTCCAAACGCACAGCACTGCTCCATAAAAATGTTTCAAATAATCAGAGGCCACAGCACTGCTAACAGGTATATATCATAGCAGGTTCCACAACATGCAATAACTAACCTGAAAGTACATAATCGGTGGGTGCACCGATATGTCAGCAGTGCCAGGACCAATGTGTCGAGCAAATGCGCTGGCTTCTGAACGGGTGGTCCAAGCGGCCAGATGATGGATGGAGGAATGACCATTCCTGGCGGCAAAGCGTACGGAGCACCAACGAAAGGCCAGGCAGTACTTGGGTAGAGCAGGTGCAGTGTCGGTCGGCCAAGGGAGGCCCTGGCATAGCCTTTGAAACTGGACTGGAAGGCAGCCGACCCAGGACAGTAGCAGCAGCACCTGCAGGTGCATAATCTGTGAGTGTGCTGACACTTGTTGAAATACAAGAAGAGCACACACAAAGCACGAATGCTTACATCAAGTAGATTTTTAATCGTTTAAAGACAGTAACCTCCAAGGCACTAATAAGAACATTCCAGGAACACCCCAACTGAAATTTAGGTCACAGTAACAATGCATTTATTAGACCCGCAGGTACTGTGAGTGGGGTATGCATGATATATGCAAAGCTCACTGCTGAGCTAATTTGCATGGAACGCATGCCCGCAACTCATCTGTATCCCTTGCTTTCAATCGGAACTGGTGTGTGATAGTTAAGACTCCTCCATTTCAATGTCTGACTTGTATCTGCACGTTCAATTCTCCAATACAAATCGAGTTGAGTGAGTGCCTACAGCTTTCTTGTTAGTCTCTGTATGGCCTGCGGTTATGAAAAAAATGAATGCGCTCAATTTTCTGCACTAATTTAAACAATACATATGCCTCTCATATCAAGCCCCAGACTTCCCGAGAGCTACTCTGACGGAATCGGCAGGCGCCTCGTAGGCATTGTGAAATCTCCCCCACTACCCCGAGACTATGCTAACTCCCTGCGAGGCCACATGCGAGCATTTCACCTTCAATTTGCACGTATGTGAATTCTATACCTCTATGAACTCTCAGACGGGCGTCGTCATATTCGTGCCGGACTCGTGAAGCTCGGCATCGTCAAACGTCGTGAAATTTCCGTACTCGCTCGCTGGGGCGCGGCCCGAACTCTCTCACCGTTTCCTGCCCTTGCATACTATTTTCTCCACCTTGCACTTTGTAAATTCTCATCTGTCTAACTACACCTCCTGCGTCCTCATCTCTTGTCTGCGTTTCTTGCAGCACGACTCCGCCAGCACCCGGTCGACGCGTACGCTGTCGGGGCGCGTTGGCGAGCGAGTACGGATACTTCCCGACGCTGTTGCCGAGCTTCACGAGAATGGCACGCATATCGCGGCCCGAAGACCGCGACGCGTACGGTCGCAACGGCGGCAGCCGGTCTCGTGAGCGCAATAGCTGCGAAGCGCACTGCACGGAATTTGGATAGGGGGGGAGACTTCACAACACCTACGAGACGCCAGCCACGGAATCAAGTGTACGCTTTTTCGCATGCACTTCCAGGGAACCTCCTGTTCATGTTATTTCTTGGTATACCGCGGGTATTCACGAAGGAGGACTAATCACAGCGTCGTGCCACTCACGCTAAATTGCGACTGCGATCTACAGCCGCAAAGGCACTGTTTGAGAGACACATAAACAAACGCCCCGGTGTTAAAGAGGCTTCCGTGATGTGAAATTATTAGCAGCCGTGTACTACAGCGCGAGCATCGTAGCCAAGGTCTAGCTTCAGCGTAAATTGATGCTGACTTCTGCGGAAACGGTGGACTGGGCGCCAAAAAGGTATGCTATATCACGTAGGCTCTTAGAGCAAATGAGATTTATTATTTTATTTATTTATTTAAGACATACTGCAGTCCGAAGACCAAGCAGGTGGGCAGGGATTAATTACATAAAAAAGCATCAATCCGCATGGTAAATTGGTACATATTTCTGAAAACAGTCAAACAAGTGTGAAAAAACAGAAAGAAAAAATAAGAAACTGACAAAAAACAGGAATGATAGAAGTACACAAAGAAAAGTAGCGGCACAGTGAATGTTTAAAATATTGCAGAAAGTACACGCTTTTCAAAATCCGACACATCACGCGCCGAAAACACATCAACAGGCAATCTATTCCACTGCTCAATTGTGCGGGGAAAGAAGGAGTGCTTAAAAAGATTAGTGCGTGCAAACATTGGAGTTAGATTGTGCTCATGGGTGCTTCGAGTTCAACGAGATAAGCGGGGCTGAATATAAAGTCCTGGATTAACATTAAATTGTTGTGAATTAAGCAAAAACAGAAACCTTAGTCGTGTAACCTGCCTCCTGTTTTCCAGGGTCATTATATTGTTGTTGGCCATGAGAAGCGATGGAGAAGCTCGGCTATGATAGCTGTTAAAAATGAACCGGACCGCCTTTCTTTGCACCATTTCTAATTTGTGAATGTCTTTTTTAAGGAATGGGTCCCATGCTGCGCTTGCGTACTCGAGTTGCGGCCTAACAATGGAATTATAAGCTAGCAATTTAACTTGTGAAGGAGCGGCTTTTAGTTTGTGCCTGAGGAACCCGAGTTTTCTGGAGGCCGATGCGCAAATTTTGTTAATGTGACTGGACCAAGTTAGTCGGCTTGTTATAGTAACTCCTAGATATTTATATTCGTCTACTTGTTTCAGCGTGTGGTTATTGAGCCTGTAAGAAGAAGTGAATGCATTTTTTTTTGTTAGTTACTTGGAGCAATACAGACTTGTCACAGTTCAGTTCCATGGAGCATTTCGCACACCATTCAGAGACAGCATCAAGGTTACATTGCAGGTTAGCTTGGTCACTTGAGGATGAAATTCGTTTGAAGAGTACACAGTCATCCGCAAACAACTTTAGACCAATCGACGATGCGTGGATAACGTCAGAAATATCATTTATATAAATTAAAAGAGTACAGGTCCCAGCACACTGCCCTGAGGAACACCGGAAGTTACAGGGAGAGTATTGGAAAAAGAGCTATTGATTTTAACAAACTGCTTGCGGTTAGACAGATAGCACTGGATCCATTTTATGAGTGGTATTGGTAAGCCAATTGTTTGAAGCTTTAGGATTTTACGGTGAGGAACACGGTCGAATGCTTTACTGAAATCTAAAAAAATGACGTCGATTTGTTCAGCCTTATCGAGTGAAGACGCAAGTTTATGAATAGTGGTTACTAACTGGGTTAGCGTACATAAGCGTTTTCTGAACCCGTGCTGAAAAGGCGTTAGAATATTGTTGGCTTCTAAGAACGAGACAATAAAATTTGATACTACATGTTCGAAGAGTTTACAGATGCTAGAAGTCAGGGAGATAGGGCGGTAATTGTCTGCAAAGAGGCGGTCTCCTTTTTTGAAGATTGGAATGACACATGCCATGCGCCAGTCGTCAGGAATTTCGGTACAGTCAAATGATAACCTAAAAAGGTGAGTAAGAATATGCCCTAGCGGATCAGCGTATCGGTGCAAAAAGGCATTGGGTATGTTGTCGGGGCCAACGGAAGATCTAATTTTTAGGTTGAGTAACATGTTAATAACACCCTCAACGATTATAAATTCTGAGGACAGATTTGGAAGGGGCATGTTGTACGGTGTACTGTCTTGGATTGGAGAGAATACGGAGTGAAAATATTGGTTAAAATGGTTAGCGATAGCGACCGAGTCACCGGTAACAGAGCCGTTAATTGATATCTGTTGGACGTCTTTAGGACGATCACCTAAGTACCGCCAGAATTTCTCCGGACAGCTTTTTATAAAACTTGGAAGGATTTGCGAGAAATATTTAGCCTTTGCATCAGAAAACTTGGAGGCCAGAAGAGTTTTCAATGAGTTTAACTTGCTGGGAGGTGAGTGGCGCCGTTTGGCACGCTTAAGCCTGCGGTGAAGGTGAATGATTTCTCTTGATATCCATGGGTTGTTTTGGTTAGTACGGACACTCCTGCTAGGAATATATCTGTCAATGCAAAAGTGGACGGTAGACTTCAGGGTATTCCACAATGTTTCAACGGAACTGGGCAGGTTGTCACAAAAATTCCAAAGTGTGTCTAAGATGGATTGATCATCGGCATTAAAATAATTTTTCACTACCTTATTAACTTATTTTCCGTGTTCCTTAACGACCCCTAAAGGAAAAGACAATAGCACACTCATGTGGTCAGAGATACCACTATTGATAGAAACACTATGTTGAGGTGTGCTTGAATTAACAAAAACAAGGTCTAATATTGAACGGGCATTTCCGGCAACTCTTGTGTACTCGAGAACTGTCTGAACTAAGTCACACATGAGCATAACATCGAGAAGAGGGTTAGTAACCGCATCAAACACTGATTTCGTGTTAAGCCAATCAATTTGGGAAAGATTAAAGTCACCAGATAGAATCAGCCGGTTGTCTTTATACATACATAATTCATCGTGAAGTACTTGCAAATAGCTGGACGGAGCATTTGGAGGCCTATACACCGCACATATTGTGAAAATATGACCCCAGCAGTTTACATTCAAAAATAGGCTCTCGTGGTCTGGTATCTGCGGTAAGATAACATGCGGAATAGAGTTTTTTAAGACAATAGCTACACCGCCCCCACGAGAAGGGCGGTCGCGGCGTATGATTTGATAGGATGCAGGAACTATAATAGAATCGGGGATGTCATCATGCAACCATGTTTCTGTTATAACTGTTATGTGTGGGTTATATTCTAGAAGCAAATATTCAAGTTTATCAGTTTTGTTGACAAGGCTTTGAGCGTTTAGGCTTAATATTCTCAGTTCTTTGTGGACGCTCCGTAATTCCCGTCAATCTGCTGTGCTGCCATTTGACTCATTTTGTGCCGCTGCTGCAGTTGCCGCTGCTGCAGTTTCTGGCGCACGCTGGTTTTTCTGTGCTGATGAGGCAGGCTGTGAGGGCAGCAGGACTCTCTGTTTCTGTTCGTTATCCCAGATATACAAGTCTTCACCGATTTTAAGCTTATCGTGAACTAGCAGGACGCGTTGTTTACTATCGCGCTCGGGTTTCGCGCTTTCCCAGAGAAGCTTGCGTTTGTACAAAGTGCTTTGGCTGTAATCATTCTGTACAAAAATATTTGTTCCCTTTAGTTTATGCGCATTTTTCAACACAGCCTGCTTTTCTGCAAAATCCTGAAAGTAGGCAATAACTGGCCTCTAGCCTTCTTTTCGCCCAAGGCGGTGGATGCGAGCAATTGATTTGCACTCAACGCCGAGTTTTTTCTTAAAAACATTGCTTATAACCTTTGTTTTCAGTAACTCTTCCTCTTCACAAGCTGTTTCCGCGATACCATATACAACAAGGTTCGACCGTCGGCTGCGGTCCTCCAAGTCTACTAGCTTGCTGTTCTTCCATGCCATCATGGTCTGTAGAGAAGCAGTCGAAGTTTCGAGAGATGTAACGGCAGGTGCCTTCAAGTTAAGTTCCTGTAAGATCTTATTTATAGACTGTATTTGCGAGCCGTAATCACGCAATACTCGTTCAGTGTCGATAAGACGCGTTTTCATTTCCGAGAGTTCATCCTGTAGCGTAGCCTGACCCCTCAAAAGTTTTTCACACATTTCCTCAACAGTTGGTCCAGGATTTTCCTCGATGTCACCGCAAAGCAACAATTTGCATACAACATAACAATCGTAACATATACAAGCAAGTGTGCGTGGGCAGGGCACAACCAAAAGGAAAATTTCATTTTTCGTTCTGATGTTACAGTTGGAATAACTAACCTGTACAGTGAAGAATTTCGTGGTAAGCGACATGGTCCCAGCCGTTTCGCCGTGCCCACTGCCGAAGAAGCACTGGAGCGGGTCCTTTATAGGGTTGACGATTGGTGACGTCACTAACATGCGCAGACCATGCAGAGGGGTGGGGAAGAGCTTGTCGGGGAACGATAGCGGTGCAGACGGACACGTGTCGAAGGAGGCGTTGATGGCTGCTGGTCCTCAGCACGCATCGCTTGCGGTTGATGATCCGGCGATCACTGTCAGGAGGACCTGTACAGTGAAGAATTTCGTGGTAAGCGACATGGTCCCAGCCGTTTCGCCGTGCCCACTGCCGAAGAAGCACTGGAGCGGGTCCTTTACAGGGTTGACGATTGGTGACGTCACTAACATGCGCAGACCATGCAGAGGGGTGGGGAAGAGCTTGTCGGGGAACGATAGCGGTGCAGACGGACACGTGTCGAAGGAGGCGTTGATGGCTGCTGGTCCTCGGCACGCATCGCTTGCGGTTGATGATCCGGCGATCACTGTCAGGAGGACCTGTACAGTGAAGAATTTCGTGGTAAGCGACATGGTCCCAGCCGTTTCGCCGTGCCCAGCGAATGGGGGTCTAGCGAACCACTAACCCATAAACACCAGAACTCGTTCCAACCAAATACAGAATAATAAAAAATCCGTACTTACCCGAGCAAAAACGATGTTTCCAACGTACAATTCTCCTTCACTGTTGTCTTCATCTCCGGGACACCAACACACGCTTTGTTCAGATGCAATGTGATCCACTTTTGACGCGCAGTATTTTATGCGGCGATGATCGTTCTTCCGGGGTCCCCATGTTCAACACACGCGTAGGTTAGAAGGGTAGACATCACCCATAAAGCTTTTATAAGTAAGATTTAAGCTTGGAATAGATAAAACGGATCAAATCACGCCAACAGCCACTCGGCACAAAACGCCATAAAAAAACACACAAAAAGTGAGAGATAGTTGCCAGACTTCAAATGCAGCACCTCTATGTTTGACGAAAATTGTGTTAGTACTGTAATATTGGTAATTATCTTTCCGCTTTCAAAGTCTGAAATGTGTTTATAACTTAAATTTAAGGTTTTTAAATGCAAAAGTGAATACACATAAAGTAACTGACATATATACTGATACTGTAAAGAGGTTTTGACGTTTGTTTTGGTTATGTTTTCACGGCGGGCTTCTCAAGAGAGAAGGTGCGAGAAAACGAGCTACTTTGGGTTTAGGAAGATGGTGGTAAATGTCGGCGTGATAGAAAGCAAGGAACAGGCGCTTACCCTGGTCCGAAAAAAAAGAGCTAATGAAACCCTCACCTAAAAAAAAATAGCAAGGATCGACGAGGATTCGAACCAGTGACCGACAAAACAGTAAGCGGACGCGTTAGCATTCAGCTATTTTTTTTTCTTTATTGCCATACTTTGACACACAAACAAAACACTACACTCTTAAAGACGCTAGCCAGCACTTGACTAACAGAGTAATGGCTAAAATTGTTTCATGTTTGTTAAAGTTTCAAACACGGGCAACCATTCCGGAGGCTCGGGCTGAGCCCTCCACACTTCAATAATCAGACGAACAGACTCAGAAAAGTACTCTTTGGACCGTTTGGCATCGATGTCGCGATGGCGGATGGCCATGCGCGATTTCCAAATGCCGTGCAGTGCCAGAACCATGACGAGGTCATATGGTACCCCATCCTCGCTTTGAATGGGTAGAAACCTGATTCCGTAGGCATCCAGGGGGAAGTCCTTCTTTAATGTGCGCTGAAGCACATCCCAAAAGAAGACCCCATCCCAACACTCCAAGAAAACATGTTCAACCGTCTCGGGTTTTTTGCATGGGTAACAGTCTACCCCCCATGGAATGTATAGACCTTTCTCTTTTTGCCAGGTTTTTACTGGAAGGACGCCCACGTGAAGTTTAAAAAAGAACGTTTTAACCCATGGCGGCACTGCCATTCTCTTTACTCGTTTAAGTACGTCCTGCCGAGGCCCTGCACGGTACATGGATCTGTACATCGGCTCAGGCAAAACAATATCCGCAAGGTCATGATACAGTCTTTTGCGCGTCACGTTTGATAAGTATTCAAGCGTGAAACGGGTCCGTAAAAACTTTGTTGCCAGTACCACCTCCCGAAAATATCCTCTGGGTGCACCAAAAGTAAAAAACGCAGAAGAAACAACAAAATCAGGTAGCGCCCTAGCTAGCCTCATCTGACACACAGTGCGCAAGAAAGGATCATTCACGTCACGCAGAAACAAAAACCGATTGACAACTTGTCGCAAAAACAAATGCGATAGAGAAAGACCCCCGACGCGCACCCGCCGAAACAAGTTCGTCCGGCTCGTTTGCTCCCACGTGGACCCCCATATAAACACTGCAAACACACGATGCAGAGCCTGTACGTTCTTACGCGAACAGTGAAGTACCTGAAGAACGTACCAGAGTTTGCTCATAAAAAACACGTTACACACTGAGGCCCTGGCAAACATTGAAAGGCCAGAGCCTTTCCCTTTCTCGGCCTTTTCTCGCAGTTCAGCAGCCTGCCTGTGCCAATAAGGATCACTATCAACATAATTTTCCAACGGCACTCCCAAATACTTCGCTGGCGTCGTCTGCCAGCTAATGCACTCAAACACACTCGGTGTAGTGTCCCAGTAGCCATGCCAAAGAATCTCGGCGAGTGATGTGAGGGCGCCTAAAACAACTATATTCTTACGTCACTTGTCAACAAATATTGTCGTTTGTGTCTAGTTCATGCTGCATTTTTGAAATTCTGGCTGTCCTAACGCGTTTTTCTCACGCACCGGTCTTGCAGACGAGGCCGCATTGCTAGCGCTGCAAGCGATTGAGCCAAAGCTCCCTTATTTGACTCAAGAAAAGCTATCGCAGTCAACCCGACCTTTTCTGCGCAAGCGACGGTAGCCACGAATGAAATGGAATGTGCCGTTAGAATCATGGCGTTGATAACGGTTGTTTGTTCGGCACCGTCTTGCAGAAAAACAACGTCGCGCTAATACTACAAGCGATGTCACTCCTGGCATGTCAGGCGCATCAAACCCGTCGTGTAAAACGACTGTTAACAGTGCGAAAACATCTGAGTTTGTAACAAGTGGGGAATATTAGAAAGCGACCGAAGCATGCGCTGGCGGTGACGTAATAGGTACAGAAAACAGGTAGGCAGAACGGCACCGACGAGCGAAAATGATTTTACACGACCGCCCCCGGCGCCTGCGCAAAAAAAGGAAGATAGAACCCCTGCATACACGCCTTCGAAGAAAGCTGTACAGCCGATTCAGTTTGTTGTGGACGAGGAGCAAACGAGGCTGCAGCAACAAACGATTGTGCTTGTCGTGGTATGAGCAGTAGGAGCCAAAGCATATATTCACATCGTTATGTTATCGTCCGTCTGAATCAGAACACAAACGTTGACGTCTAACGTCTATGCGAGACATAGACGCTGCTTGTTAGGCCCTAAAAAGCACCTTCAGGGCGTCTGTCGGTCCTGTCTGATGGCGCACTCGCGCCGCTGATTACGAACAAGGCGTCTGTTGGAGTTCACTGGTCGTGTTGGCGAGCCGGTAAACGCCATCACGGTAAACTCCCTGTTGGAATACTAAGCTGTGTGGACGATAGAGTGCCGACAGAGCTTCTTATTGGACCCACAAACGCCATCAAGGTTAAACTCCCTGTTGGAAGACTAGCCTATTGGGCCGATAGAGTGCCGACAGAACTTCTTACTGGCCCCAAAGGCGTGCTGTCAGCCCAACAAGAAAGTCTTGTTGGACTTTTTGTCCGGGTATGTAGTCAACGTGGTTTAAATATCCAGTACACTAAACTTTTGGCCCCTTAAAATCTTTTCACTTCATTGCTTTCATACGGCGAGTATGCCGTGCACATGCAGAGAAGGGTGGAGACCGAAAGTGCTCGTTCGGGGCGACTTTTGTAGGAAAAACGATTCTATTCACCCCTATCTTTAGCGGGACCCGCAGAGTGCATCTTTCTTTACCTACCATTGTACTGTTACCCAGAAGTAGCATGCGAAACATCGAGGCGTCCTCATCGGCGCGAAGAAACAGATAACAGATACGCTGTTGAACTTTGGCCAACCGAAAACTTGAACACAAAAGAAGAGAGACGGCACCACTGATGCACATTTGGTGAAAGGTTATTGGAGTATATACCATTAATTTTTTGGAAGGCTTGCGACGGAATCATCTGACACGGCAGGAGGACATAGAACCCGATAATGGTAACACAGCCTAAAAGTCGTGGCTAGTGTCAATAGGAAACATTTACATCTAGACAACACCAAATTCGTTCGTTTTAACTAGACGACAGGCTAAGTCTAGCTAAAATAGTCTCAGCAAAGACCCTTTGCCGATGACTGAGCCCCCGTATATTTCACGAGAAGAAGAACGCTATCCGCTTTTGTGAGGCCCGCGGATTGCACAGATTAGCTAGCAGAAAGACTAAGTGTTTACGCTTGATGAATTTCAGCAGTAGATGACAGTAGAAGAAGTAGAAGAGGGATTCGTTCCGATTTATTGTGAGTGTCATAAAAGAAAACTTCGCAAACAGAGTTTCGGTCTTGCTCCAGCATTCTCCCTCGAAAATGCTGATAACCAATGCCTTCGTAATTACTAACTGCTGATCACCGATGCCTTCATCCCCTGGTCTCGGTCAACTTAGATACACAGCCTATCGTTGCTCGGCGTGCCTTAGGATAAACCTAAGGTATGCACTACTTCTGCAATCCAACCCGGGTTTAGGAAGCTGTGATGCCATCGGGTTGTTTGGAAACACCAAATTCTAAAGTGAATGCGCCATCTGAGAGGTCGCCTGCTTTCATGAGCTGTAACTGTGTACGCAACAAACTGCACAGTGCAAAACTACACAGGGCACAGATCATCTCTCACTCCTCTGTTTTACCTTCGAAGCTATTTTTATCAGAACACGATGGGGACACTAGAACATAGCGCTACGGTCCGAACACCCAAGGAGAATGGAGCTGTGTGTGTGTGTGGTTGGGGAAAGGGGGGACAAACTTGCGCAGCGTGGGAGCTGCCTTCAGCGACATGTTAAAAATACATCGCTACACAATAACCCATGGTTTATCTTAGCTTTTCCCCTCTGCGTAACACTATTTTAACCAAAAATCCGAAGGCAATACACTCTGGGAAGGTGAATAAAGAGCAGTGCTCTACAAAATATGAAAAATCCGCGCATGGTTACAGAATGTGTAGGAATTTCTTTTTTTCTTTAGTTTGTTTTATAGTAGTTATGGCTGCGGCATTACGCAATAAAAATTTCAAGGGTTTGTGAATAGACAGACAAATGACTAGCGTTTTATTTCTTTCTCGTAGCATCTGATGTATACATAGCAGATATCAGTTCTGTGACATTTGAAAGTGTCCTGCAAACTAACTATTAAAAAAATCCAACTCCTTATGTGATCGGGTGGTCTTAGTGGGGTATGGTCATCCCGCAGTTTCGAGGAGAGTTTTGGGAGATCGATAGTTAAATGTACTTTCTAGTGATGATTCAATGATTGTATTTCCATCGCCGTTGAAGGTTTGTTGATGTATATCCGACGGAGTACATCACCAATTTTGGTAATAAATGTTGGTAATAAATTTTGGAATAAATTCTGGCCATTTAGGAATATTTACCGAGCGCCAAAATCTCGAACGCACGGGCGTTTTCGGATTTTGCCTCCATCAGAAAAGTGGCCTCCACGACAAAGAATCGGACCCGCGTCCGTCTCCCCAGCACCACAACGCCTTAGCCACTAAGCCACAATGCCGTGTTTTTCTTTCTTTTTTGCCAACCCACGAATAAGCCCATCCCTGCTCGCGTGTCGGCGACGTCAATATCAGTTTAGCGCGTGTTCAAGGGTACCTCTCATCAGGGTTTAATCAAATAAACTATTTCTTGGCTCAATTCCTAACCTTTTTGGTAGGCTCATTTTCAGTTACCAAACAACTGCATGTTTAATGAAAAAAAACAAATACGCGTCTCAATATAGGTGACACAAGGCTGTCACCAATACGGGCAAGCTACGTTTTCAGTAGACTCAGGGCACAGCGTGCAACGCAATTTCACCATCGCTGTTTGCAGGCGAAGCATGCGCGAGTGAGACATGTTGCAATTAAAGACACCCCTATCCTCAAAGGCGCAATGCGGTCCCTTGTGATCAGCATGACGGAAAAGATAAGGTAGCTAGCGTTGTTGGAACTCACGCCCACATGGGTGTCTCGACACCAGTAGTGCAACGGTAAATGGCACGGCGATGCATTTTGTGACGTGCTTGCCTACCCGGATTATTGTGCCAACTCGTGTACATAAAATTTTTCCGAACGTGATTCAAAAGCCGCTCCACCGGAAAAGCAAAGCTCTTACGGTATTCTGGATTACAAAGCCCTGTTAAATATCTCGAAGACAGGCAGTCTCACATTGCTGAAGCCTACACCGGCAGGGTTAACAAAATGTGAGTCTAACTAGATTTCGTGCTTCGTTTAGTCAAAATTTGCGAATATAAACACGGTGCAACAATCTAGCAAGTTTCGCAAATCTCTACGCAGGCTCCACAAAAGAAGAAGTCTGCTTCACGTTATTACACCCTAGGTTTCAGGGTTTTGCTTCTTGTCAAATCGCGAATGCACGCAGCAGAACCAGTGGCAGCATTTTTAAACGTGGTGCTGGCAAAGTTTAGCGAAAAACATGTGGGTTCTTCTCTTCCCCGACTTTACGGCAAATACTCCGCGAAGATCGTTGCACAAGGGAACCCCGAGCCGTCTGTGAATGAACGGATCCGATGAATACGGATGGTCTGGAACCGATTTCAGCAGATTAATTATTTTCAAAGGGATTTTCAGTCGGTTGGAAAACACAACACCACGTTATTATATGTCATTGTTTGTAATTTCGTCTATTAAAAACAAAAACTGCGATCGCTGAGGTGGAAGTTTAGTACTGGTTATTTTCTATGTACACACTGAAACTAATTGGGTGTTGCACGGTAGAAGTAGTGCAAATGAACATTGAATATATTTTGATTACTTTGTCTTTCTATAATTTTGGTCAGTTTTTCTTTGAAAGTCAGCAGCCCACTCTCTGAAATACGTTAGTTGCGAACTGTAATACCCGGATTTCCTATTTGATATTGCACAGTACTTTTCTTTCGTCACATGTTTATTGATTGATTTTGGGGTTTTACCGAGGCGATGACGGGAGCCGTAGTAGAGGGTTCCAGAGATATTCTGGCCAGAGATAATTTCGAAGCCAAGGAAGTTTCCGCTTTTCTCCTTATCAGAAAAACGGCCGCCCATTTCTCAGAAGGGAAAGACATCAAAACGGTAATAAATTTATAACGCACAGAACACAACAGAGAGAGAGGGATGACGGGGTAAGTGATTGTATTGTCGCTGACCTGCTGTGGTTGTGTACTTTGCTCTCGGAGTTTATTGAAGTGTGCAACTACTCGCACAATGATATGTTTTATTTATGTCCAGTGGGCACATGCACGTGACGGGTTTACACGTACGTATTTTCTCGGGATCGATGTGCAATAGTCGCTTCATGTCTAGCTATTTCGGCTAGACATGAAGCGACTATTGCGTTCGGAAAGCATTCAGGGAAGCTTTCAGAAAAACTCCGGACGCCCTCATAAAGCCCGCGATGAGTGGCACCGTTTCCATTACACCGCCTGATCGTGAATGTTCTGAGCGCGAAGCAAAACGTGTGAGCGGTAAATTAAAAGTCAACACGTACACTGCAATATTGGAGAGTGAACGATTCACAAACATTCAAAGAATCCTGCACTCACGCACTAGACTTGTATGGTGCAGCTGCGGTTTGTGACCATTGCAGGACACGTACAGTTAAGTTCCAGGATTATTGGTTCTGTGCTTTGTTGCGGTTCTAGTAGTCGTCCTCATATGCAGTGAAGAGGTACTCGTACTTCTGCCGGAGAGCGGCGGTTGCAATCACATCCTCAACATAGAAGAGTTCCACAAGCTCAACAGGCGAAGTTTGCACTAAAATGCGCAAGGCTTGACCCATAAAGAAGCTGCTGGATTTGTTCACACTTGAATACTGAAAAATACATCACGACGCATTTGTACAAGTTTGAAATTGTGTATTGACATGTCCAGCCGCTGCTTTGCGCTTCGCTAACAATAATCATTGTCTTAGACGTCGATATCGGCGTGTTCATGCTGAGCATAACTTGGGCGGTAGCCCTTGACGGCAGCAGTGGAGTTTCTTTTTCTGCTAAGTCCAATGCGAGAGCCGGTGACTTGGCAGTCACCGCGATGCATGCGCTCCGAACGCTCGCATTTATTTCGTCCTCGTAGATTATGCAAGTTGTTTTTAGCCAGAGCCACTGCGGATGCTCTGCACCCTCAGCGGTCGCCGTAACTCAAGTACTCACGAGGTCTCCGCATATCCTTGAAATTTTTTTATGCAACACCGAACTTACTGCTTGTACAACTACTGCGCTGTTAAACGTTTGTTGCCTGATGGCAGGATGAAGGCTACAGGAACCATGACAGATAACGAGCTATGTATTAACACGATGTGGGTCATGAGAGAGAGACCAAGACAGCCGCAGATTTTAAAGCATCGCTTTACTATTATCGTGGAGGGGCTTCGCCATCGCAGTAAATGTGACCTTCATTTCATCGATGCTGCGCTGTATCCTTGGCAAAGCATAACGGGACTCGCCAGGCCAAGCACCGCCAACGGCCGCGTTCGCCGCAGTGGTCCTCTGCCGGCTTGCTGCACGCTCTCTCAGCCGCTCGTATGCGTCTGACCAAGGGAAAGGACACGTGCATGAAAGCTTGTCCACGAATAAGAGCGAGGCTTTGCCGTCTTCTCTGAGTGAGGCGCAGGAGCGGTGGGCTTTAGCCCGTCCTCAGCAAGAGCCGTCTGACTACCCCGCGGCTATCTCCGGGCAAGCAGTTCGGCTCGGAAAACGCCGGAAGTACGATGGTAACTGTAGACAAAGGCAGACCTGGAAGGAACCGTATCACAAAAACATGTAAGTAAAAGGTTAACCAAGCGTAACAAACATTTACGCAGGCAAAGCAAAGCTTTCGCTCTCCATATTGAGCGTTAGGTTGGAGAAGGGGCAGATATTATTTATTCTTTAATGACAGGTGTTCCCGTGGTTACGTTCTGCTCTTCACTTCACCCTCTGTCAAAATTTAGGTTTTTTATGTTTGCAGCTATAAAATGCAACATTTTCAAAAATCATTCAAATGCACCTGAAATAAATAAGCTGCTTATATTTACAAGGTTATGCGGAACAGCGTATCCCGTGCACAGCTGTTGTTTCCTATTCGTTTCCTCCGCACCGCCACATCTTTCTTGTTCCGTCTGTTCTCACCCCTTTCCGTTCCCTTCGAACCCCTTGGGCTCCCATCATGTCTCCTCGCGGCACCCTTGGTCAGTCACAGTGAGCAGGTTGGCGACATGGTAGAAGCAATAGGTCGAAACCACACTCCCTCGCCGCCTCTTATGGGAAACACCCGGGACTCGCATCAAGAGGTCCCTGGCGATGGCTCTGTCATCGCTGCGACGTGTCGATCCGCGATCTCCTCGAATGTTCGCTAACCAGATATCGTCGCCCCTGCGGAAGCTGTGGACCGGACGACAAAGGCTGACGCTTTGTCACCGTCACCACAAAACTCAACACGCCAACCCAGTTGCTCATAACACGGTTCACTGTGTAGCTGTCGATCTTCTGAATTGGAGCCCCGCGGTATCGCGAGCCGTCTACACACCACGGACGCTTCAGTGTCCTGACTTCATTGTATTTTTCTCCCTCCAATAACGTGCAGGAAGAACCGCGATTACTCTCCTGCAGGCCGCAAAATTGTACCAATACTTCTCCGGTTGGCCATAAGGTTGTCGAATGAATAAATCCAAAAAATGTGATACCTAAGAACAGGTTATGAAACCAGCTGTCTTCGTTTCAGCTATTCAGACATATTTCTACCTGCTTTTACTTCATTGCGACAGTAAGGTATCTCGACACACGAAATGCTGATAATAATAATGGTGTGGAACAAAGTGGCGGCGCCCTCCAAAATAAGCAAGAATGAGACAGCGGTGGGTAAACGTGCAGGAGCAAACGCACTATCATATAGGCCGAATGAAATTCCTTCACATTTAACACTTGCGACACCAAAGCAAACAATCCCGAGACTTCTAGATTTTTTTTAACAGCGCAGCTTTTCGAGGGCTTACTTTGATATCAGTCCTTGCTCGTGTTATGTGAGGTTCTCTAGGTCCCGCGATTCTAAAATAAGCGAGGCAGTCGAGCTTATGTAAACCTTGTTTACAATGTGACGCACAACAATTTCTGCAGCACCGATCCCACTTTCAAAGCGCTTGATATCCGCTATTGTAAAACTAAAACAAGTAATCATATATGGTGACAACGTTATTTCGCTGTGCTTTCGTGTTGCTTTTATGTCGCTGCTTCAAAATCTACCAAGGATACAACACATGAACGTACTTACCATTTCTCCCAAATTAAAATTCTCCCGGGACACAACGTAATCAACGCAATTCCAAAAAACAGGGGAAAAAAGCCAGTAATAGGCGAATCAATTGACTCGTCCACGATGAAGTTCCTGTGAAGCCTAACGGGAAGCCCCGGGCTCAACGAGGAAGGAGCGCAACCAACATGTCCCGCTAACAAGAGTCAAACGCAGAGGGTGCTCATTGCTCATTGCGAAGAAAATTTATACCCTTGAAATCTTGTCGCAGTGAAATTTACTTTAATTTCGAAAACATTCTACTCAAACAATTGTTTCAGGTTGGGGTGGAAAAATCCCATCTTTTTTTCTTTGTATAGAATAGGATGCAGGGAGCTTTTATTGAGTTTGCAGCGTTTTGAGTGCAATAAGAATGCTTGTTCTCCTCGAGTGAAAAGCCAGCAAAGTTTTTCACGCACTGCGCAGTGTCATACGCACATTTAAATACCTCACTATGGTACAGCAACAGAGACTATTCTTGCTTCTCAGCAGGGTTTGCTATAAAGGGCCACAACATTGATGTTAAGTTTCAACATCAATTGCAAGGCGAGAAGCTGTACAGGGAACACACAATCAATGCACACAAATCACGCCACCCGAACTAGTTTAAGTTGTGAAGAAGTACGCAAGGCTTAGTATTAAGCGCAAGAAAAGATGCCGGCGTGACGCCAAGGGGCGATACACTTCGCAGCTTGACGACTCTGGATATTTTTTTCGCTTTTGCGTTCAAACTCAGTTTCTGAAACGCACCAAGAATAACAAAAAAACTTTTCTAACATGTTGCTTTTGTAGACAAATTGCTTCTTCATCCGACAACAAGAATGCTCGGTCGCCTTCTCGTTTCTCGTTCAGTGGGGAAGAAGAGGGCAAGGTCGCTCCGTAAGTCACCACCCGCCAAGTAGATTAAAAATTGGAAGGCCTGACAAGCCACTTCATCTTCCCGGACATATGACTATCGAGGCAAACGCAATATGCAGTCACACAAATTGGATTCAGTGAGAAGCGAGATCAGAGAGCATTCAATCCGCGTTTTTACAACTTGTCATTTTTAAACTTTGGTAAATGTGCGGGTCAAAAACTAGAAATTTTTATCAAAGTTTCATATGTTTGTTACAGTATTACAAAAAAATTGACATATAATATACACGTTCTTCGTGTTGGCAAATCTATATTTTTAAATATAATATTACAAACATAAAATACACTAAATTTATAAATTTTAACAACAGCTTTTAATTTATTGTTTTAGGCTGTGTCACAACTGTCACTAAAGTTTTTTCCAGAGGAAACACAACTCGCGTTGACAGCAGCCTTTCTTGATTTTTACCTAACCGGCCAAACCGCTACCGCTCACTGACTAGCCAGAATCACTGATAATTATTAATCACTGGTAATAATTACAGGAGATCGGGCGTAACTGGTGATGATGTCGGCCTTGGCTCCAGTGAGCGGGAGCGGTTCGGCCGCTCGAGTAAAAAACCAAGACCGACTGCTCTCATCGCGTGAATTGCAAAACGGGCGTGAATATATCTATTACAAAACGCTAAACAGGACAGAAAAAAAGGAGCTGCAAGAATCGATCCAGGGTCTACAGCGTCCGCAGACAGCGGCGGAACCGCTACACCAAATCACAGGACAAAAAATGGAGGCTAATCGGCTGGTTTTGATTTGGCGTTCAGTCTGGACGGGACTTTAGCAGTTTTTAGCGTTCCGTTTTGACGGAACGTTAGACAATTCCTTTTTTTAACCCGCAGCGTTCGCTCAGTGGCTGTGGCGCTGCGCTGTTGATCTCAAGGCAAGTGATTTCATCCCAGGCGACTATTTCTAACACTTCTCCGTACGACGCCCCACGGGAAACACCTGTCAACCCATAAAAGCGTCTGCCTCTTGCTGCGATTGAGAACGTTAACTAAAATTTGGCAGGGGCTGCACCTTGAAAATAAAATTACGTAAAGCAAATAAAATCACCACGATTAAAATCATCCCTCACTAAACCTCGACGCTACACGGTCAAAACAGCGCGCCTTATACCAGACGCTAAATATAATACAGCGGGCATTGGCAGCACCCATGCAACGCATGTGCGCTGTGCAGCGAAGTGCTCAGAAATGCGCATCCATGTGGACGTGGACGCTTTCCTGTGGAGACGAAAAATCAAAACACCCGGGAGTCAGGATATTGCCGCACGTAAACATTGCCACGTAATCAAACATAATCCGAAGACCTCCACTCGTCGCGGCCGGTGCACCTTTGGCTCGTAAAACTCACAATCGAACTCGGTGCTAACAAATGTAATAGACGCTGTGGACTTTCTCATTAAATTGGATCTATATCTGGCAGCCACAAGTAACCGGATCGTCTAAAATGTTGGAGAATTTAGGACTCGCACTCCGACTACAATTTTACCAACCCACAGCATGACCTGAATTTTAATTAACCCTTAGCCGTCGCCGGTTCTGCAGTGATTTTAGAATACCTAAGGTAAATTGCTAATCTCCCTTCAATAACGAATGGAAATAGTGTTACGGAGCCTGAGGTCAAAAGGCATGAATCATGACCGATTCAAACGCTGTATCTACATTACTTACATGGCTGCCTTCACTGAGAGAGAAGGGAAAGGCTACACCAGCCCACAGCTTCTTCTGTGTGAGAGGATAGGTCCGTATTGCTTTGCGCAATTTCCTGTTCACCATGGTCTTGCTACAATATCATCTAGATTTTGAAACTCCAATGTACCATGTGGTTCGGGAAGCTACCACAGATGACATCTCCATGCGGACGATTTCCATGAACAAAAATATAAAGTATTCTACTGCGATAAAAATATAACTCCGTTTAGAGCCCACAATACGTTTCTCGGTACAAAAATTTGGGCTGCCGAGCGTACGCATACGAACAGCGCCAAGCGCGCTACATCGCATGCTTGCTTTCTCGGCGCTCGCCGGTCTCGGCGCCCGCATAATGACCTACCGCAATCATGTGAGGAGACTCCCTGCGGAAAGCGACAAACGGGGCTTGGTTTGCGCAGTTTCTCCCGTATGTAATCGACCGTTGTGTAGCGCTGGGGGGTTCGATCGTTTTCTTATATTTTCTGCTTTTGTGCGAATACCCCGATCTCAAAAAGGAGGCTGGGAAAATTAAAGCACCGAACAGGTCGTTAAACAACCTGGTATCTAAGGGCGTAGTTGATACATTAGCACTAGACGCGTTAAGTTGAAACACCATCACGCGATGCAGTTCGCTTTATTTTATTGCGACATTGCTCACTCGCAACGCCATAGAGACGGATCTGAATGTTCTGCTAGAGGCAAATAGCAAAACTCGTGCCATTATGACCGGGCAAGAGTGTGGGTTAGAATTCGATAATGAGTTGTTTCATATTTCTTCTTTCTTCACTTTTTCCCGTGTCCTCCTTACAAAGCAAGTTAAATTTAGAAGACATACTAGTCACCTGAATACTAAACAAAGATTCCTTATTCATTCGAGACGAAAAGCGAAAATCGACAGACGTAGGCGACAATTTTTTCAGATGTAAGTCTTTCTTACGCTTCCTAAACCCATAAATGTTGGTTTGTCTCTCCATATTTGTCTGACTCGATTCAATTTCGTTCCTAAAGAACCGCTGCCTAAACATTGCATCACAATGATATAGATATGCAGACAGGACCATCCCAGAACACCAAATCTCTCGCCATTGCTCATGCAGCTCTACAAAATGTTTTGCAAAACAAACCTCAGCTATATTTGAAGTAAAATATCAGTACGCAAAGAAATTGCGGGAGCTCTTTTAGTTATAGCACATGCTAAATTGGTTTTAGTATAGTAAATACAACACAACTGTGCAAAAAGGGCCCAAGAGCGGAGAAATAAAGTATACACTAACTAAAAGAGATTGAAATCCAGCTTCTTCAGGCACCCACTGATGACGCAGTCATAATAGGAAGGCAGGAATATTGCATCCAGTTGAACTAACCTCCCCAGCATTCAGTATAGCAGAAGGCAGATGGGAAGAACAGCGCGAGGAGTAAGACGGGATAGCGGAGAGGCGGTTACATGGCAGGTTGGGCACAACATAATCGCTCTGGACACCACTTGTGGAGAAAACAATATATGTGCAGGCAATTTTTTTAGGGCCAACAATGGACGTAAAGCCTTATAGAAGAAAAACTATCGTGCGCCTGTTGCGGCACCCGCACCAACTCACAGCCGTGAAACAAATACAAGGTTCTCGGTGATTGGAGCATATCCAAGATTTGAATTCAAATAAGGCCAAGGGTCGCGTGATTCGAACCTGGGCCCGAAAGCATTTGGAGCTTATTTCAACAACACGGTCACGAAAACTCGCCAGCGCACAATGTCATTCTACAAGCGTTCTCCGAACTCGCTCGTGGAGTAATGAACGTTGCATCGCGAAAATGGGAAATTCACTATACAAATCAGTGCCAAAAACAAATAAATCAACTTCAAAAAGCATAACAATACTGAACACGCACTTACGGGGAGTCCAACGTGCGACTTTCAAAACACGTTGCCTTGTGCTTCGGACCACTCCGCCATAGGTCAGGGATTGCACAGGCGGCAATATAAACAACATAATGTATAGCAAGTTTACATCTTTTAATTTTTCTTTCATTTGAAGCTGATTAGATGACTATTTATTTCATAGCGATCATGCAGTGAGCATTCCCCGAATTCTTACATTATGCCATGTCTAGTGACTGTATAAAATATACATAAAGCGGTCTCAGACGATAGGTCGGGCTGTTGGCCGTTATTCTAGCTTACCGAACGCAAAGAGAGCTTCCACAACCCTCGTTTTACGCTAGACGACAAAAGTTCGGTTGATATTATATTACCTTTGCTGACTCTTCGCACGACTTCAATGTGCCTTAGGTTTTTCTACTGGCGTACCAGTCAGTGAAGAGTCGCATGTACGCTTGTGTGGAGCGACTTGGAGTTGGAGCTTGATACAGTCGACAAGCTACCAAACTGACGGTAAATTCTTCCTGGCACAAAGGTGCCGTGGCTTAGTTCAAGGAAGCGAACGAATTGCGATGACCCGCCGGCCACCGGCTGAACGAGAGCTGGGTCACCTCATTCTTTCGGAGGGTGGGCCATTCATGCAGAAGAAAAGACAGTGCAACCAACCATGTTTTGACGTCACATCAAATGTCACAAAAATTGGGAAGGGGGATGGAGCGAGAAAGACAGCATTTTAAAAATGATATTTCTTCTGAATAAAGTCGCGTAAACACAGCGAGAGTACTGGAAACATTGCCGAGAAGTTGCAGTACAAGTTGAAATAATCATTCCGAAATATTTACAAATCACTTCACGGTCCCTTGAACCCTTGGTCTGGAAGCGATCGTATCGAACAACAGCTTCAAGTTTTACAACAAGTGGCGAGATACAGTAGCCAAACTCTATTGCTGGAGGCACCCCAGACAAGTACAACACTCACTCGAAAGATTCTCTCTTTCTCGTTCGGAGATGTCCACAACGTGGAAGAAGCCTATTGGGGTTAACAGCGCGAGAGAACGGAAGAACAGAGGAGTAGACTAACACAGCGCTGACTAACAACTGAAGTTTTATTATCGCTTGACAGCAATAAATAGGATAATTGAGGGTGACACGCGACGCCAGACGTGACGGGACGTGACGCTTAATAATAAATCTTCGGTTGTTAGTCAGCGCTGTGTTAGTCAACCCCTGTGTTGTCTCGTTCTTTCGCGCTGTTAATCTCAGAAATATGTACCACTGGCCCGCCTACAATCCGTATCGAAGCTTTTTGATGGTTTTATGACGTCGCCGACGCAATTTCAAATCCCTCCCTAGATGGCAGCCTTTTAGTGGAACCATATAATCTTTCTACAAAGGCTTCATCCGAAATCTGAAGTTAACGAAAGAGTACATAACAAACACTGTCTCTTTAGTGCTGTAATCACAGGGAGCTTGTTTGCCCGGCCGGTTACTCATCATGTACAGCAAACCATAGGGGCAAACCAAGAAGGGGTGTTTTCGTCCATGGGTACCCCTAGTATTCCTAGGTCCATTGTTGCGAATTATACGATGCGCCATTATTTTTCTGTGTACAGAAGCCTTCTTGATGATGATTCTGCGTTGGTGCCTGATGGTGCGGCACTGTTGGCACGGCGACGATTGTTGGAGAGGGTTTTTACGATGTTATATTTACACGGGAGAGATATGCAGAAGATATACAAACTAAAGTTGACGTTAACAAAGTGAGAAATAAAGTTAGTCTTAAACAGTTAAAACTCTCGGAGCCCTGCATGCCCCTTTATTTAGTGTCCCTGTTATTTTGTTTTCGGCGGTAAATTGATGTTTGTTTTTTTGTCGCATTATTCCGTCACCAACATGCGGTTTCGGCTTTGTGTGTAGCGTAAACGCAAGCAGAGAAATTATTTTCGTACTTTTTCTGCATAGCAGCGTGGCGCAGAACGGACGTTTTGACATAATGATCGACTTGTAGAGGAACTCACCGAAGTATCATGTATTGTCGTAAGACAGGAGAACAATGCCCGAAGGCCCTCCATCGCGACTATAAGGGAGTGGCTGGCATGCAGCCCGTGTGAGGTCTGCGATGGCCGCGGTGTAAATATTGTTGAATATATCCTGCGCATCTCATAGCTTAGTTCGTCTCGTCTGTCCTTCCCCCACGTACCAGTACTGTGCACTAGAGTACCTTAGTGGGATACTTTTCCTCCTCCGGTCGTTCCAAGTTAAATTTCAGAGGAGTAGTTGTTGTGTTTCTTGTTTCAAAACTTATTCTGGAAGTTTTCAGTACAATCTGCTGTACAATCTGCATAACAGTACAGTGAGTTTAGTTTTGTTTTTCCGCTCGTATGCAACAAATCTGTAGGTGTAAACAGCAGTAAATGTTTGCCCTAAATATCATTTGGCATATCGAGTTGAAGTCAAATAACTAATATAAGAAAAAAAAGAAGATTGCTAAGTGCTAGAGCACCGGGATCCCATTATAGAGACCCAGCTTCAAATCCCATAAAAAACTAAAGTGTGTTTTGAAGCACTCATTGTGGCAGGGGTCATTTTTCGAACGGACAACGATGGATGTTCACCCATCAGGACCTAAAGGTTTCGCCTTTCGAAACGAATTGGGCGCACAGCAGCTCCATTTGGTGAAAATCGCATTAAAAGACCGTAGACTTCAGCTGCCTCGGCCTTGTTAATGCCTCTGTTCTTTCACCGAAAACTTGTCATGTTTTGGCCCGCACCGCCCGCTTTTCCCACGATAAACGCTGTGGACGTTTTCTGAAGTCAATTTCAATGTAGCCTCGTGCCGATGCTTGCGCGCCATTAATTGGGTGTCCCCAAGAGGCCCACAAATGGGTGCGAGCCCTTTTGGTGTTTTTGTTTAAAAATATAGTTCAAACAATTTACGACGTGTTATGCAAAAAAAGTGCATAATTACTTTTATGTGAAAGAACACTGCAAAGTTGAATTATAAATCGCAGTTTCTAATTGTGACGACATTTAGGTTGATATGTCACAAATGGCTTTTCTACGACTAATGATTTTGTGTGCTAAAACCCCTCAAAAAGGGTAAAAAGAGCAAACCAAACTAGATGGAAAAACGTCAAAGGCCTTCAAAGTCTTCCGCTAACAGTATATTTACTTTAGCATTGTTGCAGACATTCATTTATAGAAAAACAGGCAGGCAATATTGTCCGGTTAAAGTAGCCCAAGAAAATCTACTGTCCTTAAAAATATGAAGTGCATATACATTTCGCCTTATGGAGTGGAACGCGGTAGTCGGCCACGGGAAGCCGTGGTACGCCATCGGCCGTCGCAGTAGACGACCAGTCGAGTTGCGCCCGCAATGGTAGACGACCGAGTTCATGGTCTACGTGTTTCTCACAGTCGAGTTTGCTCCGACTGCCCCTCTCTTGGGCTACTTAAACCCAGAAATTTTGGTCTGTCTGTCTGTCTGTCTGTCTGTCTGTCTGTCCGTCTGTCTCCGTAGCTCGATTCAGACACCCGGCCAAAGTAAAGATTCTTACTGCGCAATAGTCTTATATACTCATATCCAAATGTAAACGTCTAAGCCCGGTTTATATGTTCGTATTCGTCAACTTTGTTGAATAGGAACAAGACATTAGGCAAATATAAGACAGGAAATGAAAACACAAGGGATATTTAGTCTTCTTCTATTAAAAATTCCTGGGTGCTTGGTTTTCCGATAGCATATGATATTCTACATCAACTGCAGAACAAGGCTGCGCCACCTCCGGGTGGCACATGAGAAATCACGCGGCAACATCAAATAAAGGTTCCACTAGCTAGGTTTTACGTTCTGCTTGAAATGCACGTGGAGCACGGCAACGCGGTTCTATAAAGCGTGAAGTCGGCCGCCGCGATTCACGCGCGCCTCCGCCGTACTTCAGCGCTGGCAACGATTAACCCCGCCTGTAGCAGTGGCACGTGGTAAATTGAAATGGCTTTGAGCAAACCTTTAGTGTGTTTACCTTGGGATTTGCGCGACGGAACAGGAACAGCATGAGAGGTGAGCGGGTAAGCGAAGGGGGGCATTTCTTTGGTAAATGTCTACAAAGACTAGCTTCTTTTGATGACATTTGCAACGAAAGGAGCAGATACGGGGCCAATTTTTTTCTTCCCTTGCACCTTCAACAAGGTTATCATTCCGGTCTGCATTATTGCAGGACTAACAGGTGACGTATGTACGAAGCGTCATTTCCATGCTTTGTACAGCCCCGCTGATGTGTGAGCGGAGAGAGCAAACGCTGACGCATTACAAAGGATCTTCAATGTGCAATAATTCTTTAATAAAATAAGTCATGGCCTCGGTCACATGGAGTGTCGAACGCGGAAAATGCCAACCATATGTAGCTATCGGAGATTCTGGCTATTAAAATCCATTTTACGTTGAATCCTGTGTGAGATCCAAACAAATCGTCTGCGTGAGGCTGTTGCAATTTCCTCAGTGACAAACGTAACACGGAAAAACATTCCGTAGTTACATTTACGATATTTGGTATAATATATTAGGATAATTCGAATGAGTGAAATGTAAAATACATTTGTTCCGATTTTGTTCATACTGCGTATTCTCTAAATGAAACGCCACAATTGCAGCTATATTGAGACACTTACTGAAGATATTATTTATTTTAATCACACGGTTTTCATTAGCAAAAACTGATTCAGCTGGATGCATGTTCTCAAGTTGGCCACTGAGATAATTTTGCCGTTTTTGTATTATACCATGAGTGCGAAAATTCTTGGTTTGGAAGCCGACTCACTCGTCAAAACGAAAGAAAAAGACGCACCTCTAAATGCGCCACGAAAGCACCGCCTATCGACATCGCGTCCTTAGGGGTTCAACCTCGTAATTTCGTTTTCCAAAACAACACTCTGGGCTTCTGTAAATGGCCGTGCGACACAAAGCACGAAGATAGAAAGAGAGACTGCGAACCTTTGTCATCTCTGCCAAGACTTCTGCGGTCGGACGGAGGTCGTAAGACGCCAACCTGTTGTGTAAATGTCGCTTTAAAACCAGATTTTGACGATAAAAACACGCCGGTGGTCACGGGGTGACTAGGAGGTGAGAGGTGATTGCTGCGGCCTGTTATTATAGCGACGCTTGCGCACTGCCTCTAATGCCTTTTGTATTCCACGCAGAAGGAACATAAGGAAAGCCAACTTTCTCTGACCGGGATGATGATCTTGGGTGAAGCGTACAAACATCATTCTGTTCCCGTGGTCGGAATCGCACCGGGGACGTCCGTGTTACGAAGTCAACTTGTATCCGAATGCGCCATGGCAGAGGGCCCCCATGGCACTCCCGCACCCTCTAAATGATGTAAGGATCGCGTTACCACGATAGTCTGCAAATTGGGTCCTCATGCTTCATTCTGGGTTGGTGCGTTTGGTCTGGGACATAATCTCACAACGACTATTTTAGTTAAACTTGACTTTGGAAAGCTTCGCGTTCCCCAATGTCATTTCGACTAAGGGGTTGTAGATTTTTCTCTTGCCTAGTCTTTATCAGCAAGGTATACGCGTTGTTCCGAGCGTTTACGCTTCTACAAAATAGCAAACACATTTAAAGAGCACACAATTGCTGCCAGGTTCAATTTTAAAACAATCCCCAACACACATATTCACAAGCGAGGAGAAGCAACCAAGATCGGGGCGCAACGCAGTGCAGCATGGACACTGCCAACAAGACAGACTTGTCCTCCTTTTGAGTTTTTAGGTTCAATGCTTTATTTAGCTCTCATGAGCAATGAACGAAATTAGCCAAAACTAATCGCTGCTGCGATGAGCAGCTGGACGACTTGTTTGCTTGGTGAGTTGATTTTTTTACAGAGTTTAAGGAACCGACGCAACGCAGGCGTTGAGGCGGGCCGTAGTTGCGGGGCTCCGGATTATATTGACGATCTGGGGATACTTAACCTGCGCCGAAATCTCGTAAACAAGGGTGATTTTGCTTTTCGCCTCCATCAGAAAAGGGGCCGCCGCGGCCGGGAATCGAACCCGCTACCTCGGGTCAGCACCGCAACGCCTTAGCAACTGAGCCACCGCGGCTGGTTGCTTCACGAGTAGCTTGGCGGCCCCGTCCTTGGTAAGCCTTCTTTCGCTCCGTGGGCTTCACAGAAAACACAAGCTTGTTGCTCATGGCACACTTAATGCTCTTTCGGTGAACAGCAGCTACACGAAAGTCATTCTCTCTATGACAGAGTTTCTGCGACAAAAGACGTGCACAGGGTGCATTCTTTAGCAGCGATTCAACAAAGGCGGATGTCGCCTCCTGTTCTTCCCTAATTAATGAGAATATTAAACTGTTTTACATTACCCTTCGTTGCCATGATTAGACACGGACGCATGTAAAACGTCACTGAAATTGCAGATAGAATAGCAAGTGGCAATTGATTCGGTATTTTTGGACACGTCACTTACGAACATACGACTACCAGGGGCGCAGTTCGATGAGTTCGCAAGAAACGAGTACGACAAACGAAACCCCATTTTTATAATTTGACATTTACAATACTAATGCGTTACTGAGCGAAGTGGACTGCAAAAATACCACAGTCTGTTATCCGAACAAGCATGCACGATAAACTACAACGCGGTTGTACTAACAGCAAACCTCTTTACCAAGTCAAAATTTTTGGTGTCGGCAGTTAACAATACCAAGAAATTCCGGAGCGCGCGTACGTGAGCTCACCGATTGCCCTGCAGTTAAAAAATCCAAATAAATAGCGAGCGCTTGTGTGTGAGTGCGTCGCCACGACCGCCGAGCGTACCCGGCGAATCTTTGCCAAGCCGACCATACTGA
The DNA here is from genome assembly GCF_048455015.1 of Haemaphysalis longicornis. NCBI lineage: Eukaryota > Metazoa > Arthropoda > Arachnida > Ixodida > Ixodidae > Haemaphysalis > Haemaphysalis longicornis. The sequence goes on from NW_027526233.1 coordinate 49,240,824, forward strand.
CTTACACGCTGTTATGCCATTATATGGTTATATGCGCTTTCGCGGAACGGATCTGGTATGATATCTTACGTGAAACCGGTTTGCTTAGGCGCGTTGGGGTGGTCATTTTTGTCAAATGGTCTGTCATTTTTATCAGCGACAATATTACTAGTCGGAAACAAATGGGGAAGGCACTGCAGATATTCAAAAAGAACCGGATAGGAGTCGTTGATCCTGGATGAAAATAATGCGATAATCTATGCGGCTACCGTATATACGCACAACATATCACAAATAGGTCTAGCACAATTGTAGACACCGCGCAATGTTGTCTTGTATTTTTCGCTTAATGCTGTTTCTGGTTCTTTGCCTCCTTTTTGATGGTTTTTTATTTTTACTTTCGCAGCGTTTTTTTTTTTTTTTCTGTGAACGCGCCAATGTAATTTTTCGGCTGTTTGAGAACTACTTAGTACGGTGGCCGTTACATTACTCAGGTGAAGTGGACGCGGTCATTGATTGTTGCAAAGGGTGTCGTACGCTCATTATGGATGTGCACACTATTGCCGCCACTTTTCAGCTTGGCTTGTCAAGCGTATTCGGTCGGTATTTTCGGGATGATTTATTTGGACTGCCACGGGTGTTTTAAGAGGGCTGAGCGGTTTTTTGGGCGAACCGTAGCACAAGCGGCGACAGTCTAGTCGGGATTGTTATCTTTATGCGCTGAAGATCAATATATTTCAAGCTGGTCAATTCTCTACATCAACGTGGCAGATCTTCGGTCATTATGTCATATTTTTAGGGGAACCGTAACAAAGGGTAGTAAACAATCGGACACATAAGGCTCCCTAAACGTTATAATGCAAGCCGGTCAAATTTTATTTCAAGCTGCGTAATAGTCTACGCTTAATTGGTACGACCGAAATGATTGAATATTTATAGCACATTGAAGAACTGCTCCCGGTACGGAACTCGGTGCATGTTTTATTGAAAACAATCAGTTTCTTCCCCCTCTATGCACTTTCATTAGCGCGAGTTACCCGTTGGGTGTAGTACCAGTAAGGGTTCTCCACACAGCTATATCTCTCCATTACGTCGTATTAGATTTGGACAATGTTATTGTGTTCAGTGGTGTATGCGGTCGTGCAATCCTCCCGTTTTAACGGTTTAAGTGGTCTATGAGAGTGGCGATTGCAGGGGAGGTTACGTGGTGCCTACTTGTTCACAGTGAGACAATGCTCCTATTTTCACCCGCCGCGGTGGCTCAGTGGCTAAGGCGTTGCGCTGCTGAGCACGAGGTCGTGGGTTTGATTCCAGGCCGCGGAGGCCGCTTTTCTTGTGGAGCCGAATTGCAAAAACGCCCGTGTGCACAAGATTTCGGCGCACGTTAAACATCCCTAGGTTGTCAAACCTAATCCGGAGCCTTCCACTACGGCGCAGCTCATCGCCTTCCTTCCGTCGGCGCGTTAGACCCTACAATCAATCAATGCTCCTTTTTGGGCCTGTCTCCTTCCTTGGCATACTTTCGCTCTCCATCGCGTCTTTAAACTTCGGGCGAATAAGCTGCTTCTCAGCCCATCGCACCAGCCATAACCAAGCGCAGAATGTTTCAGAAAAATGTTCTACGAAGTAAGATGTTTATATTTGCTCCCTGAGTATACAAAATTACAGGAACTGTTCGTAAACAGTTCGTCGATGCGGCATCAATGCAGCGCGCACATAATACAAACATATGCACAATTAACAAACTCGACACCACCAGCAAAGCTGTCGGATGAACCATTTTTTGGCCCAAGGACAGTTTAAAGCGCAAAACATACGTTTTTCGTTCTCCCAAGAGCAATCACAATCGTACAGTAAAGGCCAGTTCAACCCTTACAAACAAGAAACACCTTTTTTAACTGCATTTCACTAGCGAAAAAGAGACGCGGACGGAGACGAAGTACACAGGACACTCGCTAGTGTCCTGTGTACTTCTTTTTGCCTTAACTTCCCCGCTTTTAACCTTCCTTGCGATTTGGAGAGAAGAAAATGGAAGTGAAAGTATACATTGAGCGAAAATATTTACCTAGCTATGTATACCGAACGAGGTCCAGAGCGCTAATTTGGGGGTGTTCCCCTTTTACATATGCAACAAGAAAATATCAATGTATCAGCAATACCAGCAGAAAAAAATTACCATACGTTAGTTTGCAGTACAGCTCAAACCGCAGTTTTGTGCATTTTCGCATTCTCACCATACAATAATAAAGAGTGATTGTGAGAGACAACCTTCTTGGACACAGTAAAAGTGAGTTATTTATCGCCTAAAAGTTTGGAGCATTTTGTGCATGCTTCCGGTTTTCTAGCGCTAGCTTAAACACCATGACATTAAAAGATTTCTCGCGCGCATCAGTATTTCTTGGTCTCGCGCCGCGGGCGGAACAAAACAAAATGTTTTAGTGCCAATGCAAAACCAAACAAACGAACTGAGTTTTATCTCCGCAACGATGAGTGCAAATAAAAGGATTTATTTGCATTTCAATTTAACGAAAGATTATAGACACGTGCATAAAAGACGGGAATAAGCACTGACATTCAACTGAATTGTAATGTAGGAGTGAAAAATCACCATCATCATCTCATCATCATGACCACCACCACCAGCCTATCTACGTCCACTGCACGGCCAAGGCCTCTGTCATTAATCTCCAATTATCCCGGTCCTGTGCAAACAGCGACCATTATATCCCCGCAAACTTCTGGATCTCATCTGCCAGTCTAACTTCCTGTTTCGCCCTGCCACGCTTGCCTACTCTTGGGATACACTCTGTTAGCCTTAAGGACCAACGGTTATCTGTGCGGCTAAAAAAATAGCAGTGAAGCGATACACAAAAGATTGGAATAACGTACCAACCGCAATGTCCACCCCGCGCAGGTCAGTTCTGTCGAGGATGCAGCCTAATTTATATAAACACCGCTTACTTTTAAGGCAACGCCATCGATGCTATGTCAACAACCACAAAATCACCGATTTTTATTCTATCCGCCTGCACAACCACGCGCGCTGGTTATTCAGAACCCTTAAAGATTGTAGCAGCATTTCAATAGTACCGGCGCCACCGCATTCGCCGCCTGGAAGCTGCTAAAATTGTAAGCAAATCAAATCGCAAAACGAATACAAGTTAACAAAGAATGACACATTCATAATACAATTCTAGACATATATTAACGGTCACAAAGAAACGAGCGTAATATTCATCAAACATTTGTTCATCAAACAATTTCATGTACCACGAAATTATTAAATATAAACTATCATGGAACACTTTTAACCCAGTAGACATACATGGGCGCGGTGGTCCTTTTTGCTTCTGTGACGCTAAGCAGCTGACTCACGTTGTTTCTAAGAGACCTAAGACTTCCCAGTAACCATTATACAACTGACACAGAGCTTTTCACTGTTTTGTCTCGTCAATACTTCACGTCACCGATCTTGCGGACCCTCAAGGTGTCACGACTGCATCCGGAAAATCGAGCCATCTGCAAAATCAATTCACACAAAAGTCACTGTATTGTCGACCGCTTCTGTTTCTGCGCGGCGTTACGTTGTCGTACCGTTACATCTGCTTGCACGTCGTTGAGGGTCACCATATTTGACTTGAAGGACGCCGTACCGACTGACGTCTTTCGTCTATGCGGGTTGCAGCTAGACGTGCCTGCTATCGAGGCTGTATGCCAGGTCAGCAGGTGCTACTCATGCAACTCGGGTTCGAGGTGGCATGTGTATGTGGTTTGTGGGTGCACGTAAAGGTTCTTGGGTTTTTCGGTAGGTTTTGACTTACGATCAAAAGAAGTCCGCAACATCTAACGAGAATGGTTTCGAAACAGGGTTACCAGATCGTTAGAATCAAAACCGGCAAAGCGGCCTCCGCAGTAGCCCAAAAGTGGCCCAATGCTAAAATCACAATTCGCCCAAAAAGTAGCCTAACATTTATTTATTTTGCAAGTGATTTTTTGCGCATATAATGTTATTTTTCCGTGAGGACATTTTTTTTTCGGTCATGACATTTCAGGTACGAACGGCGTGGTTAGCCCTTTTTGCGCACCATGTGTTTATTCACGGCAAAATACTACCACGAAGGCCATGCGCCTCTGGAAGATCACCGGGGCCAGAATCCAGGGCGCGTAACTGGCCGCGCAAGTAAAACTTTTTCCACTTTTTTGCTGCAATACGCATGCCAAGAGCCATTAAAAAAAATCAGAAACAGCGGTATTGTGTCACATGGTTTACATATACATATATAGTTTGTCGCAGAAGAGGATCGAGCGATGACTGCATACTATTTCGAAAACAGTTTCTCACTTGACGCAACACAAACAAAACTTTAAGAGAAAGACAGCACAAGAACATTTATTTACAGTATACACAGATACATACAGAAACTGGCAAGCCTTCGTAGAATCCCATAACTTGAGGCAACACAAACAAAAACTCGAGAGAAAAAAATTGCGCCAATCCACCCCGTGAATGTGGTTGGAAAGCAAAGGAGTAAACGGCACCTATTACGATTACCCATGCGACGTCACCTAAATTCACTCACATCGCTCAACAAAGAGCAAAACCAGAAAGAAGTGAACTGCACTTAACCACACCATTTATTACTTCAAAGAGATATACATGTTAAGGTTAAATCAATGCATGAAGCATGAAGGGTGTTTGGTTAAGTTGCATTGGTGTAGCACAAGAGTGGAAACTTTTTTTATAAAATTAAAGTAAGCTCCAACATGGTGTTAGACAATCTGTCTTCGCCCCCTCTCCGCCCCGGATGGAGGCGACGAGATTTGCGGCAAAGAAGGACGAGGAGGAGGAAGAAATACTTCTGTTCAGATTTCTGAACGGCCCAGAGTGCAGCCCTGGGGAGTGATTCCTTCATCTGTGGGGCCCATACGCAGGCCGCGAGGCCTGTGTTCTGTCCACCGCTGAAGCTGGGCAGGTAGAGAGGGCCTGGACAGCAGCATCTCCCATGCTCTTGTTGGGTAGTTGACGGAAAGAGTGTAGGGTGCTCAGGGCTAAAGTAGCACACCCGGAATACGGGGCGGAGAGTTCCAACTTCTGAGCAAAATTTACATTCAGCGTCGTAGCGATTCGGATACATTAAGTGAAGACGCTTAGGCTGTGGGAAGGAGCCGGGTTTGTATGGGCCGTAGGGTACTTTGTTGTTCTGTGGAAAGGTCAGGGTAGGGCGAAGGTACGGCCTGTCTCAGAAGGCAATAATGCTGGGTTATCTTCCTGGACGGGACCAGCGGGTGACTGTCCTCGTGCAGCTCCATAGCATGGGAGGAAAACACGCAGGCTTGTTGGGTGGGCGTATTTGTTGCCCTCCATTGAAGCATGATGGGGTGTCCAGATGAGCTTAATGGAACCGTTTGGGGAGTGGTTTTAGCACGCGCAGTGCAGGTCAGGACACCCAACCCTACTGGTAATTGCCGTAGGCTTGCTGGGAATCGAGGACTACCCTCCGAACCCCTGGTTGGGCGAGAGCCAAGGTGATGTCTGCCTCTTCTCCGGCCGTAATTTCTTGGTTCTAAGTGAGGTACACGCAAGGAGGTTGGTTCTGGAGGTAGCCACGATACTGGCGTACTGCTGTCCTCGATGTTTGGAAGCCTCTGTGTAGATATCTGCATGAACCCCACCGAGGGTGGTGTTTAGCGCTTGAGCCCGTGCATTTCGGTGACCCTCGTCATGTGAGGGGTTCATATTTCTAAGCAAAGGGAGTATCTTTAATTTTAGTCGCCAAGAGTCTGGGAGTACGTCACGCGGAGTGACATTCTGGGCTGGCCAGCCAATCTGGTGAAGCATTCGGTTACCCATCGCAGTTCTTAGTCGGACCTTCTGGTTAGAAAGATGGCCTTCTATCAGCTCTCCAACCGTGTTGTAGAGCCCCGTGCTAAGCAGCCTCTGTGTGGACGGACTCATGAGAAGACCAATGGCCTGCTGGACCGCGTTTCTAATAATTATATAAAGCATCTCTATGTCTTCCTTGTCCATAAGAAGACAGGGGGTTGACGTAAGTAACTCTAGAGAGGACGAAAGCTTCAATTAATCGAAAGGTACCGGATTCCTTACGTCCTCGCTCCTTGGTGGCAACTCGCCTGATCATGTGTATGATTTGAATAATGCGGTTTTTGAGGTGCTGCAAGAGGACGTCACTTTTGGTGTTAGCCTCGAGATGTAGGCCCAGGATGTTGATGATGGGGTTTCGAGTGATGGCCTGGTCATCACGGAGTATTTGAATGTATTCCTTGGTTTGGCGTGAGGGCGGACGACAAGGAGGTGTGATTGTTTACGTGAACACTCGGGGCCACAGGCTCTAGCACATTGGCATACTAGAAGTGAGATACCATGCATTGGTGTGAGCTTCCTTTAATTCTGTAACACTTAGCACATGAGCAAGGCGCGCACAGGGCTGCTACACGGGTGTTAGTGTTCGCGTTACGCTTTCACGTGGCTGTCAGCGAAAACGCAGGGGATAAACCCGTCGATGTGCTTGGTGAGTACACCACCTGTCTTCCCAATCTTTGCGTGGGCTCGTAGCTAAATCGGTAAGACAATGAGCTCTCGCTTTGTTATTCTATTAGTTCCAGGTTCATTCCCGGCGGTGCCAGTGAATTCTTTTATTTGTTCGCTGGAGTTTTCTGGTGACACCAACGGTCGCGAAAGAACCCTTGGTGGGTAGAGATAAAAAGCTTTGCTTTAAAAGCAAATACAGAACATCTATTTATAATCTATACAGGTGCATACAGTAACTGACTAGTCGATTCAAGAACCCGGTTGCCCGTTGGAATCCTCCAGGGCGCGGGTTGCCAATGACGATGCGCACATGGACAAAAGCCGTGCTTACAATAGAACAAAACGCAACTCGCTTCATGGGCACCCTTTTTAAAGCCACGCTAGCGTGGAGGAAGAAGTCGCCCGCTGCTGTCAAGCGCTCACAGTCCCTCTTTCTCCTTCTGGAATCGCCAGTCGCAGCTTAGTACGCTACGGAGACTTCGGACGGGCGTCGAAGTTGCCTGTAGCTGCCGTAACTGCGAAGCAGCGGTGTTTAATTTTTGTGATTTATTTGCCGGCGAGCGTGCTGCGCCGGCGGCAATGCGGCCATGTTCTACAACGTTCCGGACGCTTCCCGCAGGGAGTAGAAAGCCACACATCAATCAATCGATGATGCTGCGACAATAATACGGCTCTGTATAATAACACGAAGCCCATGTGTAACAATCTTTAGACACCCGTTAATATTATTTCGAAGTTTAAAGCAATACAGATCGTGTACGCGGGAGTTTTTGACAGGTGTGGATGTTATTGTACGTGGACAAAGGACTAAACGTTGTATCCAACAACATCCGGTAAAGAGGAAGAAGGCACTTCTTATTGTATTGCTCAATTCAAAAACGCAAATAGTTTTGACTTCGTTCACAATCGTCTTTTTCTGGCACCATGGAAAGACGACAGCTTCGAAGTCATTTCGTTAGGATAGATATATTGAGTCTTCTACTAACTTCACATGCTATCTCCATAAAGCTTTAAACACTTCAGAACAAAAAGAAACAACACTGTTCTAGCAAATTGTAATGTAACGTTTTCCCTGAGCCCCGAGTCGATTTCATGATGTCCATCCCAAGTCGAACGGCGCCATTCACCATGTGTGCACCTGTCTTTCATGTAGTGTCAGCCGGTCACCTCTCACTTTCTTGCTATTCCCTCTCTCACGTAAGTTCTGGGGTTCACGACGCCTGGCGGCAACGTGTCGGGGGAACGCGCCCCATGGTTCGAGCTCACACTGTCAAATGAATCTGATTGTCAAAACGAATGGCTTGCCAATAACCAACACAACTCACGTTTATTTAGGTTGTTTCGAGGAAAGAGCCCGACGTCTCTTTCCAGTATGCATCTGGTGCACGGATGCCTGTGCTCTGGCAGCTCTGACACACCGCGTTTCCTGTGACCTTCTCGAATCTTGATGACAGTCCCCGTCTGCGGAAACAGCCGTTAGAATCACTGGCCGAACGACGGAGTCGGGTGTCAATCAGTGCTGTTAATCGTGACAGTTCTATTCGACTTCTATGCCTTTGCCGAGAGGCTTTTCCGAACAACGTGTCAAGGCAAGACGAATGCGATCTACTGATGGCAACCCAAAACGTTGCAAAAGGAGGATGAGGGAAGTTGACAAAACACGTGCTGAAGTGCAGTTTTGCGGTGACTAAAAGCAGCAGCCGAGCGCCGCTACAAAACTTGATTGCTTCGCTTTTGCCTATGTATGTGTCTACTCCGTTGTCTGCGTGTCCGGGTGTACGTGGCTGGGCCGTTCCCTTCCGCTGTACAGGGTGCAGGAAACCACGAATCAGGCGTCGTTTTGAGGCCCGCGCGCTGCGTATAATTTATACATTTCCATAGAGCGAAGAATTCCACACAGGCGATGCCCCCCGAGATTGAAACAAACACACGGCACAAGACGCGCGTCGTTTTCGGGAACCTGAACTCTGGTTAGGACAAAAGGGTCCGCATAGATGCTTCGGCGAAGAAACCGCGACTCCCCTGTCCTTTAGGTTTTAGAGGGTAGAGTTCTGTTGGTCCTGGGACTTCACTGCTGGCCGAGTTTGTAAAGCTAACCGAATGCTGATGGTTTGAACGAAGGTGCATTAGACAGTGGCCCCATCACATCGTTCAGTTTTCTCACATCGCGTGTGTCGCTGGAAGTTCCATTACCTATGTTCCCATACATTAGACAAGTTAGAGTTAAAGTTAGGGGCTCCCTTCCCCAGTCCTAAGAGACGAGTCCCTGGAATGCAGCCTCCCAATTTGGTAACAAAGGAAGATAATTGGAGCACCGCTGCAAGGCTCGTGTCTCCACGTCAGGCTTGCTTCGGCCAAATAATGCCCTCCTCCATAAGGCCTTAACCCGGAAATGCCCCGGTTTCGTTAAGAGGAGACGCGCTCCCGAACATTGATTTTGCGCTTACGGTTCGCGCGTGGAAAGCCTGCATGTGGACATCCTGCAAAAACGCTGGTAAATCGGTCTATCATACGCCCCATGAGTCACCAGTTCGGGGGAGATGCGTTGTGGTAGAAAAAAAAAGAGGGGGGGCGGGGCGGCGGCTTGTTCTCGATGCCATGTAGCCCAAAAATAGTAACACAGCAAAAACAATTTCGACACCAAATAAAAAAGAGTAGCCCAATTTGGCTATTAATACCCCAAGCTTGTAACCCTGTTTCGAACGTCCAAAATTTTGGTTAGTTTTCGACATTGGCTGTATGGAGCGCGTGGCAGTGCGATGGCAGAGGACGGATATTCGGGCAGGTCTGGAAAATACACCTCCCAAAAATTGATAATGGGCCGTACACTCTTGTGATATACTGCGGATAAAAACAAATCAGAGTTGATTTCCGAAGTCATGATTCCTCTATACCGGGCCACAAATTGAATTCTAGCGCTAAATTCGTAATGTTTAAAATTTTACAGTGGGCTAAATTATCATAAAACAATTAAATTAGATGTTATCGTAGGTGCCTATAACTAGTAAAACTAAGACATTTTAGGGGCGAAGCTCGTCTTGCTCGGGCCCTGTCCCGTCCCTCGTTGCTGCTCGTTGCTGCACGGCACAACGATGATGATTGCGGCAGGATCCCCCTAGGGATGGGCCAACCAAAGATTGGCCGAAGAGGTCAAAACGTTTAACGCGTTCGTTGCTACCCAACAAGGAGGAGAGGAAGAAGAAGAGGTTGTCGTTCGTCGCCTACGAACTCAAGACACGTACCGGGGTACGCGGCACAAGACGTTCTGCAGAAGGCGACGACCAAGGTGGCTAAAATGTCACACACCGAATTCGCCAATTTACCCATGGAGATTCTTATCGTCCCAAACAAGCCCTACATAATCAGCACAAACATCGACGTCGTCGACGGGCTTGTCAACGGAGCGGTGGGAAGTCTCAATCTTTGCGTGCCAGGAGTGGTGGTCTTGACGAGGCGGCGCCCGGATTTGACCCCACGACTCTTTTACCGGGACGAAGGGTGCGTGGCGGAATGCCCTCTGCGCTACAAACCGAGACGCGAGCATGGCTACGAACGCGCCTTATGTCCTGCACTCATTCAGATGGTGCCCGCCATCCGGAAAACTTATACCAATGTTTGACTGTTTCACCGATAAGCATTTTAGCTTCGCCCCTCTCATCATCATTCACTTCGTGGAGATGGCGGCATTTTTTTCGCCTCTTACCACTGTATTCACCTCTACTTGAAGCTCCTCGGAGCTGTTTTGATCGGGTTTGTTACCTGATATACCTAGGATGACACAGACGTAGCCGTTAAAGAGCGGGTTTTCGTCGCCAGCGCCCGACTCGGCGGGTGCCCCGTGCGAGCCCTCAATGAAGATAGAAGACACGTTATTGAAGACATTTGTCAACCGTTATCAGCCCCGAACATAAAATTCTCTGACTAAAAGACGACGGCAGCATGTCAAAGGACGCGAAATCCCAATCAGGGGAGTAAGAATCTGTTATCCGCGAAGTCCATGACTCTGGCACTCAGGTGTGCGCCACGCTAGGAAAAAAGGAAAAGAAGCTCCCCCCATCGTCCCCAACTGCCCGCCCTTTTCAGCCTCGTGGTCACCTGGCAAAGCATGGCGGACAACTTGATTGACCGGAACGTTTAATGCGGCGACGCAACGCAGGTGATAAGACGCGCCCCAGTGGAGGGCTTCAGATTAATTTCCACCACCTGGGGATCTTTACCGTGCGCCAAAATTTCGTACATACGGGCGTTTTTGCTCGTAGCCGCCATCAGAAAAGTGGTAGCCGCTGCCTGGCATTGACCACGCATGCGGGGCAACTTCGAGCATGGGCACGGCGTATATGCTTTAAACTGTGCGCTCCGCATTGGACCATACTTTTTCAGTTGAATTCTCAAAGAGAATCTACGGACATTTGCTAGCAACAATAAGGCGGTGCTGTGTGCTGCCTAGCGTTTCTAATTGTGCTGTCGCGTTCTACACCTGATATCCCAACGCGTACTGTTACAATGTAAATTATCCTATAATGTTCTCTCGTTCCCGAATACGCTTCGGTCTTCTGATAAACGTTTTTTGAAACACCAGTCTCACTACCACAATGGATATCTGAAGCCGGATACCACCGTGCCCCAGTGACTGTTGAAACCCTTCTGTTGATATGTAAGGCGCTCCCACTATGGCTCCGTATCAAGGGGCTTCCGCAGTGCTGCCCCGCGATACCACGCCAGCTTTATTTGCCATCCACAGAGAAACAATCAATGATCCAGTGGTAACTCTGAAGCTTTCAACAGCTTTTTTGTCAATTTTTCTTTTGACGACCTAGATACTCCTCTGTTTTGTAGTGCAAATCCATCGTTATGAACAGCGGATATTTTTATTAGTGAACAAGGCATTCTGAACTAGATATGAAAATTAAACACTAATAAATGAAAAGGTCATGACGATACTGTCGCTGCATTTATCGTCCGTTATTACGGTTGACTTCCCGGTATCTCACCGTCATATTTGAAAAATCTTTGGAAAGTAGCATAGTGCCAAGCTCTTCGACCTTGTCTAAAGTGATACCATTATTTAAGTCTTTTAAAGAACATATAATTAACAATGAGACCTATTTCATTAACTTGCTATTCGTGTACGATACTGGAGCATATTATGTATACGCAAATCATGCATCACCTAGAGCAACACAACTTATGGTCAAATTTTCTGCATGGATACAGGCGTGGATTTAGCATGGTGACGCATATAACATAATTTGTAAGTGACATCTGTTCCGCCCTTGATTCCGGAGAACAGGTCGACTTTATCTTCATTGATTTATCCAAAGCTTTCGAAACGGTGCCCACAGTAAAATGATATGCAAACTAAATACCATACTAAACAACCCCGTTTTGGTGAAATGGATACAAGCATTTCTCCGATCACGCACAGTTTCTAGCATTCAGAGGCTTCGATTTCAATAAATCAAGCCTAACTTCGGGTGTTTGCAAGGGCTCTGTCCTTGGACCGCTGCTTTTTTGCTCTACATTGAGGACCTACATAATACCATCACTTCCAAAATCCGTTTTTATGCAGACGATTCCGTACTATACAAACGCATTACCTCAGCGCAGTGTCAGTATAAACTTACCGCGTCGTTTTCTAGGTTTTGCGCCAGGTGAAAAACATGGCAGATGACCGTACATTTCCGCAAATTATTGTCTGTGTCTTTTAGTAACAATCGTTCGCCGTCAATCGTCACGTACTACATCACTGCTATAAACCTTCAAAGAGATTTGTATTACAATTACCTCGGTATCGTTTTCACAAGAGACCTATCCTGGGCGACACACACCGAATACATATGTACAAAAACAATTAGGAATTGAATTAGATAAGGCGCACCCTCAGCGAGGCACCGTGAGACACAGAAGTACTAATGTATAAAACGCTCAATCGGCGGGCACTCGATTACGCATGCACTTGGTGGAAGCCTTGCCGTCAAGGTGAAATTAACAGAATTGAAACCGTTCAAAAGGAAAGCCAGCACATTTAATTCTTGCCGTTATGACCGTACATTTTCACCAACCACTGCCCTTGTATCGCTAAACCTACCACCTTAACTGCCCGTCGTTATATAGAATGCTCCAAACTTTTTCTTCGTATAATTCACGGTTCGTGCCGCGTGTCTTGTAAAACATATGTGACATTTGCCAAATCGATACAGACCAGAAGCCTTCATGCTCTTAACGTTTCCTCCTATTCCGCCGGCAGGGACACGCCTAAATATGGTTCATTTCTGCGAACAATTGGGCAGTGCAATTATTTTCCTAGCCACGAGGGCTCCCTTGACTCGGTGCATTTCTTTCCGAAATTGAAGAGCTGTAAGCCACACAAATGTACAACATTTTGTGTTTCATTTTATTTGTAAAAACGCACTTCTGTATGTGTTTATGTGTTTGTAATTCGATACGCATACCAGATCATTATATAGTAATTCTTGGGCCTACTTTGTTTTTAGTACCTCCTTATATGTTGCCGCTAGAAAGCCAGTTTACCAATACTTTGTTTGATTTTCTTTTATACGAACTATCTTTACTTATTCAATATATATTGCTCTTTGTGCCGTGTATCGCACTGCTGCTATAGTCCCAAGAGTTGCTGCAGTATGTCAAATATATAAAATAAATAGTGTCCCTGACCGCGGTATGAAATGGCACATCAAACGTATGTTCCCTCAATTGTGTTGCACTTGATGTCTAAGGAAGAAGGTGTAGCCTTCTCTGTTGTTTGAGAATTTCAGTCGCTATTAGTAATTGAAAATTTGTGATGCAATATGTTCTTAATACGTTTCTCGGTTACAGCGTAGTAAATTGTGCGAGTTTTACTGCGCTTATGATGTCCAGCAGGAAAATAATCACGGTACAGAAGAGGGGGTCAACATGTACTTCTGGTTCGCATGTCAACCACGTTTGCAGAGTGAAATGCAGGGAAACCTTCACCATGGGGTACAAACGCTGCGGTGGTTTTGAAACGATGTTTCTTTGCCATGCTTTCCAAATTTTCAATGTGTCATATAGGGAAATACTTTTTGTGTTTTCCCCCATGTAGATAGCGAACATACAAGCTACCGTGTTTCTTAGTCGATGCCTGTCCCCTGCAGTTGCATTAACGGACTTTGCTGACTGCATGGTGCTCCTCGAGAAGCCTTGCATTAATTTAAATGACTAGCTACAAAATTTGGAACTTAATACCCAACTGAAATCAAACTTTTATTTACCCAAAGTTGATCCACATAATTAGTTTTTGATCATCAAATGCTATACCAAAATCCTAAGCCTTCTCAGCGCAGGTCCCACTATATAACACCGTTCGAAGAAGGTCCGAGCAGATGACGCTTGCACCTGCAGAGAATCGCCGGAATTATTACTCAGCGGCCTTTGACGTAGAAGAGGAACCCGCACCGTGAAGCTCATGCTCTTCCGGTGACTTCCGCGGCGCTTTCACGACGCAGGGATGCCGCTGCAGGGGGTTTCTCTTCTACATCACCACGCCGTACCGCCGTCGGCATCAAGTGTTTAAAACAAACCATATATGTATAGAAATATCCGCCGATTTCTCAACGCCAAAAAAAAGACATTAGAAGCCACTAACTATGTGAGCGCTTCCTGTTCTTTTGGATTTAGCAGGGGTGCGATTCCAGAGGGTCCGAGTTCCAGCGAAACCCGGTTAAGCCACAGCTGTGGGACTTATACTAAAGCTAATGATAGGATTTGGAGGCGGGGCTAAAACACTTTAAAATACGCTTCATACTACTTGATGAATATTGAGGTGACGTAATGGGTCCAAGGCAGCACGCGCTCCAAGGATCCGTATCTACGGCGTGGCGCAGACATCAGTGCGATCTCTCGCTTCACTGCAGCGGTAGTGGCCACTTAGGGCAAGGAAATCTAACTAATTTACTTCGTTGCACTTTTCCTTTTTTACTCTGAATTTCAATACAAAGGTCATTTATTTTGATTGAAGCGGTTAATATGGGCGTTTTGTTTGCAATTTTTTTTCTTAACCGGCAGTTTCTGCGGTCGGGGGCAGACAATGAAATCACCTGACTATGCCGGAATTGCAAAAAAAAAAAGCGGGTGGTGAAAGCGCGCCACATTGAAAACAGTTGCTGCTCAGTGTTACGTTAACAAAACCCGTCGTGTCTTTTTCCCTACGAAATTTCCTCAGAGCACTCAAGGCTGTTTAAGGGTCATTAAGGAGAACGAACTTGCTTACTATACCCGGTGAAAACTTAAGAACGGCACCAGAAGTTGCCGCTGTGCATAATCACCGTAGCCGGATGTTTCTCCGCGCGGCGCAAGTAGGGCGTTACTGGGAATATTTCAAACATGGGGTAAGCCGTTCCCGTGATTTTTTGGACTTAATATGCTTATAAACGACTCCAGTGACGACAAACAAACTGCGCGAGACAAGGCAGATGATACCACGCATTCATAGCAAACCCCTTTCAAAACGCGCCCGCACTGACGTCACGGGTACGGCGCTTTGGCGGAGTGATACACTACATGAGGTGGTGCCGTTCTTGAGTTGTAACCGAGTATAAGTACTGTACCTCCGCCTTTTTTTCTGGTTTTCATTTTTGTTTTGTCTTTTGGCATGGATTACATCTACCGGCTTCTCTATTGCTATAACGTGCTTGCGTCGGTTTCTTGTCTTTCATTTGTTTGTATTTCTGCCCAACTTGCGGCAGCAAGCAGAGCGGAACACGCCAAAGCTTCCATAGACTGACGGTTCTTCTAGCATGGTGTCCACCTGTACAACTCCCATGGCATCACCTTCAGGTGTCACACGGCACGCACTATTTTACAACTAATGCTTTTGATATTCAGTGTTATGACTTTTGCGAAGCGGACACATTATCTATTCAAATCTCCCGATTGCGAACCAATCAAACCAAACAAACCGCCTTGCACTACAAAACAAGGAAGGCAACAACGACAACTCTTTAGATTTGTTTGCTTTATTTACTCTCTTCTATCTCCTCTCTCCCTTCTTCCCTGTTGCGGAGGCAACTTTTCTGGCGGAGGCGAAAAGCGAAAACGCCCGAGTGTTCGAGATTTCGCCGAACGTTCAAGATTCCCAGTTGGAAAAAATTATTCCGGGGCCGTCCACTACAGTGCACCTCATCGCTATGTAGCGTCGGGGCGTTGAAACCTACCATCGACCATAACGCTCTCTTTCTTCGCCCCCTTCTCACTTTCGCTTACTTTCTGTGTGGTGTGAGGCGGTTTTTTCAATTGTTACCTCTCCCCTTTACTCCCTTTTGATACTGTGCTTCCCACCATAAGACTGCGACGCCGAAGAAAACCCCTTGAAATGTGTATATCCCCTCGGAGAATACGCACACGCCGTTGATTGTATCTGTATATACTGTAGAGAATTTACCCTAGGGAAATTCTTCCTGGCTCCGTTTAAATTGCTGAGTTCCACCTCTCCTGCCATCTGTCAACGAACGGTGTAAATACTGTGCTTTGGGGGGGGGGGTCTGTAGAGGGGCCACAGCGAGACAAACTTTTGATAAGCAATAAGCGTCGTGCTAGCTAAGTGAAGCAGCGCTTGCGAGGTGGGGGGAGACGCCATTTGGGAATGCCGCCAGCCAGAACAAAGCAGCCACCATCTGCCACCTTGAAGGAGCCCGCACGACAGCAAGCGGACAGCCGTTCATCCAGCCAAGCCGTAATGCTCCGGACATTAGGGTACTGTGGCGAATGCATACCCTGTGCCGTTTTTTTTATTGGCGCTGCTCCACTAAGCCCCGTATTTGAGTTACAATTTTCTATGCCGTATTTTATTGACAAGGGTGTTGTGAACCCCCTCGGTAGCCAGGAATACCTTCAATATTTATAAGCTATCCTGCTAGTGACGTTTTCACAAGAAGTGTGCATCACGCAATGCCTCAAGGGAAACTCTCTGCCGCTGGCGATAAGTCAAACGCACGGTCAAGCAATGCATCGTACGAAACTGCTTTACCACCAGTTGAAACGTCAAGCGCATGCACTCTCCAGCGAGGGAGAGCTAGATGGTAGAACCTGCGGAAGACACGTCCGCCTAACCAAGTAAAAGAAAGGCGAGGTCAGGGAAACACGTCTCCAGCGATACTTTCGCGCATACATCGGCTGACTCTCAACTGGTGCGTGTTGATGGTGCGTTCGCTACCAACGGTTCCGTGGACGCTGCCCGTTGGACAACCCCAAGTGTAGGGAACACGTGCTCCACTATGGTCAAGGAGTGAAAGCCCCGTCGGCGTCGTCGCAAACGACGACCTGTCTCCAGATGTCTCCGCACCCAATGCACTGTACAATTGGAGGTATAATGACAAGCTTGATATACGTCCTCTGTTTAATTAAAACATCTGTCGGGGTCTTAGGAACATCCGCGTACGCGACCGTAAGCACTGAACCCAGCCAGAGCAGCCACCACGACGACATTCGGTAGCTCAACACGACCCTGAAGAACCATTCCCCAGTTTTCTTCGACTGCCAGTGTTAGTCAAACACATCCAGCCCCTCGTGGGCGCGGCGTAGAGATCATAGCCACGCTCACCCATGGCGTCGCTTTCTCCATGGAAAAGCGTGGAAGCGGGGACGTCGCTTTATGATGCCGGTTAGCAGCTACAAGAATTTAGCACCACACACAAATGAAGTCCCCAGGCAACCGCCAGACAACGGTACCACAGTCGCCGTGGTGGTCGGTCCGAAATAGAGTTTGCTCTTCTCCGAGCTGATAAGAGCGGTCAATAGACAATATTTATCCCCGTTAGCCATTTTCATACAACGTGAAAACATAGTCGATGAGAAATGACAAAAGTCAACGTCGAAAACGCAGTCGTCATTGCTCAAAAGCGCCATGGACAAGCTTTATTGCGACGAATAACGACGAGCGTCCGCCACGCACAGCCATCCAAGCCTTAAAAAATAGCGAATTTCGACGGTCTAGAGCAGGAAGAGTTCCGTCATTACAGTAAAGCTGTTTTCTTATTTGGTTTGTGCTTGTGCAGACTTTCATTAGGTCTACCCTGAAACCACACAGCAAGCATTATTCAGTGGACGAACAGAACACCAACAAAAAGTGACTGCCCCGCGCCGGGAGTGGCCAACAGCGAGGCTGGGGATATTGGAGTAGTAGTGGGTTATCTAGTTTATGCTAGGGAATGAGTATTGCAGCTAGATTTCAAATGGCGCTGCATGGGAATGATTGAACATGTGCACATTCTCAACGTAGGCGGCCCCAGAAGAGCGCGCTGAATAGGTCAGGCGTACTGGGCACCACTCCGGTGGTTTCTCTCAAGGTGTATAAGATGCCCCACTATCCCTGCTCTCATAAACCGAGAAGCTGGAAACTCTAAAGTAGGCAGAGTCTTTTTGGAATAGCCCTCTAGATCTTTTTTTCTTAGGTTTACATTTTTACTCCAAAGATAGTAGGGTACGCCCACTTCTCGGTTGATTTATCATTTCTATTGCATCTTCCGCTAGAAAAAAACAGCAATTTTTATAAATTCTTGACTACGTGCAATTCCCCGTACAAGATATGCTGTGTGTGAGCTGGCCCAACGCCGACCGCAGACCTCACCAAAAGTACTCACTTTGGACAGTGTTATGTTTATTTTACTCGACTGTAAAATGTTACCATGTGCCTCTCTCTGATGAAAGTTGCAAACCGGTAAAGATACGTAACTTTTTTCGTGTTTAGTCCATCACATCGCAGTATAAGTTATCATACTGTTTCAGACCAATTTTTCTCAATACGAATCTCGATATACAGAAGGTTTAAAAGGCTGTGGTTCATTATAGACAAAGCTGATTGCACGCAATCACCCAAAAACAGACGTTAGTGTTTGCTCTCCGCGCGTGCGTGGTTTGTTCCCTTCAAAAAGAGCGATTTGATACACGAGGTGCCGGCTAGCCAAAGCTGTTTTGCGACATCATACGAGCAAGTGCCTTTGTAAATCTGTGCACGCTCTTTACTTTACCGGCAGTTATTCTAATGCCGAAATAACTTTCGGGTGGTCCGCCTCATCTCGAATAATAGCAACGTGGTGTCCTATTTGTGCCTAACTTCATTAGCGTGAGAATACGTTACACAACTTTTTCTTTGGAAATAACAATGCGAAACGCGACACTACCATGCACGTTTAAAGGATGCTGTTAGGGGTCACCGGTACTGGCGGACCCAGTTAAACTGAATCTCCTACGTCACGTTCGTCGCCCGGTAAAGGCCCCGTTCTTTTCAGTTTCAGTTACGGTAGCGGCAATGTTCACGAGGCGTTTGCGCCACGCTAGTTCATATTTGAAACGCAGTATTTTGCCTTTCACACTCTTTTTCCGTGCACTATGGGGCGACAATAAAGCTGGGTTTGCGGAAATTTAAAGGCAGCTGGCCTTAAAAAAGGGAAATAAAACATTTGAAAAATATCTGAAATATTATCATGTTCTATTCATCCTGTTAGAAAGGCTCGCGTGACGTTCTAGCCGCAATAGATGGGCGTGCCATTCTGCTTCCCCAGCGGCACTACTTATCTTTATTTAAATCCGCCC
This sequence comes from Haemaphysalis longicornis, assembly GCF_048455015.1. Lineage (NCBI taxonomy): Eukaryota > Metazoa > Arthropoda > Arachnida > Ixodida > Ixodidae > Haemaphysalis > Haemaphysalis longicornis. The sequence continues at coordinate 49,259,923 of NW_027526233.1, forward strand.
AAAAAACACCGACTGATCCTTGATGCTATCACAGTGTTATTCACCTCTTTCGGGCAGGCAGCAGGATATAGGCTCCTATGATAAGTGTCTCTTCGTTATTAGAAGCGTAAGGAGAGTGAAAGGAATGGACAGGTAGGTGGCCCAGAGGTGGCCCTTCATTGGGGAATTTGATTATGCGATTCCACTGTCGCGCACTCTTTACGCGACTTTATGAAACTTTGTCCCCGGCAAGACACGCGGACGACGGACGCGAAGGCAGCCGGCCTGTTTCATAATCATCACAATCAGCATTCTCCATAGGCGTTAACCAGATATATACTCTTGTATCTTTCAATTAGCGACGCCGTCCTGCAGGAAGGTATAAAAATCTCTCAGCCAAGGAATTTCCGAAAATTCTTGTTAAGTCTCTCAACTGCCCTTCATTTGCAATGGTCTAATATAACATGGGAAAACATGTTAAAGCACCGACAACCGCTTTCACAGTTCGATTGTTGCGTTAGCCTTTCGATCACTGGGAGACGTTTCCGGCCAACAAGCTATCGTAGTCTGCAAGGCATATTGCACCAATGTATCATGACTGAGTCCTCGCCAATCATTACCCGTATCATCGGGCATATCAAGTATCGCTTGCGCTGCTTCGACGTTGTTGGCTGCATCGTGATATTTCTGAGCGGTACCTTCAACGCACACTCTGCGGGCTTTTCTGAATAATCACGTTAGCGTTACGAGGAAATTCGCTACTTCCGCAGTGATAATTAATATATTTTTTATTACTCCACATAGTTGCTCGCAAGAGAGCACTGGTACAACAAGTACCGAGTAAAATTCTATACAAGTCATTGTTTCGCACCGAAGAGTGCCGCAAAATCGCGAAGTTAAATATCGTGAAAAATGTAGTATGAGGCTCATGTTGGGAAGCACGCTGATTTAGTGAAACGTGAAAACAAAGAAAGAGGGCGAAAATGCTACACAAGCAGCCCCAAATACATCCAACCACAAGAAGGTACGAGCTTGTTCGAGTGGCACATGTATTAAACCTGTCCCTTACATGAAAGGGCAATGGCGGATAATATCATTACATTCTTCAGCACTGCGCGAGAATAATGCAAGCTTTAAAGTAAAAAACGTACGAAAACGGAATTTAAAAGATTTGTCCCGTATGTAATGAAATTTTGTAGCTAAAATCGTATTTACCTAAGTACTAGGGCAGGAGAGTTATTGATAGACTTTCCATTGGTGACTTGATTTTATACCAAATGTGTAAGATGCCTATGTGCGACAGGGCGTTCGCGATAATTCGGGTGCTTTGATTCCAGCGATTCTTGTCAGTTTGGTTAAGTAGTCACCGATGTTGCATTTTGAACAGATAAACATCCTTGTCCCCGGTAGGTTGTCACACTTGATTATTTTTCCCCTGTCAGTATGCTGCGACCGGGCAAAGAAGGAAAGGAGACTGAAACAATGCATTGTGGGCGATTTTTGCGGAAAGGCTATTTCTTTCACCATATCTGCAACGTGACCTGCGGAGTGTCTTTGGACTCTTAACAATAGCACCTTACCCACAAGGAGCGTGCGAAGCTCCGGTGCCTCTTCGTCTGCGCAAACAAAGGAGACGCGTTAGTGAACTTTCGCCAGTGGAAAACGTGGACGAACGTGAAGAGAGGCGTGCCCATTGATGAACATCTGGGGAAATGTTATGGGAGTTGGCAATAACTTTGCAAAAGGAGTTCGGGCATCGCTCCAGCATTCTCTGTCGACACTGCACACGGGAGATCTCAAGAGATCTCCCATGCGCGGCGGGCACGGGACATGTCTTCTGGGACATCTTATAAACATGTCGCTGTGCCATAACCCCTGATTAATCGCGCCTGTGTTTTGCCGCGGCGTAACAATAAATAAACACAAATTTGGAAAACATTTCTCTACATTAAATTCCATAAAGAGCAAAATAGTACAAAGTACAAATGCAACGCATGTTTCGCGAATGTCTAGTAATAATTTTTTTTTCACCCTTTAGAACTTGTAGGCTATATATCGGCAGGGATTACGTGAGGGATATTGGAACAAGTGCTTCATCATAAGAGAAAATAGAATCTTCATTTTCCTGTCGTAGGATATCATGTATAGACAGCAGAATAGAGTTCTGAAACGTTGACAACTTTACACACTCTAAACTTTTTTTCCTCCCATATACTTCCTAGAGGTTCTTTTTCGCCTGTCTCTAGTGGTCCTCCTTATAGGAGTTTTTTTACTACATGGAACAGGGAGGTTTTGTTTACCTGCTCAAAACAGGGTGTTTTTAGGTGATAGAAAGGTGGTATTTAGGGAGTGTTAAGAAATGTTCGGGAGAATTCAAGGTGGTCAAAATGGAGTATTCTTGACTTCGTAAAGGGCGTTTTTTAATTGTTTATGGAATGTTTAGGCGGATGAATAGGAGCCTATTATTGCTCCCTTGGGAAGTACTGATGTTAGTTTAGGGCGTTTTTAGGAGGTTCAGGGAAAGCAATTACTTCTTTTGCATGGAGTTTTACGAAAGCTTGGGGAGTTTTGTAGGCCTCCCGAAAGGAGTTTTTCAAGGCCACAAGGGAGAATTTCTAGTTCCCTGCGAGAGTACTGATTTCACACGGTTTTTCTCGATTTCAGGTTTATTTCAAAGGAACTTTCGCAGGCAAGTTTACATGGTACATGGTGTACACAAGGAGGTTCCGAAATAAAAACTTAGGGCGACCTCCTATAAGAAAGCACAAATGGTACATTGCTAAATAACAGGCCAGTTAGGAATGGAAGACAGCAATACGATGCTAGTTGAATAAACCGTAGAAACAATATTACTACAAGAATTGGAAATACGAGAAAAACAAAGATAGGCCCAAACACACCCGCATGGTAAGTGAAATCATTATATCATACTAGCGGATCGAGAACGCATCAGTACTTATCAGAGTATCAGTACGCATCAGTACTTAGTACACAAAGTGTAAAAAACTGGTTCCAGTGGTTTACAACAAACAAAAAAAGTTTTCAGTTGGTGGTGAAATGAGCGCACACATACACATACCCAAACACCGACACAGGAGCACGCAAACGCACACGCACACGCACACACACACAGTAGCACATTTCGCAAAGCGCATCATGCTACTTTAAAGAGAATGCTGGATAGCTTATCTATTGGGGACTACACAAAAAAATTTGCGCTGTTTGTGGTAGTGTTGCAAGGCTGAAGAAACAAATAGGCGGCGGCTCTCCGTTCACCGGAGACGTGGATGTTACACCTCATATGAATTTTCAACGTCGCCGCGGAAATTTCTCTGTGTCCTGGCGGGCCCGGATCATTTTATACGCAGGCTTTTAGATGTCTACGAAAGTTGACCGTATTAGCAAGTCCTGGAACCAGCGCCAACCGGCCTGGCGAACTCTTCGTCTGAACGCGAGGTATTCTTGTCTTCCCACATCAGGCGCGAAGGAGCAGTAATTGGCCAGAAAACTCACATAAAACTCATTCAATTTCTGTTCATGAGCATTTTGTCGCCACATTCTTTGTCCCAAATGAACACTTCGTCTTTGATTTGAAGTTTATCCAAGATCAGTTTTGTTTTGTCTTTGTTTTCTGGATTCTATTTGCAGCACTTCCCCAGCTGATTCCTGACATTACGCACCCTTAGGAAAAAATCTTCCCTGACCAAAATGTTAGATCCATCAGGTTTCGTTGAATTCCTAAATATTTTGAATTTGTGTCTGGAATCAAGTAGTTTAAAGATCAAAGGGCCGGTTTTTTTCTCCTTTTTAGGGCCGAGTCTTTGAGTCCACTCAACTCCGGAAATATTGACACCAAGCATATTTTCAATAACTTTTACACGTATTTTATATTCAAGGCGTTCTGTCATCGCGTCGTCTTCTTCAGTAATACCGTAAACGATAAAATTCGAACGCCTACTTCTGTTTTCGAGGTCGTCAACCTGCCGTCCTAGCTTAGTTACGGTTTGATCGAAGCGACCAATTTTGTCTTCTAACTCTACTACCCTACTCTATATGTTAGACGGAGCATCCAGTTTAGCGTGACTGATTGCGAGATATTCTGTTGTCGCTTTGTTCTCCTGTTTCCTTTTTTTGATATCGTCAGCTTTTTTGCGAACTTCAGTCATGATCTCCTAGAGTCGGGCCGTGTTGTTTTCAATGTCTCTAGACAATAGTGCCAATCTTTCAAAGAAAGAGCATAAGCAGTAACAAGTGAGCACATTTGCCATGGGAATGGCAGCACTACAAGAAAGGCATTGCTACTGCGAAAACATTTTCAGTATTGTTTTTTTACCTGAACAAGAAACACAAAATGGTTGCAGAGCGTCATGCTCTCTCCGACGGAGCCGTGCCTTGTTTCGAGGGTCGATGTGTTGCTCCATTTTTACAGAGCAGGTATCAGTTGTATCTAGTTTGTCGAAGTGAAGCGGCAGGGCCCGCTTTCCAGCCAGTGCATGTATGTGAAGGCTGCGCCGGACCGGATGTGCACATTGCCGGTTCCTTCTTTGCTAACCAAGGGACAATTTCACATAAGAACTCGTTGGAAATTCTGGTAGCAGGCAATTGACATGCAAAAAACCGATCACCTGAACCAGAAGGACGAAGTGGTTGGTGAGCGTCGTGCTGTCTGCGGTGTAGCCATGCTCAATATTGCGCAGACGTGCTCGCACAAAATCCACTCTAAACATAAATCCCTGCAGAGACCGCCTCTTTGTAGGCACGCACAGATAATCAGGCACGTAGCCTCTTTGAAAGACCTGAGAGGCAATAAATGCGCGCTCCCACTCGTCAACACAAGGTACAAAACATGACGGGGCTACTGCAGCGACCGCCGTCCAGCTGCTATGATTTGCTGTCGACACATTCTTCGGAACCAACGTTTTTGAATTTATTGTGGTTGTCTTATTTTTACAACGAGAATAGAGGGTCCTTCATGGCAGCCCATTTATGAAGAGTTAGGGAACCTGTCCTCTCACTCTGCCGTTAGGGCGAGGGTAGGGACCAAAATAATAACGGCATACGGCCAGGATTAATGCGGACAGACAGGGCGGTAACTTTCAAAAACTGATCTACTATTGAGAGCAAACATTTATATTCTCAAGGTACATAAGCAAATAAGAAATGTATAGAAATACGTTAAGCAAGTGCAGGAGCTTATCGTCCTAATCTGAGACAAAAGAGTTACAAATATGCAATGACTTTAGGTATATTCAAATAGGTGCGTGACTTGATTGTTGTTAGTAGAATTGTCACTGAAGCAATGATTGCATTCTCTCGAAAGGAGATTGGGTATTTTGAAATCCATGGCTCTACAAACAGAAAATCACCAGACTACATCAGGTTATCACCAGAATATCAATATCCACTGTATTTTCTTTTTATTGGACAACTTACAAATCTTCTAGTCGTCGCATACTTCTTCTATCACCCTGTGGGTGATAATCAATCAACAAATTCACCAATATGAAAAAGTAAACTGTGCTTTCAAAGGCCTTGAAAGAAAACTATACTCTATGCTTGCTTTTGCAAAATGTTCATGAAAATTTTCTACATGTGATGTATTGATTTTTTGATATAACGCCCAAAATAAACTCATACATGAGTGGGAAAAATAATCCTATCATATTCTTTCCGGTTTGGGCAGTGATCATTATCAATGGTTTGCGCCACCTAAACTATGGTATTCACAAAACCACCTTGGCCAGAATCGATCCGTAGTTTATAGAAACTTGGTTTTTGTCGTGGTTCGTATTATTGCATTACTTGAAATATGCTGCCACCATACAAACGATTTGGCTTATTATAAAAAATTACTATCGGAGGTCAAGTTGTTCATAAAGCAGGGACGAAGGAAGAAAGCTCTGTGCCATCTTTTTTTTGTTGTCCCTGTTTTGTGTGCACGTTAACCAGCAAGATAAATACCATAAAATACACGCAACCCAATGCACGCTTTACTGCTGGGGTCCTCGAAACCAGTGATGCGCTGAGGCTTTCTAGGCCTTGTTTCTATGCGCAAGTGAAATTTTTGTACCGAGAAACGTTTTATGGGCTCTAAAAAGAGTTGTTTATTCATGGCTGCAGAATGCGCTGATTTCGCTTCCATGATGGCGTCCGCATGATGATAACTGTGGTAGCTTCTCTAACAAAAATGTGCACTGGTTTTCAAAATACCCAATATGTAACAAGACGACTCTGAACAGGAAACTGGGGATAGCAATAAGAACCCATCCTCTCACACAGAACAACCGGTGGACGGGCGTCGCCCCTCCGGGATCGGTGATGGCAGCCATGTAAATAGTGTAAATGGAGCGCGTTCGCTCATTCTTTATCATTGTATCATTATTGGTGGAGTGGGCAGGTTCATCCCAATCGTGGCCCCGCATCGCGCTGTCTCGCCATCGGCACAATCGCGAAGCTACATGGGCCGCGCCGCGCAGCTTTAGCCCAACCGCGAGCAGCGCTCGAAGATGTCCTCTGCCTTGTGTCCCCATGAGCAAGCGATCCAGAACACCCGAGGCTATACTTACCGTGAGCACCCCAGACCAGCCGGATATACCGAGAGACCAGCGCTTTTGTCCACCGTGGTTTCCGGCCCCTTGGGCGTTTAGTCTTGACCTTGCGGACGTCAATGCTTGAGGACCAGTCTTCACCAGGTGCTTCATTGTCATCCCCTGCGGCAAGTAATTCTCTGTTTATACTCAATCATCACCACACTGGTTCATTCACTGTGGTCTTGACAGGTCGGTCACTTGCGAGGAAGGCCGAGTTTCGCAATACGACGTTGACGAGGGAAGTGAAGCGTATCGGAATGATCCTACCGTCTGAAAATGAAGACGCTGTGGATGGGCGTACCTTTTTTCGGCGCGGTGGAGTCATCCATGTAAAAAATGGAGATACATCGTTCGAATCTATCATGATTCATGCCTTGTGTCCCGTAAAAATATTTCGGTTCGTCATTGAACCGAGAAGAGCTATTCAGCTTAGGCAGTGTGGAATAACCCAAGAAGCGGGGGCACCTAATGGTTAATAAAAATCAGGTCGTGCTGCGGGTGGACAAAATTGTAGTCTGAGTGCGGGTCCTAAATTCTCAAATATGCTAGACAATCCCGTTATTCGTGGCTGCCAGGAATGGGATGAATTCACTGAGGAAAGAACCATGTCCTAACCACAGCGTCTATTACTTTGTTAACGCAAAGAGGTTGATTGTGGGGTTTAACGTACCAATGGTGACACGGACTATGTGGCGTGCTGAGGAGAACTGTTCAGGATTAAGGTTTATCACCGGGGGATGTTTAACGTCCTCCGAAATGCTGACATCCGGGCCGTTTCCATTTTCGGTCTCCACAGGAAAGCATCCACCGCGACCTGGATGCACGTTTCTAAGCACTTCGCTGCACGGCGCACTTACGTTGCATGTGTGATGGCAACGGGCGCTATATTCTATTGAGCGCCTGCTAAAATAGGCCACCGTTGCGGCTATGCGGCGCCTATGTACGGTGTGGGTATTAGCGCTTACAGCCAGCGCCCGAGCACCAGTGCGTCTAGTTTTTGATTGGTCAATTCCCAATTTTTGTGGCGGTAATTTTACTTCTTGTTTTTTTTTTATGGTGATTTGATGCTTCAGAATATTTTACGTTTTGGGCGCAACCTAAGTTAAAATGTAAATAACGTTCTAAATCTCACAGGAAGGCGCATGCCCCGAGGGGCGACGTGCAGTGAAGCTTTAGAAATTCGCTCAAGGGATTAAACCAGTGTCCTTGGGATAAACTTCTAGCACCCCAGCCACTAAGGCAACGTGGAAGTCAAAAAATAATAGAAAACTTTGTACATCAAGTTTATAAGTGCAGTATTGCAGCTCTTGCTATTGATTTTGCTAAAATACAGATTTAGGTACGTGCAGAAATACTGGAAATGCGTTTCGTAATGAGTTCAAAATCAACATTTCTTTAATAAAGCTGCTATAAAGGCACCTTTTTTTTAACCGTAATTTAGGCAAACTTTGATGGAAAATTTTCAAACAATAGCAATGACATCATTGTGCAGATTTATCTCGATCCACATTAGAAGTTATTTGTGAAAACCATGTTGTTTCTTAATAGCAAGGACGATGACCTTGCCTCTTAATAGCAAGGACGATGACCAATTCCATATTCAGCATGCCGCTCAGCTTTTTAGTAACCCATGGTCTGCTTTAATTTTTTCTTTCGATTAGCCCCCAAGATGAAACATAACGATAACGAAGATCGAGAATTTTCTGTTTGAAAGTCGACCAAGGCTCCTCTACAGAAAAACATTCAGCAGGTGTTTCAAAAACAACAAAGACTGACTCGAAGCTGAAATTTATTTCCGGAAAATTCGCTTTTTCATAATTGTAGACACGTCGATTTCCAGTATTGTTTTTTTTACGTAATGCAAGCTCATATCACAAATAACCGTTTGGTGGTCGCTAATTCTCCGTATTACCGTGTGGACGGTATTAGATCTGGTGCATTTGTAAAAACTAAATCAAGAACATGGTTTCCTCTAGTTGGTTCGATAAATGTCTGAGTAAGTGTTTAAAAGGGTAACGACATTTACCATTTCAGTATTTATTCCACCGCTTACTCCAGAAAGGGGGGCTGCTGGCTGCAGTTTAAGTCGGGAATCACCAGCTATAGCAATGCAGTCTGTTTGAAAAGTTTCAATCTGGCCGCCTAGTTCTTGCAATACATCGGCATAGGCTCACAGGCGGCGGTAAAAGGAACACACAGATAAGGTTTTACCGTTTCGAAGTCGGAGTTGGCACCATACCGCCTCGCAGGAATTATTGCTATCAATTTCAAATGACGCCATGCTCTCATCCCCTAATACGAATACGCCCCCTCCGTGGTTGTTCCTATGTTTTCGATAGCATGTAAAGTGTTCTGGGAACACTTCCCTGCTTGGAATATTTTCATCTAGCGACGACTCTTTACCTATAAAAACTGATGGCTGTGTCTTGTGTACAAGGGTGTTAAATTTGTCAATTTTATTCTTGATACTCCGGCAATTTATCACGAGGAATGAAATGATAGCAGATTAACTGTCAGTATGTCAATTGCTTTGCACTACTTAATTTGTGGCGTCATCATAGACATGCTCCACCTTGTCTAATTAAACAGTGTCTTTCCTTAAGTTAACCTTGGTATCATCATTTTTATGGGATTTAGCAAACTCCCAAAGGTGGCGCCGTTTACTGCGCACTTCCTTCAAAAAATCTTCAGATAGGCCAATACCAGTCTCTTTTAAATTCTTGGCATTAAGTAAAATGTCCTGTTTTTCTTTGAAGGACGCAAATTTGGCAACAAGCGGGCGAAATTTATCCGGCCTAAACTTTCCGATTCTGTGCGGTCTTCGTAAAGTCTTTGGCGTAATACCAAGTTTACCAGTACACACGTCAACCTCTGCTGTTCCGGCACTAACCAAAATTCACGACTCTTAGGTTCTGTCCCATAAAATGGGTGGCTTTCAGATGCGACTTCCGGTACAACATAAAAAATCCGGTTGCAACGCCTGCTGCGGTTTTCCATGTCGTCAACTTTCGTCAGCAGGGTCTGCACGCCATGTTTTTGCTCATCACATACTACTTTACAGATTACAGATTAGCAAAAGTAGTAACCCTGTTTTATAACGAAGAAATGCGATTGGAGAAATCATCCAGAGCGGATTTTTGGGCTGCATGATTGGTCTCGATGCTGTCGAGCTTAGCATTGACAACTTCTTGCCCATCCAAAATATTTTGCAGCGTTGCTGTATCCATTCCTTGATTCAACTCATCAAGCCCAAATTACATGGTCTACAAAACCGCCGCACAGAGTGCAACGTGACACAGTTGAACCGCACTTGGGATGGAACCGGCAAAACGAGAACAAACTTTTTTGCGCACCACATTGCGTTACTAACCTGCGGCAACAGTAAAACATTCGTGAAGGGCTAAGCCATAGCGACGCCGGTTCCACGCCCCAACTGGCCACTGCCGCCGTACGACTTTTTTAGGGTGTAGTCGCCGAGTACTGCCGCTGGATCACACCACTTTTCGTAGACTGAAAGCGAGCATTGGTGGAAACCAGCTGCTGGGCAAGTCACACTCCATCCCTCTGATAGGGCCGGTTTTCTTGAGTAGCTTTTGAAGATTCCGTCGCCGCCTTTTTCGATGGGCGAGTGCGTTGAAATAGCAACCCAGCAAATAGCCTGCGTAAACAGTAGAAAATGCGTGAAGGGTGCGCCATAGTGTCGCCGGTTCCACAAAGAAGACAAACAAAAATCCTCTAAACTCCTCAAGCAAACGCGCATGGTCGATGTTGACGTCAAGATTACGCCCCATTGCAGCCTCAGTAGCTGACAGTGCGTGATCTCTGATCGGGATCAATAAATGAGACTGAATCAGATCTGCTGAAGGGTGTCCAAGATCACGGCGTGACAGCAGTGAGGCGAATCACCATCCGCCAAAATAATAAAAAAAAATTACACCATCTTCCCGTGGGGAACCCTGATTAGGATGTGAAGCATCGTGGTGGTTCCGTGTGGTTCCATTGTGTGGCCGTTATGTTGAGTGATCTGGTTTGTACTAGCACCAGAGGGAATTCCGCGCCCGGGTCCACACCGGTGGCCACGGCAGGCAAGTGCTATTGTGTTACGGTGAGTAGGCGGTTCTTCTCGAGGCGCCGAAACTAGTCCATCATGTTCTTGTCGATGTTGTCTCTGTGGTAGAATCGGTAGTCTCCGTCAGCTTTGGTGAAGTAGAGGTTGTTGACATTGGTGCACCGGCTGAGAGCAATGTACACGCCCTCCTCTTCGCAGCTTTGTCTTCTCGTTCTTCTTCTTCGGCGGTTCCCCTACGGGAAGATGACGACGGTGGTTGAACGCGAACCTATCTCGTGATGGATTCTTTGGGTGGCCAATCCCTAGGGGCATCCTGCCACAATCAGCATCAGAGGCGCTGCGGACGGGGCTGGTTGAGCTTTAAGGCGCGTGGTGCGCCTCGCCACAGCTTTCCCACGGGAAATGCAACATCCCCCTCTAAAGTTTTCAGTTCGTCGTTTCCGTTGACGTTCAGCTTCGCGTGCCTTCGTTGTATGAGTAGCTTCTTGACGTAGTTTTAATGAGTCAATGACATAAGGCGCGTTCGTAGCAGTTGCTCCTGTGCCGGATTTGTAGCGTAGTGGGAAGAGCACCGCGTACCTCCTGTTGCGGCCAGGGAGTCGTGGGATCGAAACCGGGCGCCGCTAACTATTTCTTTTTTATATAGTGTAGTATTGCGGAGCTGTGGGTATAAGGAGGAGAGTTGCGCATGCGCAGTAAGTGTGTGGACAGCGCCGCCATCAACGCCGGAGGACCAGGAGAGCCTAAGAAATGCTCCGCCTTTAAAAAATTCCTTCCAAGCGCAAATTCGTGACGTTTGACCACTCAACACTTCCTGAGTCGTCAATGCAGGTTTCATGAGATCCACCGCTGTGTCTCTGTGGCTAAGGCGTTGCGCTGCTGACTACGAGGTGGCGGCCGCGTGTGTTATTGACGCTAAAAGCAAAAACGCCTGTGTGTACAAGATTTCGGCGCACGTTAAATGCCCCCATGGGGTCAAAATTAATCCGGAGCCCTCCACTACGGCGCGCTTGATCGCATGCGTTGCGTCGGCGCGTTCCGCGAACCTCCTGTTGCGGCCAGGGAGTCGTGGGATCGAAACCGGGCGCCGCTAACTATTTCTTTTTTATATAGTGTAGTATCGCGGAGCTGTGGGTATAAGGAGGAGAGTTGCGCATGCGCAGTAAGTGTGTGGACAGCGCCGCCATCAACGCCGGAGGACCAGGCGAGCCTAAGAAATGCTCCGCCTTTAAAAAATTCCTTCCAAGCGCAAATTCGTGACGTTTGACCACTCAACACTTCCTGAGTCGGTCAATGCAGGTTTCATGAGATCCACCGCTGTGTCTCTGTGGCTAAGGCGTTGCGCTGCTGACTACGAGGTGGCGGCCGCGTGTGTTATTGAGGCTAAAAGCAAAAACGCCTGTGTGTACAAGATTTCGGCGCACGTTAAATGCCCCCATGGGGTCAAAATTAATCCGGAGCCCTCCACTACGGCGCGCTTGATCGCATGCGTTGCGTCGGCGCGTTCCGCGAACCTCCTGTTGCGGCCAGGGAGTCGTGGGATCGAAACCGGGCGCCGCTAACTATTTCTTTTTTATATAGTGTAGTATCCCGGAGCTGTGGGTATAAGGAGGAGAGTTGCGCATGCGCAGTAAGTGTGTGGACAGCGCCGCCATCAACGCCGGAGGACCAGGCGAGCCTAAGAAATGCTCCGCCTTTAAAAAATTCCTTCCAAGCGCAAATTCGTGACGTTTGACCACTCAACACTTCCTGAGTCGGTCAATGCAGGTTTCATGAGATCCACCACTGTGTCTCTGTGGCTAAGGCGTTGCGCTGCTGACTACGAGGTGGCGGCCGCGTGTGTTATTGAGGCTAAAAGCAAAAACGCCTGTGTGTACAAGATTTCGGCGCACGTTAAATGCCCCCATGGGGTCAAAATTAATCCGGAGCCCTCCACTACGGCGCGCTTGATCGCATGCGTTGCGTCGGCGCGTTAAACCCTACAATCGATCAATCAAATCAACACGGCTGAATGATTAATACCTAGCCGCCGTACGCAACCGCAAAAAAAACACGCGGAAACGCAGAAAAATCAGCGCCATTCCCCTGTGAGACGGTGGATGGCCAGTGGCGCTGTATGCAGCTCAGTTGAGAGGGGCGCTGTTCAAGTATACACACACGCACTCACGCGCGCGCGCACACACACGCGCGCACACACACGCTCACTCGCACACGTGCACGCACGCATACGCACACACATGCACGCACAGGAATGTTTGTTTGTAATTTATGATATGGCAATTCCCTAGGTACTCAAGGACTAGATATATTGATATTCACTTCATTAGTCGCGGAATGGTAAGAATAAGAGTGGTATTCCAGAGGACAGACACGGGGGCTGACCGTTTTCTTTCCGTAGCACCATTAGAATCCCGTGTAGTGACAGCAGACGAGAATTCCACTATACTTAAAACCTTACTGTGAGTTCTTTAAATATCAAATGTCAAAATTGATCTTGATCCCTCACTGTGGCGCGCCTCAACGCCTGCGTTGCGTCGGCGCGTTGAACCATACCATCAATCAGTTAGGTTTTATGAGATGTTTCAATTCGACCCTACGCACCAAACCCACGCCGCTGATTCAAGTTTCAGCGGTTTCTGCACGGCACATCCTCTTGCCGTGGTAAACTGACGCATAAAATGTGGAGCACATGATCACTTCACCGACAATTGTGCATCCAAGAGCCTCATCTGTGCTAACTACCAGAGACCGCAGGCTTCGTATTTGAGCAGTTGTGAAAAGTTCAAGCAAGAAAAACAAATCATTGCCTTCAAAGTCAATGAGAACATCACATTCCCAGAGGCGCGAAAGAGGTTCGCATCTTTTTCTCTGGAGAGGTACGTCGATGCGGCTCGCCGGGAGGCGGATAGGAATTTGGCTTCGCGGGGACTCAGTACTAGGAGTCGGAACTGGCCCCGACACAGGCCCCCTCGGGTTCCCTCTGGCGGCCCGCTCCGCCATCACGCCACTCGCTGAGTCAGCAGCGTCCGTGGTGGCAACCACGTCTGTTGCGGATACACTGCATCCACTGCGTCCTCTACACATGCCCAAAGCACACGTGAGAGCAAGAAGGAGATGGAGAGAGAGGCAACCGGGGCAGTTCCCACCCCCGCCGCACCACCTCTGCCACCCGGGGTGCTCCTTACACCATCTGGACGTCCACGGGGTCAATTGGGGCAATGCAGGATCGCTTGCAAGAAGCAGCGGATGTGGTAAGCGAATATGCGAAGTCTTGCGGCCTCTGCTGCGCTCCGCAAAAATCGGAGTTGCTAGTCGTTTCGCCACGCCAGAAACATGACCCAGGCACACCCACCATCTGCCTCAAGTTGGATGGCCACACCATCACTCCATCTCAGCATATAAAGATTCTCGGAATACCCTTTCAAGCAAACAAGACAAACTCATTACTCATTGCCAAACTCAAGACAATGACCGATCAGGTGACTCACATGATACGCTGGATTGCCACGAAAACCCGTGGCATGGGAGAGGTGGACCTGCTTCGGCTCGTCCAGGCCTTTGTCATGTCGAGGATAATATACGTGTTGCCATACGCTCTGCTCAACATCACCGAGACACATAAGGTCAACACGATGATCCGCAAGGCCTATAAACAAGCACTTGGACATCCGGTCTCCACCTCCACCGAAAGACTTCTTCGGCTCGGCATTCACAACACTGCCGAGGAGCTAATTGAGGCGCATCTAACCAAACAAAAAGCGAGGCTGGGGGTTACGGAAACGGGGAGGGCGATCCTCTCACGCCTGAGGCTCTCGGCTCCACTCGACCACCCGCCTGCACTCACGGGAAACCTACCGCACGAAGTCCGTAAGAACATCACGGTAAACCCCCTGCCCCGTAATATGCACCCCGTGTACCACGTCGACAGGAGGGAAGCCAGAGCAAAAGCCATATACAAGATCAATGGCAATCAACCAACAACAGCGTATACGGACGCGGCGTCTTATCGGGGTAGGTCCGCGGCGGTTTCCACCGTAGTCGTCGAAAACAAGCCCCGTAGCAGCCTCTCGCTTGCCGGCGACAATACTATACAAGCAGAGGAAGTAGCAATCGCCCTCGCCGTCGTACAAACTAATGCAGCGGTCATTGTCACCGACTCGCAGCAGGCTTGTCGGAATTTCGCTAGGGGACGCCTTCACACAACAACTCTACGCATCATTCAGCAGCAGCCCCTGAAGAGGCTAATAAGGATTGTACGGGCTCCCGCAAATCACGGCATTCCTGGAAACGATGCGGCGGACGCCATCGCTCGAGAATTGACCCACCGAGCGGGCGCCGAGAGCAGCGTTGCCGAGCCCGAGCACATGCAGCCCTTGACATCTTACGCAGAGATCACGCAGAACTACAGGCTGTCGCGTCAGACACTCGCTCCCCCACATAAATCTCTACCCCGAGAGCACGAACGTCATTTACGTGCTCTCCAGACTAATACATTCCCCCATCCTATCCGGCTTCACCTTTTCGACCGACAGAAGTCCCCGCTATGCCGATTTTGCGGAGAACCCGGAACGCTACGCCATATGGTCGGAGGATGTGACCAATCTCCACTGATTCCTCCCAACCTGCAACTTTGCACTGTCGAGCTTTGGGAGAGCGCCTTGGCGAGCACCAGCCTGGACGACCAGCTTCGGCTGGCTCAAAGGGCTGTCGATGCTGCCCGCGCTCAAGGCATTCTGGACTGAGGACGCCTCCTTCAAGCTTCAGTACAATCCCCCCCTGTTGATTTAAATAAACGTTTATTCTCTCTCTCTCTCTCTTACACCCTTGGTGGTCGTGGCTCCAACAAGGGCACTGGGAAGCGTGCCAAGTCCAAGGGGCCGGTCCGCCAGTTACTCCCCACAAATTTAATGATGACATGGATGTGGGACCTGTCCTCTCTGCTTTGCACTGTAAGGAGTGGGTCTCTTCATGCAAACCCCCAGAGAAGGTAGAAAACCCCTTCAAGATTCCAAGCCCGGAACGACCTTACATAAATAGTCACACTGCAGTAGCTCTGAACACGTAATAATTGGAAGAGAAAGTATTGTTTACTGGAACTGCAAACACCTTCTGAATAACCTTGACAATGTGTACGACATTCAGCGTGCTAATCTGCCAAGTGTAAGGGGTGTCCAAGAGAAACATTTGAATTTCAATCACAGAAAGTTTTCAATAGCTATATGGTATTCAGAAAGGATAAGGTTGGCTGCACAGACTCTTCGGGTGGTGGTCCATAATCGCACGGAAAACTTTGCTTGCCACCCGAGCACCTTGAACCAACACTGTCTCTGAGGCTGTATCAAATCGCACACTAATATTTAATAGGTTGATAACGGTATGCACCATTTACCTTCGTCCTGATTTTTCACTTTCTTGCTCTGACTTTGAGGCGCTGGTTGGCCAGCTTCTCGAACCATACATCCTCACAGGAGACCTTACTGTACACTATTCTCTTTGGCGCTCTTCTCGCATGGATGTCCGAGGTAGCCTGATATAAATGTTTTAGCACCCTCTGCAGAATATTTTTTGAATTAGGAACAGACTACATACCATAACGCAGGACAGAACCCATACTCAAATCTTGACTTGGCTATTGCCTCCGCAGTTCTCTTTCCCTGTCTCAAATGGGGCGTCCGCACGAACCCATATGGCGGAGACCACTTCCCTACCTCAATAATATATATAGGTAAAGACCCACGTATTCCATGTTCCCAGAAGAGGTTCAATGACGCAAGAGATAACTAAAATACATTTACAGAGACATCCAAACTGCACTACAAAACTATAGAACACCTACACATTAAAGAAGCTTCCAAACAACTACGGCGCACATCCTGGACGCCGCAGAAAAGTCAATTCCCCACTACTCTGGTGCCCCACGCTACTAGAAGAGGTCGTGGTGGAATGACGACTGCAGGCGACCGCGAGAGGCCCAGAACAAGGCGTGGGGCATCCTCCGTCGGTACCGATGTCGGGTAACCTCTTGTTGTTCAAACGGGTAAATGCGTTTAGAAAACGTGTGCGCCGTGAAGCAAAACGATAAGGTTGGCACACCTTCTTGACATCCTTTATTTCATACACGGACACACACCAAGACTGGATGCATATACGTAAGCTCAAAGGACAACAGACGCACAGCCTGCCCCTGGTTAGCGCAATGGGGAATGCAATAGAAGACCAGGGTAAGACACTTGCACAACACTTCGAACACGTGACAAGTTCAGCACACTACACAAACACATTCATGCGACAGAAAACACCTGGAGAAAAGTCCCTGCGTAATAGCAACAAGTGGCACACTTCCTGCAATGATCTTTTTTTATTTCATGAGCTGAAGGCAGCTATATTATAACTATATATAATATGACACCACTATTTTATCACACCATCAGGATATCGATTCCCTTATCTCTAATTTACAATCAGACCTCTTCTCCCTCGAGCAGTGGTGTCATGCAAATAAACTTTCCATCAAAGTCTCGAAAACCTGTTTCGTACCCTTCTATTCCCCTCAAAGAAAATCGCCCGCCATCTCATCCTTGATTATCAATTCTCAACCGATTCCGTTACATGAAAAGGCTTCTTTTCTGGGTATTATTATAGACACGCACCTAAAATTTCATTTTCATGTTGCCGCTACCTGCAAAAAAATTGCTTATGGAGTTAGGGCACTTCTTAGGGTAAGGCATTTCTTTAATGTTCGTACTCTTACTTGTCTATATTTTGCATTCATCCACAGTCACTTAAACTATTGCATTTCATCGTGGGGAGGCGCATACAATGTTCACATTAGCCCGTTAGAAAAGATGCAAAAACAGGTCATGCGTATCATTACTTCCTCGCCTCGTCTATCACCGTCGTCGCCTTTATTTTCTCAGTTGAATATTCTTCCCCTTTCTAAATTATATGCATATAGTCTTGCCATCATGTTATTTCGTGCAATAAATAATGACCTTGTTCTAGACATGTTCCCTTCCCATTTAATGTCCAACCGTAATAATACACGTTTTGCATCTCAAAATAATCTGTTATTACCCAAAGTACGAACAAATTATGGAAAACAAACTATCGCATTTTCCGCTATAAGCTTTTGGAACACTTTAAGCATTGACCTTAAAAACTCTAAATCCTTGTTCTTCTTTAAAAAGCATTTACGCATGCATTTATTGGAATAAAAGGAATTGGGCTATGCCACTACTACTGGTTTTGGTTCTGGAGAACACTTCTGGCATCTTGTTTTTTTTGTTGTTGTTGTTGTTTGCATGTAACCATGTATGAATTATTTCCAACAAAAATGTATTGTACTTTATTTTTTTCCATTCTTTTCTTTTTCTTGAATTGTTTGCTCTCATTAGGTCTGTGCAGTATACACAGTTGACCCATATTCTAGGTATACTTTGCTATTGTGTGCTTTTGATGTGTTTCTGTATCGCCCACTATTTTTTTTCCGTTACGTGCTAATGGATTGCTGAATTCCGACTACGTCTTTTTATATGCTCGCCCTTTATGGTGTAGAAGCATAGGAGGTCTCGCCCACGGTTTCTTACCTTGGGACCTTCTCTTGTATACTTACATTATGTAATCATACATTATTGCATTTTTGAAATAAACTTTGAAACATTGAAACTTTCAATTAATGAGCTGAAGGCAGCTATAACCTAAATTGAGCCTTCAGCTCCAGGTGCAGACAAAATTGCATGCACCATGAACACACCTACACTACGACACCTTTGAAACACTTCTACACGTATACAATGAGATATGGCTTTCGGGGCACATTCCACGCTCTTGGAAGGAGGCCATAGTATTGGCCTTTCTGAAGGAGGAAAACGACCCTTCCTCTCCTGTTCGCTATCGGCCCATCACCCTAACAAGCTGCCTGTGCACGCTCCTCGACAAGATGATAAACAGGACACTAGTATACTTTCATGGGTACAACAGCCTTCTCGAGTGCTGCCAGGCAGACTTCAGGGTGGGGCGTTCTACGAACGACCACCTCGGGGCACTTGAATAATATATATAAACGATGCCTTCGTTCACAAACAGTTCTGTGTTACGGTGTTTTTCGACACCCAGAAGGCCTATGACACCGTTTGGCGTTACGGTATACTTAGTAACCTCAAGTTTTTCGGTATTTCGGATAACATGCTAAACACCTTTATTAGTTACTTGCCGAAGAGAACCTTTCGAGTGAGAGTCGGTAGTCCACTCTCAATTGTTCACGCGCAATGAAATGGCCTGCTGCAAGGTGGCGTGTTGAGATGCACTCTTTTCATAATTAAGATAAACTCTCTTAGGAAGACATTGCCACGTACAACCTCTTATTCCATTTATGTAGATGACGTAAAGATTTCCTTCAAATTATGTATTATGTCAATCTGCGAACATCAATTCCAGCTGGGCGTCAAGAAATGAGCCGGCTGGGCAGCCAAGAATGCAGTAAAGATTGTTACTTATCGTTTCCCTGACGCCCGGTGTCGATCAGGAGCCCAATCGCCTGGGCTCGGGTTGATTTGGCAGGAGGCTGGCAGGGCGGTGGTGTTGAAATTCTTGGACACGGCGGTAGAATTGATGAGCTGGACGCGTTGGGGTTGATTAAGTGAAACAAGAGTTTATATACAGCAATATACAATAGGGAAACTGGGTACATAAGAAATAAAGAGAAAAATTAAAGCCGTTCCACTCAACGTGAAAGCTGTCGTAAATTCAGAGCAGTGATTCGCCATAACGGCCTGTGACACCGTTATCTGCTTACTGCTGCTACCCATCACGATCTTCGCCGCCCTGTCTCACTTCTCTCTTGATGAATTGAAAGGAGGCTTGTCCAAAGCAGTTTAAATTTCCCGCCTTCGCATTGCTCCGGCGCCCCCTGCCTGGAACTAACAGCGCGAGCGGTTCTCGCACGTGCCGGCACCTTACTGCACAGTCCACAACGCGTTGTTTTTGGAGGTCCCATCTCCCCGCGAGGTAGACTCGAGTAAATGCGTCGCATAGGGGGTGGGTGTATTGCGTTAACGTTTAGTGTTAGGGGAGTTGATGGTAGTGAATGCGTTGTATCAGCAGCCTCTTGACGTAGTTTGAATGATTCAAGGATATAAGCCGCGTTAGTAGCCTCCCATTCTGTGTCGGCTTTGTGGCGCAGTGGGTAGAGCACCATGTACATTGCGTTCCGCCCACAGAGTCGAGGGATCGAAACCAGGCGACGGATAGTATTTTTTCATATAGTGTAGGGGGAGGGGTGCGGACAACGACGGTGCGGACTACGACGGACGTCAACGCGGGTGACATCGTGAGTTACTGACATTCTCTGCATTTAAAAACTTCAAACTGCAGTTAGGCCCTAGCTCTAAGTGCGTTCAAATCACCGGAGATTCTCAACTTCGTCTAACTCTCCTATCCGCGGAGCGTACACAACCCGCTCGAGAAACGACGGCCGACACTCTCTTCTTGCCGCAGGATCCGTCTATTTGCCCGATACGGCGCTGTACCCTGAAGTTTAGACGCAATCCTAACCTCTAGCCTAGACAGCTCACAAATACCAATCTAGTTATAACGGTCGAGACTCCTTGTCCCTTCGGGTACTCCCTAGCTGAGCGCTAAGACAAAAGCGATTTCTAATGGCCAAGTTTGGCCTTATAACACCTCGAGCTCACGCTCTCTCTGGAACGCCCCTGTAGCATTCGCACACGCGTAAGGGAGTGCCCAAATTCACGTAGACAGCTCTCACTGAGCGCGCTACCGAATATTCAATGAGGCGCCGCCATCTTTGGGTCAACGGCCCGCTCGCAGAACAGCAAGCGCGCGCGACCCCGCGGGGTGTGGGCGAAAGGCGGCGACAGTGCACTGCACCGACCGGAGCGCGTTAACAATGGAGGCTCGCGTGGCGCGCGCTCCGACGTCAGCAATTACACCTGCTCCGCCCGCCACGCCGACGATCCTTGGAACCCGGAACCACCGTCTGCGTTTTCAATGGGGGATCATCCCCACGGCGGTCAGTCGGCCAGAAAATTCATCTCCCGTGCGTGCCGTGACAAATTTGCGACGGCCGCAAATTTGTCACGGCACGGCAAATTTGTGGCACGGCAAATTTGGCTGGCGGCGTAGCACCGTTGGCAGTGCTACGCCGCCAGGCAGAGTGGCGAGTTCTCACGCGCGGCCTGGGCGCCTGGCAACTGAACTTACGAGTGGACCCTCACAACTCCCCTCTTTAAGAAGGTTACTGGACCTCTTGGTTCAGTCAATCCGAAAAGAATTTAAAAGGGCCACTCGATTCATCTCTCCTTCAGCGACAACTGCAAAAACAAACATTTGGAAGGAGCTAGGTATCACCACAAATGAGCCCCTACTATTACTGCAGTTCAGCTTATCCGAACTCTCTCTCACCTAAGCTAAAAACACTACCTATTCACGAGCCGTTCAAAAAGTACTGAATACTCAATCAAACCGAAAACATACAAAATGCTAAAAGCACTAAGTGCGAGTAAAAAGAAATTGGGTCGTGTCTCCGGGGGGTGTAAACGCCACAAACACGAGACAACTCAACCTATATCACTGATGTGCGCTACAACGGCAAACAGGCCCAATCATTCCGGCACTAGAGAACAAGAACAAAAGGAATAAGGACTGGCTAAGAACACGGGCAATTTTGCAGTCAACAAAAATAAAACGCTAAGAGACTTTGCATTGTCCCTATGCGGACGCACACAAATGTTCTCCTTGACTGCGTAGCACGATAACGTTTCTTCAAGAATGTTCAGCTGTTCTTCAGCTCACCTGCGGTGCACAGAAAGTTCAATTCAGTGCAGGGATCAAGCAACCAAGGCATCTCATCGCTCACAAACGCTGCACACACAGACACACACTACCGACGAAAACGGGCGGGTGAACGGGAACGTTCACCTCCGTCATGGCGATGCTAAGGCTTGGACCCAATTCAATACTAGCCTCCCCAAGAAACATTCCGAGAGCAGGGGAGTGCATTCGCGTACTTCCAGCCACCTCTGCAGATGATCCAGTTCGTGTAGCGTTGCAATGTCAACGCAAGTCTCGACAATTTAGCCCCATGAGGGGAACACAACTTCGGGAAAGACGGAGTGGTATCGCGAAATGCGACTTCGCTTCCTGTCCCATAGGCCAAGTGGCCATGCCTCTCCAATGCCCCAACGTAAGGCAATGCCGCGTGCTGGCAGCGTGAACGAAGGGCTGATGTTGGAGAAAAATGGCGGCCCGCGAACGCGACGACCTTCTTGGGATCATTCTTTCCCTTACGTACAGACGGCCCCATGGCAACATCCTCAGAAACATCTGTTATTGCCAAAAGCCGCTCGTGCACGCTATGTGCATTCTAAGAAGCGACCTGACCAAGAGAGTTTTTGAGCTGTCCCAGCACACTCTCATCCTGGCACAACTCAGAACTAGGGCCTTTGACACACTGCGAGGTAACAGAACTTAGTGCGTTACCCTTCCAGCGCAGCTCGCGACTAAATCTCGGTAATGGCCGCAACCGACACTAAAGCTACGAAGCCCTATCTCAGACACCTTTTTCGCGATACGCCCCGCCTTGGGAGCTCTCATTCTTGGTTTCGCCGTCTCCCGCATGCGTTTTGGTGTTTTCCATCAGCCTCCTGGGTTACACTCTCACCATCAACACTACCAAACCCACATGACCTCCCCGTATCGTTCCTACCCTCGTCACATGCCTTCCCGTCTTCTATTATCCTTTCTCTTCTGGGCGAGCGCCTGAACGCCTGACACGAAGTTAAATTTCTCGTGCAACTTTCCAGCGGAATTTCGAGCGCGGCGAGCCCCAAGACTTTCCTGCGCGACGTCAATCTACTCCACTCCACCAATTACAGTTTGGGTACTGTCCGTGCTAGCAAGTTCAGCATGCCTTAGCGCAGTGTCTGCTGTAAACGTAACTTGAGGCCCTACACTCGCAAGAACAAGGCTACCCCTTCACTCTGCTCTTATACCATACGCGCGCGCTGGAAAACTCCTCATGCTCACTTTTCCCTTTTTGTGCAGGTGTTCCCGGCTTAGCCACTCGCTTCCCGAGCGCAGCCACGGCTGCTTATCTCGTTCTCGCGCGGCTTCAAATTTAAAAACGGGCTGCCCCCATTCAACTTTGCTGTTAGTGCTTAACTCGGCCTGCTCGAAGGGTTCTGCCTTATGCGCTGCCGCTTCACCCCGAAACTTTGCCTGCGAGGCTGCTCGTCATGTTCAAGCATCGCCTCATTACACCGCTCTACCGAATCCCTGGGCGCGCTTACCTCAACGCTCCTCATAACAACGTCAGTCTACACACGCTCGACACCGGTGTTAATGCTGGCCTCGTGTACGGAATCACTGCTGCTTATTTTGTCATCGCAATGTTCAACTTCCAAACACTGGCTGAAACCATTCAACTTGGCTGTCGCTAAGCAACTAAGTGGGTCTGTGCCCCATTGTTTCTGCTCGCTGGTGTCCGAGCGCAAGGGAGTCTGCCTTCTCCACTCCAGCTCCAACTCATGCATTTGCAACCACTTTTCAGATTCTAGCCGAAGTTTCTGTATACGCTCCTTTGATTCCCGCGCCTCTCTAATCTCCAGCTCCGCTGCCTGGTGCGCTCTTTGATCCGCTTCGAGCGCCGCTTTTCTCTAGCGTTCTTGAAACTCCAACTTCATTCGTTTAAGAATTATTGTTACAGACTCCGCTTGGGCCACCCCTTCTGCCGCCTTTCCTCCTCGAGGTGGCGCCTCATGTGTCTGACCATTTCCGTCTCCTTCCGCCATGTCGCCAGCATGCTCCGCGTGACTACCATGCAACCCCAGACTCAGCCTACACCACCACAATGAAGCGCAAGAAATCTCACTCACCCGCAACTTCGGTGGTCAGCTGCCGCGTCGTGGGCGCCGTGCGCTGGCTTGGCTCTGCCGCTCCACTCCGACCGGAGCTCGGCTGCTGCTGATGAAGGCGTGTTTGCGTCCGCTTGCGACCCCTGGTTGTGGCTTCGTAATTTCTTCTTTGAAATCCTGTCGGCTGCGCTAGTAAAGATTGTTGTTCGTTTCCCCAAAGTACGGTGTCGATCAGGAACCCAATCTCCCGGGCTCCGGTTGATTTGGCAGGAGGCTGGCAGGGCAATGGTGTTGAAGTTCTTGGAGACGGCGGTCGAATGGACGAACTCGAGGCATTGGGGTGATTAAGTGAAACGAAGAGTTTATATACAACTATTTACAGTAGGAAAATGGATACATGTATACTAAAGGGAAAAACTCCAAACTACAGTTAGGCGTTAGCTCTAGGTGCGTACAAATCACTGGAGCTTCTCAACTTCGTCTAACTCTCCTAACCTCGTAGCGTACACAACCCGCTCGACAAACGACGGGCGACACTCTTCTCGCCGCAGTATACGTCTATTTGCCCTATACGGCGCTGTACGCTAAATATCCGACGCGATCCTAACCTCTAGCCTAGCGGGCTCAAAAATCGCCACCTAGCTTTAACGGTCGAGACTCCTTGTCCCGCCGCGAACTGCCCAGCTCAGCGCAGAGACAAGAACGATTTCTCAAGACCAAGTTCGGCCTTATAACACCTCGAGCTCACGCTCTCTCGGGACGCCCCTGTAGCATTCGTACACACGTAAGGGAATGCCCAAATTCCCGTCGACAGCTGTCACTCAGCGCGCTACGGAATATTCAATGAGGCGCCAACATCTTTGGGTCAACGGCCCGCTCGCGGACGAGCAAGCGCGAGCGACCCCGTGGGGTGAGGGCGAATAGCGGCGACAGTGCACTGTGCCGACCGGAGCGCGTTAACAATTGAGGCTCACGCGGCGCGCGCTCCGACGTCGGCAATTACACCTCTCGCGCGCCACCCCGAAGAATTTTGGAACCCGGCGGCACCGTCAGCGTTCTCAATGGGGGATCATCCCCGCGGCATTCCGTCGGCCAAACAATTGGTCTCCCGTGTGTGCCTTGACAAATTGGGGACGGCCGCACTGCAGTGTTGGCAGTGCTGCGCCGCCAGACAGAGTGGCGAGTTCTCATGCGTGGCCTGGGCGCCTGGCCACTGACCTCACGAGTGGACCCTTACAACTCCCCTCTTTAAAAGGGTCTGTGGGTGGGTCGTTGTCCACACTAATTTACACCTGCCGGCAGGTATTCCTTCGTTGTCACCAATCTTCCTGCGAAGTTCATGTAATATACAACGACGGATAGAGCTTACGACACAGCCGAGAAGAAGCAAGAGCAGTCGCTGTCCCGATTGCAACGAACAAGACTGTGGGTCACAGAGGGAGAGAGAGAAAGAAGAGAGGGGAGGGGATAAACACCAGTGTCTCCGACTGCTCTTGGGGGGGGGATAGTGTGATATTAGTGGTGGCAAGCCAGGCGTAAAATACAGAAGATGACTTAGTGTCAAATATTGATCTTCTGCTGGAGGTGATCGAAGTTGACACTTTCATCGTTCGGTGCGCATAGATATTGCGGATAGGGGAATCCGTCATGTGCCCTTCACTCTCCGGAATAAAATAACTGATTTTTCCAAATATAGCTGGTTTGAAATTAGGGCAGCGTTTTATTTTGAACGTTTGCGTGACTCCACGTGCGTGTACTTACAAGGTACGTCATTTTCACATCTAGGTATGAGCACTCGACTTTAACAGCAAGTTTTTTTTGTAATACGAACGGTTTAAGTGCTCCCGTCGGATTGGTTTTGTCGAGAGTTTTCTGTATTTTCTTCCAGGTGTGGTTGAAGACATGGTCTAAAATGCAAATAATGCTGGTTGGTTCAATTCTATTAGACCGAATATAGAAGAGAAATCAAAATTGTACACAAATGCTTAAAACGGGAAAGGTAAATTGCTTTTTGCACAGTTTAATTTACACTGAATGGACCAATATGGCTGTATAGGTACATATAACTTTTATTTATTTATTTATTTGACATACTGCCAATCGCATTAGGGATTCTAGCAGGAAGGGCGTGAACATAAAAATTCGAATAAGTACACAATAGAGACACATATATCGCGATAAAGTACAGAATGAAACTAACAGAATCGGATCATTTACATTTTCAGATCAAGGGAGGCATAAAACATTACTGTAACGAAAAGTTGCTGGAAGAAAATAAATGCAGCGCCTTGAATAATGGTTGACACATTGGCATATGCATCAAGAAACACAACAATAACAAAAGACATTAAGAAACTACCATACAATATGCGAAGTAATTAAAGTAACGACAAATATATAAACACCCAAAACCACAAACATATTCAAGAATCAACAGAGTGTTTTGCCTTCTCCTGGATTCAGTACTGAATATTAATTGAAGAAAAATTATGATAACATGATACTTCGCTGGTACAATGTACACACAAACACAGAAAATGAGAATCAACCAGGTGATTCTGCTTGCACAATATATAGTTTATTTTCGACAAGGGTTAGGAACTTCGATAATTCGGTAGTGCTGGAAATGCTCGGATCCAGTTTATTCCATTTATTAGTGGCCATCGGAAAGAATGAGTACTTAAAGCAGTTTGTGTTGAAAGAGTATTCGTTAAGTCTCATTGGGTGTTTTTGGCGTGTTTTTTTTCGACTTACCGATAACAATGTACACTTGTTTTCATTGAGTGACATCTGCCATTTACGGCACCAGCAGGAAACATCTTGTAAAGCAGTATTTAAAGCTACATGGTCATCGGTTGAGTTTATTTCTCGATAGAGCACGCAGTCATCCGCGAAGAATTTGATTTTTTCCTTAATATTTGTAGGCAAATCATTATTAAGAGGAGAAACAAAATTGGGGCCAGCACACAGCCTTGCGGAACTCCAGACGTAACGGAGGTGGTAGCAGAGGTTTCATTGTTAAATTCCACATACTGTGTACGATCAGTTAGATAATTTTTGATCCAGTTAGGAACTGTAGAATTTCCTGGGGTTGCCTCAAGTTTTTGTATTAGCTTCTTGTGTGATCCTTATCGAATGCTTTGGCAAACTCGAGGAAGATTAGATCAGTTTGTTTTTGATTGTCAATATTCTGGGATACCTCATGTGTTAATTCCACTAATTGGGTTATGGTTGAAAGACCTCGGCGAAAGCCATGCTGATAGGGAGATAATATACGTTTTTCTTCTAGGAAAGCAGTTATATGTTTAAGAATTATGTGCTCCAAGATTTTACAGATTGTACATGTCAGGGATATAGGTCTAAAATTAGAAATATCATTTCCGCTTCCTCCCTTATGCCCAGGAACAACTTTGGCCTTTTTCCACTCCACAGGTAGAGAGCACGTTGATAGCGATTTGTTAAATATGATGCACAGATATTTAGCTAGCAACTCTGCATACCTAACAAGAAAGATGTTAGGAATGTCATCAGGCCCTTTTCCTTTTTTTGTGTCCAAGTTTAGTACGAAATTAACGACACCAGCCTCATTTAACACAATTGATTCCAGGGTACCTTCTGCACTAGTGACGATGTCAGGAATGTTTCCGTCATCGACAGTGAATACAGATTTAAAGTAACTGTTCAGTTTGCCTGCAGTGATCGGGTTATCTTTTTCCTGAGGTGTGTTGCTTCTGTTGTTTTTTGCTGGCTTTAGGTAATTCCAAAACTTGCTGGGGGAATTTTTTAGAAAGTTTGGCAACGTTTTAGTGCAATAATTGCTCTTCGCTGTATTTATTTTTGTTTTTATGTCACTCACAGCAGAAGTCATATTATTTACTGTTACTGCTCCGGGTTTTTGTTTTATTGTCTTTCGGATGCGCTTTACTTTGCGTTTCGCGTGTATTACCTCACGTGTTATCCACGGGTTGTGTTTCTTAATTTTTTTTACTCTAGTAGGTACAAAGGTATGAATACAGTGGTGCATAATTTCTTTTAATTGAGACCACAATATTTCGATGGTCGTGGAACTATCGTCTGACAATTCTTCGAAGGACGGAAACTTCATAATTAGATAATTTAGTATGCTAGTGTCGTCAGCAGAATTAAAATTCGGGTAAGTAATTTTTATGTTCGATGGTTCTATTTTATCATGAAAGGGGACAGTGCACAAAGTGAGCTTGTGATCGGATATGCCATCCATAAGCTCTATCTTCGTTTCATCGGCTGGGAAGTCGTTACTTAAGAATATAAGGTCAAGAATATTTGAAGCTTCTCCCTGGACACGTGTTGGTTGGTCGACTACTTGATGAAGATTAAATCGCAACATAGTGTCGATAACGACATCTGAGCATGCAGAATGAAAATTCATGGATTGCCAGTCGATATCGGGAAGGTTAAAATCACCCAACAAGATGAACCTTGTGTTTTGTATGTTTTGCTCAATGTAGTTGTAGAGCGACTGCATGCTATCTTCGCCAGTAGTAGGACTGCGATAGCAGCAGCCAACAATTGTTGTGTGAAGGCCAAATTTTAGTTTCAAAAATACAGCTTCTACGCCTTCGACCTCCGGTAGCACTGTGTATTTTAAGTGCGAATGCACTTTATAAGCGACCCCAAACCATCCACCGCCGGCGGCGGTGGCGGCGGCGGCGTCCGCAGTGCTCCTCTATATTTAAAAAAGAAACAGCATCCGGCGCCAGGTTTCGATCCGAGGACTTTGCGGCCGCAGCGCGACGCTCTACCGACCAAGCCACGGACGCGACGCCGATATCAGTGTTAGTGACGCGCCTTATATCTTTAACGCATTCAAACTACGTCGTCAGCGGCGTGCGTTGGCGACTCAGCGGCGTTATAGCGGCTTGATAACTGCGTGGTGTACACGTGATACTACAAACCCGATGGAAGAGATGGAAGAGAAGGCGGCGAGGCGGTGGGCTGCGGAAGCCGAGCGCAAGCGCCGCAAGCGGGCCGAGAACCGTGCATTCGCACTTTCACATTCTCCCCCTCGGGGAAATGCGGGGGAATTTTTTTATTCCGCGTTTTATCATTAACGCTACCCCACCGCCTCGTGTCGGTCTGTCCTTCCGTATTACACTCTTAATCTGGTTCCACGTAAGATCCGCTTAGTAACTGGAACTTTTTTGCAAAAAAGTTCCAGTTATATAATTGGAACCGTGTTCCACATATCCTGAAAATTAAGTGGAACAGTGCACCACATATTTTTGCATCTAAATTATGTGGATCGGTGTTCCAAATAAAAGTATGCGGATCACTGTTCCAAATAAAAGGGTAGTTTAAGTTACTGGAACATTGATCCATGTAAAATGATTACGGAATTTATCCGGTGCGCCGTTCCAGGTACCTTCAGACCAGCTGTTTATATAAAACGGTGTTACTATAGACATTGGGAAGCTGTCTATGGGACTCCACTTTTCCAATATTTCTGCTTTCCTGTCGGTATACACCGAGGTCATATGCCAGGCTGGCGGATGCATTGGTATCAGCAGGAGACCGCAAGCACCATTTTAACACAGCCTTGATATATGACCCGCAGTGATACCAACAATTGGAAAGCAGAAACCACCGCAGCAGTGTGGTCCCTGACAGTTCCCAACAGTTGCCTATCGGAGCAGAGTTCTATATAAAAGTTGGTCCGAGGCACCTAGAGCGGCACACAGTCTTTGGCTTCACCTGCAGAATCCTGTTCTGGGTTTCAGCTGCATGTAAAAGAAACATTACACTTGCATTAAAATACGCACAAAACAAGCTATTATGAGTCATACACTGCTTTTCAACATACAATACAACTTTATTGGGTGTTAGTATTCATACATTTCAGATTTGAATGGCTGTCTATTTTAAATTGCACAGAAAATGACCAACGTACAAGGAATAAATACCATAACGATAGCACTAGGCTCCAAGTGGCATTTTCACATATTCACTTTTACTCAAAAACATGGTTAATAAAGACGGTATTAGGGTCAACTGCTTCACAAATAAATAGACGTGGGCGTCTACCGCGGCACTGACACAGACATTATACAACAGTGAGCATCAAATATGCTGTCTTATCAGATAAACCAAGGTAATTCAAAGGCGGAATTACTCATTGCGCTTGCCATACTATGTTTACGCATAACTGTTTGGGAAAATGCAGTTTGCTATTAAATTGTAGGGAAAGGCCTAAAAACAAGCCATACACGGTTGTATTATCACAAACCTACAACAGTGCATTGCAAGAGTTTAGGAAAACAACGCTCGAGCCAAGATTAACGATAAAACATTTTGACACGAGAGGTCACATGCGGCAGTATGCCACAATTAAAACATGATTATTAAAGATAGTAGTTTCCTGACACCAGACGCAAGTGTAACATCAAGCTATTTGTAGACAAAATAGACTTTATGAGCGTCCTGAAAAAGCCTTTGACTTAAGGTACGTTAATTGACCAAACAATTTGTAGTTGTTTAAAATAATTCATCCCAGGAAATCTCACAAAAGCCAGCGTGAATCTTATATAATTTTGCAAACCAGGTAGCTGGAAGCATGCTACACATATTAAAATTTAAGAAGCAGACTAATTATATACGTCATCAATTTTGCGGGAACAAGTCAGACATCCTTAAGAAGCAAACAAGCCAACGTTGCATCATACCGGGGACCAGTTTTACAAAGCAGACTTGAAAGCATTTTTTTCCAGCCTCAACGTTTTACCTTAGGTAAAATTCACAGTTCCGTGCTATAAAAACCCTCCCGTCTTGCTGTCAGTGTAATTGTGACCAAAGCCCTGCTTCTGCCAAGCAAGAAATGCAACTTTGTTCAAAGGAGAAGACTTGTTCAAGCCAAATACGCACATTTTAAATTTTTCTACGGCATGGGTGTCAGCTCCCTTACAGCACTAAAATTTATCAATGAAGGCGGAAGCCATCTGCGTAAATAAGCACTGTCACTTTTTGCATCAGCAGCAGCACTGCCACGAAAAAAAAATCTCATGAGCTACACTTGAATAATAGGACGTTACAATGCGGTGCCATGAACTGCATTAACACCCACTATAGATTCAAAGACAGCCTGCGCATTGTGCCAATGATGAAAAATAAGGCACGACTTCAGTGTTCAGTTGACATGAAGCTTGCATGTGCCAGTAACTTAAACCCCTTCATCTGATTTCACCCCCTTCATGCCTTTCATCTGACCTCCTTCATGCCTTTCAAGAGATACTTTAACCTCTACTAATAATTTAAAATCCCAAGTAGAGCTGAACACTTCAAGTATTTCAACAGACTCCAACTTAAATGACATCAGGCCACTGTCAAATTTCTCATGCTTTCCAAGAACTCCCTGCAAAAGTCCCAAGAACTCTTCAAAGGCACACAACCATGAGAACATGATGACACGATGAAAACGATGACATATGCGGCGATGAGAATGACCACATCCTGAAGTGACAATGCAGGCGGCGAATCCGTGATGTGTTTCTTGCGGGCAATATTGATTGCGCCAGTCCCTTCTCTCAGAATAACCGGGTCTCGAGAAGACTTACTGCTCACCTCATGTACCTTCAAGGAAACAAGAATATTGTGTTACATGGTTGCTTTAAATGAGTGAGTTGCTTAGGCCCTTTCATAACACAGTAATTGATTTAAAATCAGTAATTTCTTGGGTTTTTTCTGGGGGTGCTGCTAAAGGTGAAAGTGCGCTAAACAATATCGCCACAAACAATCAATGAAATTGCCCTGATTCTGTAAATTATCCCACCTTGCTGCCTCGGTATCCTGAATATAAGTTTTTTTTATCCTTGACAGGTTTTGTTTATTAATCAAATAATAATTACTATAATCACCTTTCGGCATTATATTTTACACACCTTCTCTCTGCAAAAAATGTTCTCTGTACTGTATAATGTACTCCCTAGAATGCTGTAGTGAGGCTGGCTTAATATAACTTACAGCTAAACGATGTTTCTACCGCAAAGAAATAAATGGCCAGCCGTAGGAAATCATAAATATCGCACTGTGGCAGAAATGTTTTGGGCAATTAGTTCCACCTAAAATATTTCCCTCTCGATATGTATTACCTCCATGGTTCGTAGTGGTATGAGGCAGAAGTTGAGCTGACTAATGCTGAACTAGGCTGTTGCACAATTTTCTTGTAAATCACTATACCACATTTTCTTGCAGACGACACTTTCAGTGCTCTAAGCAATTCCCTTAAAAAAATTATCCCTTATTTAACCACCTGTCAAAATCCAATGCAAGCATTACTCATGCTACGGCTGTATTTGGGAGTATATTATTGGTGCTACGGGCGTATTAAAAGCGCGAAATTATATCGATAGTTGCCACCGTATTGTTGTAGCAGCAACCACGTTGGGCGTGTCCGTGGTGCTGGCAAATCACAGCAACAACTCTCAAGGTGTAAAAGCTAAATATTTACAAAACCTAAATACAAAATAGTGGTTTTTTGGCCACTGTTGGAGCATCCGTAATAGGCGGAATGTGAACACAATGGCCAATATTGGCGTTCACGATAACTTCTTAACAGTGAGATTTAATTAGGATGAACAGCCCCAGAAATTGAGTCCCGCAAAAACAAAATGCCAGCTTACCCAACCAAAATTAAGACCCGGGTGTTTTTGCCAGGGACGTCTCAAAGTTCACTTCCAGGAAAGTTTCGCTAACGTGTTCCGAAAAGCTCCTACTGTTACCTTGAGCCACAGGCCAAGCTGTCACTGAAAAGAAGTAAAGTTTCAAACCATTAGTTACAAAGAAACTACCTAAAAACGCGCCATGAAAGACCGAAAAATGGCAGTGCGTACTTACTTGTAGAATGCAATGATTTCATCCCGTGCAAGAGTTTTAATGTGTTGCTTTCTGATGATACACTTCCAAGAAGGGGTCCAAATACAATTAAAATGGCCATATGCATTCCTTGTACAGCTGTTTTAGGTCTATCTTCGCCCTATTGCCTAGAAAATAAACAGTACAAAAATATCAGAGAATAAATTTATGCCTTGCTTTACCCAGGGAGCACGAGAATATATTGAACAATGTCTGATTCGTTCCACGAAAGTCGAATGTCTTTTTTACAGCGGAAGCCCTGGTAATCTTTTCTTGCTAAACAATTTGAGATATAAAAATATTTGAACATACTTTAGGCTCACCTGTCCTTGGTCTATGCGAACTGGTGAAAATCTGCACAATATGTACGACTCAAAAGGTACTCTTTTGTGGCTTATGAGCTCCACAGGGCATTCATAATCCACCACACTCTCCCCGACGACTCTTCAGCATGCCGCCATGACTTCGCAGGAGCATGTAAAGAATGAAAATGATTTGTTTTAATTTTTTTTTGCAGAGGAACAAAAACATTTATCACAACCCATCAGTGGAGGGCCAAATGTCTCCACAGTCAGCCACAGACTCTTTCTGAACAGGTCATAGAGTATGAATACAGAATGTAGCAATCTGCTACGTTCAAAGGAGAACAGAAATGGATTAATGTTTGGTGCACATCATGATGCAACAACTTTGCACCTGACCGTTTCGAAAATTATTCCAACTCTCTAGCTGCCACTGACATTGATAGCATAAAATGGCAGGAATGAATTATTTTTAAACTTACATTGTGACGTTAAAACTTCTAATAGTCCACACGTGAGCTTTATGGGTAATTATTCTGAGGTCTCAGGTTACCACTGACATTGACAGCATAGAAACGGCTCCACACTTTCTGCGTGTTTCCACCTGACTTACCCTCCACAAAAAGAACGTTTTGTTACTACGCTGCTGCTCAGACAACCACTTTCTCTTGCATTTCACTACACGTCAGGGAGCCAACTAAAGTTGACTAGGGTAAATAGACCATCTGAATTCATCGAAGGCATTGGAAGAAACAGGGAAAAACTACACACACAGCACAGATAAACGTAAGCAGTGCTGCCGCTAACGCCTTGAACGCACATCAACATTTGGCG
The DNA here is from genome assembly GCF_048455015.1 of Haemaphysalis longicornis. Taxonomy (NCBI): domain Eukaryota; kingdom Metazoa; phylum Arthropoda; class Arachnida; order Ixodida; family Ixodidae; genus Haemaphysalis; species Haemaphysalis longicornis. The sequence continues at coordinate 49,293,452 of NW_027526233.1, forward strand.
GAATAGCGTGATTAGCACAGTAAATTTATGGCTCTCCGCAGACCAACACAACGCAATTAACACGAAAGTTTGAAAATGCCGACAAGTATAAAGACAAACGCTCTGACAAACAAGTTGTGCAGTGTATACGCGCGAGACAATGGCGTGCGACTAACCCGAGAAGATTCAGTACCGCTGACAGGTACAGCAACCGTCAATATGCAACTAAGCAACACCACACCATAAGGGGACATGCAGACTCGAGAAATGCGCACACCAGCAACTTTCTAAATAGCACTAGCTAACGTACGCAGTTAGATATGTAAAGCAGACTCCGACCCACAAACACACAAGCTTAAAGTGAATAACGGGCGCAAACGTTTCTCGCATCGAACAGGAAGCGGAGCGGCACGTTTATCGGACGCAGTAATGACCAAGTCAATGCACAACAGCCGTTACCAGAACATAAATAAGCAGCACTGACCTTTTTTGCGGCTCCTGGCAAACCTTCACTTCGTCGAACAGTAAAGTAAATACAGCCCGAGGACATGAAGAAATCCGCAGTTTCACGCCACAACCAAACTGGTAACCGTTCCCGCCAGTCTGACCGACAGATCATTTCGTACATCAGGCGCACAACGCGAGCAATCAAGAAAACCGCTATAGAAGGCCACTGGGGGCGCTGCATGCGGACGAACAAAAACTAGCTTGCGTTAACGTTGAGACGTAGGGGCGCTGCTGTCGTTAAAAGTGTTCACGCAGTCCCGTTTTTCCCTCATCGTCGTTGTACCCGTTGCCCTCCAACTATACCATGCATCAATGCAAGCGGCGCTGCCTTGCGGCTGTCAACGCATGCGCACGGCATGCCGCACTGAAGTGGCGGTCGTTTCGTAATGGTTTCGGCCAACTTTTTCTTCCTCCGTGCCTCTGGCGATGCACGCCGTGGCCAGTGACCAGTCCGCGGAGAGATGACAAGCTCGGCACCCTTGATCGCTTATATTTGCATCGGAAAATGGGAGTGGGCCTCTAAGCGGACGTCTACGCGGCTCTGAGGCTGGAACAAAGAGCTCAGATATTAGCCAATTTAACACGTTAGTTGGGCTAAAGTTGTTTCTCTCCGCGGGCCGTGAGCGCGTGCGGCATGTGTGCATAAACTTTGATGACAGCTTTATTTCGTTCTTTGCAGTGAAAACAAAACGACGCTTCTTTATTGACTGCGTTCTCTTGACAACAAGTCTTCCAATACCAATAATATATACTGCGACGCTCTTTGATATCCACGTTATAGAAAACTTCTTCCGTATAGTGAATCCAGTGTGATTACTCGCTAATTCGCGAGTAATAATACATCTGCCCGTTTTCCAACAGTTTTTCTTCATGAACACCAATAGTGCAGGAAAAGAGCAACGGGGGGACCAGGAGGAGAAGGCAGATCATTCGGTGAACTTGAATTACTATGGCAAGTAACAACATTAGGGTAACACTGCGAATTCTCGCGATACTGCAATGCATAATTTGAAATAAGAATGACATTTCAGTATAAATATATAGAATGTAAGGCAGATGCCGCGGGGTAGATTTAGTTCTCCGTGTTCTGTGTCGTTCTCCTCCTGCAAAGAGGCTTTCGTTTTTGCTTGTGAAAATTAATAGCCGGGACGAGACAAAATACAAAAACGAACTGCTTAGCATATAACTGCATGCGTAGCATGATATGTGCGGTGTAAAATGTAACGCAGTCGGTTACCATTATGTATGTACCCCATCACAACATAAGTAACGTGGACTAAGTACCATTGAGCGCGTACTACACCACAGCGAGATGATGACTGAGTGTTGAACAAAAACTGCCGTTTCTGCGAAACTTTGTAAACCAAATGCATAAAATGTCATGACCTCAACAAGTATTTCGTAATGAAGATGTTCACAAAAGCACCACGAATTCTTCAGCGCTATAGCAGCTATGGCTTTACCCGAACGGCAGACGGGGAAAGGGAAGACGTTTAGTCCTTCACAAATTAAAGTCATTGGTGATTTCGTACTTTACGCCTCAAATTAGAAAAATACGATGTTCACGAAAGCGGTTTGGGTACCGCAGAACACCTGGAAATGGGTTCTTGCAATTTCTTCTTTTGGCCTAAGATATCCTCCTCTCGACATTTTTAATGCTTTGTACGGCGTTGACAAAAAAGTGGGATTTCGTTTTCTGCCAAAGGACATCACTAAAACTACAGCTTAGCCGTATTATGAAAGTTAACTGCTGCAAGGCAGTTTTATAGATGTCGGCGAAGTTCATTAAATTTTATGTGCTGTGTGCGCGTGTATATTAAACGCGCACGTGCATCTTGGGTCAAGAAGCACCTAATATATATGCGGTTCATTGTTCCAGTTGATGCATGAAAGAGTGCATACTTCACTGCCATGCACGAGTTATGTGGAACAAGGCACGAGTAAAAAATATACAAACGCACTCTCCCCAACCGTTTACTGGGACATAAGTGGAACAGTAACCAGAACCGCCGACATCGCATGACCCCATTTCTTCGGTTCCAGATACAAACCACGAACATAAAGAAAACAAGCTGACGGTTCCAGATAAGATCCACCTATATGCTTCGTTCCAGTTATTCTTTCGTTCGGATCCACATAAAATATATGGATCACCCTTTTTAACTGGAACTTATATGGAACCAGATTAAGAGTGTATAGTGTAGTTTGGGGGCGTTACTTCACTATCTAAGATGTCATTATTTAACCAGGTTTCTGTTAAAGCAGCGAAGTCTGGCTCAAGGTCGAGAAGCAGGCATTCAAGGGATTCTAATTTGTTTAGGACACTTCGGCAATCACATTTATAAACCTCAACTGGGGCGATTTCGCGTGCGTGATGCCGGCCCTTCGCTTGACAGGTTTTTTTTCCAGTTGAGGGATTTGTTGTCTCGCCAATCATCACTTTATCGTTTACAGTATCGTCCCAGCGGTAAAGAATGTGGTCTATACTAATTTTGTCGTAGACAAGATGTACCTTTTGCCCGGACTCCTTATTTGGTTTGGCTGAGTCCCGCAATTTTTTCCTGATATTACGCTCACGTTGGGAAAAGTCTTGACTAATTGATATGTCAGTATCCTTTAGTTTATGACAGTTTTTCAAAATCTTTGTTTTGTCGCGATCATCAAGGAGTTTGAAAATTATCGGCCTAGTTTTGTTCGCGCTTGGTTTTCCGAGCCGATGTATCCTTTCGATTGAAACAGGTTCAATTTTCAGAATACCTTTCGCAACTGTATCGTTTATTACTTGCTCTAGTGTATCCTCATTTTCTTCCTCTATCATCTAGTGTATATCCTCATAGTGTATGGCATACACTATGAAGTTACTTCTTCTTGACCGGTTTTCTAAATCATCTAGCTTTAATTCTAAGGCTGATACGACTTTTTCCAAGGCGGAAACTTTTGTAGTACAGTCCAGTATTTTTTCATCTAAGACAGCCAATTTTTCTAATTCGGACTCGATAGCGGTTAGTCGTTCTTCTTTAATTTCTTTAATGTCACCGGCAATTTGTGTTAGTTGTTGAGCAATTTGTTTTAAGTCGGGCCCGGGGTTTGTCTCGACATCACCTGCTAGTAATAACAGGTCTCTCAAATAGCAGGACAAGTTACACAAGGGATCACAAAGCAATCTTGGGCACGGCAGCACAATCAAGAAGAGGCAGTCAGAACGCATGCATTCGCCGTAGCGTTTTCTCACCTGTACTATATACAAGAAAGGATTAGCGCTCTGCATGCTTCGGGTGCCGCCGTGCCCATTAATCGCCGTCGCTTCGGGGGCCGTAGTTATGTCCGGGGTTGTCGATGTTGAGTGAGGTACCGAGGGGGCGCTGAAGATTGCGTCGGCGCAGTACGTCGCAGAACCGAATGGGTCCAGCTTGTAGGGCCGACCATCCAGACCGACCGGCGCATGTTGCACGTCGCGGGCTTTATCACGGCCTGGATTTGCTGTCCACGCTGTCATTGGTTTGCCCGCTCCTTCATGCCCCGCCGGTATCAGCAGCAGGAAAGTGCCGATCTGTACGATATACAAGAACGGATTAGCGCTCTGCATGCTTCGAGTGCCGCCGAGGGAGCAATCTTGAATAGTAAGCCTACACCATATATTACATTTTTTCCCGTATAAACTTCTATCTCTCCACGCTTCATTTACTATTCCGCTTGCAATATTTTATACGTTCCTTCGTTACGGCTGACGTGTTGATGGATCGGTGTTAGCTTGCGAAAAATAAAATTTACCTGTTAAAAATGAATTTGCGTGTTTCGTTTCAGACCTACGGTAATAATTTTCATAGCTACTAATTAGGACAATTTTTGTTTACATTAGGACTTCCCAAAGGGTCGTCGTGCTTGGGTACTGTCGCTGAAGCTGGCTGTCTGCCCTTGGACGTGATTAGGCTCCAAGAAACCGTGCGGATGCACCTGCGACATCGGATGCACGCCAAAACCCGTACAATAACCCGACTGATAGAAAATGGGAACTCAAGTTTCGGTCGAACATTGAAGTCGTTGCACCTTTCGATTCCCACCCAGGCACCAAATTCATTGCCGTCTCATTTCCCGCCCTGCACCCTATCGCCATTGCATATTAGATGCAACATCCCGGGAATCGACTCTAAAAAGAATATGAATCAAAGCGGCTTGTTACAGTTGACACTCTGCCCCATTTGCCGACTATACTCAGGCACAAAACAAATTTTTACTGACGGGTCGTGTACGCCTGACCGCAGTTCCTCGGGGATCTTCATCTCGTCCACTGGACAGACGTTCTCTTATCGTCTCGAGCGGGCAACGTCATCTATGTCAGCCGAGCTTCACGCCATCAAGGAAGCCATCCGGTACATTCTCCGCCAACCGCCGGGGCAATGGACCATCTTCACTGATTCCAAGGCAGCCCTCCAAAGTCTACTGCGCAACGACTGCTTCAGCATTCACGAACACGCCTCTCGTGAAATAACTTACTTGCACCACCAGGCCAAAGACACTGGGCACCAAGTGACATTTCAGTGGCTACCAGGCCACTGTGGTGTTCCAGGCAATGAAAAGGCTGATGAAGCAGCTCGCAGGGGCCTTCAAATGCATAATATGAGGAAGGTCTTCTTCACCAAACATGATGCCTCAGCTATGACGAAGGCACTTGTTTTAATGGAGCGGAACCGTCTCTGGTCTCTTCCAGAGCACCACTATCCGTTCTTGCAATATATAGACCCCGAGCTGAGGATTAAGCTGCCAGAGCGACTTCCGCGCCGACTAGAAACTTTGTATCACCGATTACGACTCAATGCAGCGCTTACAAAAACTTACCTGTTTCGACTTGGCGCCACCTCGAATCCTTACTGCGATAACTGCGGATCGCCAGAAACCGTGGAACACGTACTGTTAGAGTGCCCCGCTTACATGCTCGCAAGGTGCCGTTTGGAGCAGAAGATCGAACACCTACCCCCAGGACCAATCAGCCTACAAGTGCTCCTTGGCCCCTGGCACACTCCTTCAGCACAACGCTCCTTGGCCCCTGGCACACTCCTTCAGCACAACGCAAAGCACTAAAGGCGTTGTTTGAATACCTGGACGAGATCGGCGTCACTGAACTGATTTAAACTACTGAGAACATGACGTTCGTCGAACTGTTCACACAAACTACATGATGCCCGTTTCTTTTTTTTTTTTTTACTTCTTCTCTTCTCTTTCTTCTGCCCTGTATCTATAGGGCCTTTTCTACCCTCCCCTACCCATTTCCCCGCCGAGTAGCATGTCGGCGGTACGATTCCGGCAAAACTCTCGGCTTTCTCCTCTAATAAAGAGCTTTCTCCCTCTCTCTTCTACATTAGTGGTTATACAGACTTTTTTCTCACTTGCTTCTTAGGCGCCTTTTATCAAAGCTTGTGTTATAGTTTACTGATTAATTGGTATTTGCCATACATCGGCTTCTAAACTAAAACAACCATATTTGCATCATTTTACACACCTTATTGTATTGCTTTGTAACGTTTACGCCGTAAATTTCACTAATTAAATTGACACACATTCCACCACGCCTTTGTAAACTCAGGACACTACGTACCTTTTAACGCGCGCCACTCTGGCAGCGAGCATTCCTAATGCTTCACTCTGCTTTTTCTGAGCCGGAGTACGGACCACCTCCGCCTATCGCCTTTCCTTCCAAAGGCTAATAAATTGCGATTCCACAACAATATCTGGTGCTTTGTATACTTCCTTATAGAGCTCTTGCTGGAATTGATTATAGTTGGGTTTTATTGGCGCAAGGCCGACTATGGGCAAAGAGCGCCAAAGAAGAAGTTACTGAATTATGATGAGACCATACATACTAAAAGATGTGACTAAAAGTAAAGGTGATGCAAAACAAAAGACAATGGAGATGGCTGGTGTATAGGGCCAGGGTGATTACACATGATATCACAAGAGCTGCAGAAAGTTTACCTCAGCTAAAAACTTAAAAACACGTTGACGAGAGAACATTGGTTCGTCGGCTAAAAAGTATGATGGGTGCAAAGGAATGTGTTGTCTGTATAATTCAGGGAAATGCTTGTGTCGTGTTGTGTCAAGTGCCTTGCATGTGATTAGTATGTGGACTACGGATAGGCCCTTTCCACACCTGCCACACGTGGGTCGCGAAGTTCCAGTGAGCAGGTGGGAGTGCGTCGCATGTGTGTGGCCTATCCGCAGCCCAGCCAGGGCGACTTCAGTGTATCTGTTGTGTGAGTCAGTTATGTAGCGTCCAAGTTGTGGTTTTATTATGTGTAGTTTGTTGTCTGTTTGTTGACTCCAGTGTAATTGCCATGTGTTACGAAGCTGTCGTCTGATGTGTGTCTTTAGGTCGGTGTATGGTACTGTTGTAACGTCAACTGTAGTCATGAGAGCAGCATCACCAGCCATTTGGTCGGCGGCCTCATTGCCAGGGATTCCACAATGCCCTGGTACCCAGCATATAGTTATTTCAAGATTTGAGAGCATATGCAGACATTAGTACCTTGAAAAGAGCATTTATGACATAGTTTTTAGATGACCTTCCTAATGACAGTGCCTGTACAACGCTTTGAGAGTCTGTGTACACAATGGACTTGGGAATTTTATGTTTGATGATGTGGTTTGTAACGAGTAAAATGCCATATGCTTCTGCCGTGTAAATACTGTTATAAAAATTCATTGTTTTGCTTACTCTAAAATTTGGTCCGTGCGCTGCACAAGATACCGTAGAACCAGTTTTCGACGCGTCGCTATAGAATTCTGCGCACCTGTACTTGTCCTGCAGGAACAGGAAGTGCTGCAGAATTGCATTCTTGGGTACCCTATTTTTTTCTACAAGAGTGAATGACAGGTCGCATGATACAGGACGAAGATGCCATGGTGCGATGAAATTTTGAATGGGTGTCTTGTGCGTGTCTGAAAGAGGGACCGTGAGTGCAGAAGCCTCCTCCCTAACTCTGAGAGAGAAAGGTAAGGAAACGGATGGCCTGTTTAAAAAGAGTTGCAAGTTTGATGTATTGTTCATGATGGGATTAAAAGGATGGTTGGTAAGGGACACAATCTTAGATGCATACAGCAGGTCAACATACTCCCGCTGATGCCCTAGACACCACTTGTCGCACTCGACATAAAGGCTTCCGACAGGGCTAGTGCAGAAAGCGCCGCATGAGAGGCGAAGGCCAAGATGCAGCACTGGGTCGAGCATTCTCAGTGTGGTCTTTGTCCCCGACCCATACACGACACTGCCGTAGTCGAGCCGGGACCCCACCAACGCTGTGTACAGGCGCAGCAGGAGTTGTTTGTCGGCCCCATATGATTGATGTAAGAGAACCTTAAGAATATTCATTGCCTTTAGGCATTTACATTTGAGCTGTTTGACATGAGGAATGAATGTAAGTTGTTCATCGAATAAAATGCCTAAATACTTGTGCTCCTTGTTCACAGGAATTGGCACATTCGCAAGAGTGATGTCTGGTTCTGGGTGGACGCCACGCCTCCTGGAGAACAGAACACAAGAGCTCTTCGCGGGATTAAGATTAAAACCATTCTTGTCTGCCCAGCCGGCAAGCTTCTTGACGCCGAGCTCGACTTGACGTTCGCAGATGGACATATTACATGATTTAAAAGATATCTGCACGTCATCTACATACATGGAGTAAGAAATTGTAGGCGGCAGTGCCTTCCCAAGGGAGTTCATTTTTACTATGAAGAGAGTGCAGCTTAGAACTCCGCCTTGCGGCACGCCATTTTCTTGCACGTGTACCTTTGACAGTGCAGAACCAACTGTGACGCGAAAGGTTCTCTCCGACAAATAGCTAGCAAGGGTGTTAAACAAATTACCAGAAACACCGAATGACTTCAGGTCAGTAAGGATCCCATAACGCCAAGCGGTGTCATAGGCCTTTTCTAGGTCGAAAAACACAGCTAAACAGAACTGTTTATGCACGAAGGCATCCTTAATATACGTCTCTAGTGCCACAAGTTGATCATTCGTGGATCGCCCCGCCCTGAAGCCTGCCTGGCAGCTCTCGAGAAGGCTGTTATACTCCAAAAAGTACACGAGCCTCCGGTTTATCATCTTCTCGAGAAGCTTGCACAGGCAGCTGGTCAGGGCAATGGGTCGATAGCTAGCGGGAGAAGAAGGGTCCTTCCCTTCTTTCAGGAATGCTACAACTATGGCATCCCTCCAAGACTTTGGAATGTGCCCCGAAAGCCATATCTTGTTGAAAAGGTGAAGAAGTGTTACAAGAGTGTCTGTGTGTAAGTTCTGTATCATTGTATATGTAATGTTGTCTGGGCCTGGAGCTGAGGGTTTACACGTGCTCAGAGCAGCCCTCAGCTCATGTAGTGAAAACAGGGAGTTGTACGAAGTCTGTGATTTGTTGTTGTCGTGTAGGGACTTCTTTTCACAAGAGGCTTTATGTTTCAGGAAAGTGCTCGTGTAGTGTGCTGAACTGGGCACGTGTTGGAAGTGTTGTGCGAGTGTGTCAGCCTGGTCTTCCAGAGTGTCCCCTGTTGTACTGACCAGGGGCAGGCTGTGTGTCTGTTGTCCTTTGAGTTTGCGTATACGTGTCCATACTTTTCGTGTGTCTGTGTAGGAGTTTATTGATGTTATGAATGTACGCCAACTCTCTCGTTTTGCCTCACGGCGCACACGTTTTCCTAATGCCTTGGCCCGTTTGAACAAGAGGAGGTTTCCCGACGTGGGGTACCGACGAAGGATACCCCACGCCTTGTTCTGGGCCTCTCGCGCCCGCCTACAGTCCTCATTCCACCACGGCGCTCCGCTGGTTGCGCGGGGCACCAGAGACGTGGGGAATGGACTTTTGGGCGGCGTCGAGGATGTGCACCGTGAGGAGTTGGGTAGCTTCTTCAACGTGTAGGTGTCCTATGGATGTGTGGTGTAGTTTGGATGTCTCTGTAAATGTATTCCAGTTAGATCGTGCTTCATTGAACCTATTATGGGAAGATGAACTGCTTTGGCCTTTATCTATATATGTAAGTGAGGTGGGGAAGTGGTCACTGCCATATGGGTCAGTTCCCACACCCCACTCGAGAAGAGGAAAGAGAACTGCGGAGCCAATCGCCAAGTCAAGACATGAGTATGTGTTGTGTCCTATGTTATGGTATGTAGGCTGTTTACTGTTGAAAAGGCATGCTCCTGAAGATGTAAGGAATTTCTCTATGAGGCGACCTCGGGCATCCGTGCGAGAAGAGGCCCAAAGAGTGTTGTGAGCAATAAGGTCGCCTGTCAGGATGTATGGTTCGGGCAGCTGGTCAACCAGCGCCTCGAAGTCAGAGCTTAAAAGTGAAACATCAGGAGGAATGTATATGGAGCATACCGTTATCAACCTATTAAATATTATCGTTCGAATTGCCACAGCCTCCAGGATAGTGTTCAAGGTGACAGGGTGGCATGCTAAGGATTTTCGGGCGATTATGGCCACACCGCCAGAACAGTGTGTGCAGCCAACCCTGTCCTTTCTGTATACCAGGTAACTATTCAAGAAATTTGTGTTCTTGGAATTCAGATGTGTTTCCTGGACACACATTAAACTTGGCTGATTGGCATGCAGAATCTCATACACGTCGTCAAGATTATTTAGAAGGTCTCTGCAGTTCCATTGAACGACATTTTCTCTTCCCATTATGATGTATTAGAGCTACTGGGGTGTGACTGTTTATGTAGGGTCTTTCGGGGCTTGGACTCTTGGACGGGTTTTCTTTACCTCATCTGGAGGTTTAGATGGAGGGACCCGCTCCTTCCGCTGCGAAGCCGACAGGAAGGGTGCCACATCCAAGTCATCATCTGATTTAGAAGGGGTACCCGGCGTACCGGACCCCCCGGACCTGGCACCCTTTGCGGTGCCCTTCGTTTTGGCCGCGACCGCCGAGGGCGTCAGGAGCGCCCCGGGTAGCACAGGCGGTGCGGCGGAGGTGGGAAACGCTGCGGTTTCCTCCAGCTCCATCTCCTCCGGGCCCTCGCATGTGCTTTGGGGCGGTTGAGAGGAGGAAACAGAGGGTGCAGCAGCATCCCCAACGGACGTGGATGCCACCACAGCCGCTGCTGACTTAGCAGGCGGTGCGGTGGCGGGTTGGGCCACCAGAGGCAACCCAGGGGGGGGCGGGGGCGGGACCAAGTCCGACTCGCGGTACTGGGTCCCCGCCGAAACCAGACGCCGCTCCGCCCCCGGCGAGCTGCGTCGGCGTACCTCCCCAGAGGGAAAGAGGCGAACCTCTTCCGCGCCTCTGGGAAGGTGATGTTTTCGTTGACTTTCAAGGCAATTATCTGTTTTTCCTGTTTGAACTTTTCACAGCTCCTAGAATAGGCAGCGTGTGGTCCCTGGCAGTTGGCACAGGTGAAGTTCTCGGATTTACAATGGTCAGTTTGATGATCATGTGCTGCACATTTTGCGCACGTCAATTTACCACGACAAGAGGTTGTGCCGTGCCCAAACCGCTGACACTTGAAACAGCGGCGTGGGTTCGGCACGTAGGGTCGGATTGGACATCTCAAGAAACCTGCGTTGACCGACTCAGGAAGGTTAGAGCGGTCAAGTGTCAAGATTATGTGCTTGGTTGAAATTATTTTATCATTTCGACGTATGGTGATTCGCCTCACCGCTGTCACGCCCTGATCTCGGAGGCCCTCGAGCAGATCTGCTTCAGTCTCATTCATTAGATCCTGATCAGAGATCACGCCCTGGCAGCTATTGAGGCTGCGATGGGGCGTGATCTTGATGTCAACATCTACCATGCGCGTTTGCTTGAGGAGGTTGGAGGATTGTTGTTTGTTCTCTACTTCTATCAAAACTTCTCCCGTTGTGAGTTTCTTAGCCTTGTACGACTTTCCGATAAGGCTTTCAAGAAACTTCGATATTAGAAACACAGACTGGGAAGTGATGGGCTTTGCCTTGTCAACAGATTCCATGATCAAAAACCGCGAGAAATTATCAGGCTTTGGGAGAGAGATCGATTGCAAAGGAGGAAAAGAAACTTCGGTGCGGCCCCTTTTCGGGGGCCGATCACGTTTTGGGGGGGGGTTGGAAAATGCCATGTGATACATTGGAAAGCAGGGAGACGGGGGTACTTTCTCCTTTGACCTTACCCTGGTAGTCAAAGAGGCCCCGGAGCTCCCTGCCTGGTAGACAGGCAGGGAGCCCATCGGCCGGAGCTTGACCAAGGCTCCGACGGCCACCGTTAGAGGTTTCTACCCTTCACCTTAAAAACACATCACCACGGTAGGACACAGCTTATGTTGGAAGGCTCGGGGTCCGCGGTATCGCCAGTACCGTAACCAAGATTACTCAAGAAGCCCCGTGCGGGGTCTTGCTAGAATTAAAACTGCAGGAGCAATATTGAAAGTCTTTGCCATGTCAATTTTCTTGGTATCATAATTATAAATCTAAAGGATCACCGCTAATCTAAAGGATCATTGCTAATTTGTAAGCTCCAGTTGGGAATCTTCACATCGTCCAAATGTTTTATGCTCCCGACTGGTGAGGCGTTGAACGCAAGTATGGCTCTCCTTTGTCTGCGTTAATAGCGAGGTTACGTCTCCGGGACGCCCAGAGGGCATGGCTCTCTCCCGATCCCCCACATATCCGGAAGTAAGATTACCTTGCGCTTGAGTGACGCTTCCGAGTAGCGCCCTCTCCTTAGCCACAGAGACCCGTGAAGAAAAATGTGCAAAAGCTCTCTTGGTGTGCGCTTTGAAAAGTAAACAACTCCTGTGATCATGAGATGTAAGACCATATGCTGCATTTTCCTTTTTTAGTGTTTTGAACGATGTAATGTGCATATTTTGTACATTTTAAAGGTGTAATTTTACTTATTAGACCTTGTTTGGCTCATTTTTACGTTTTCCTGTGTTCGCCATTGGCTGACCTGTCGTTTTGTGTATGCATTACTGCTGTATTGATTGTTTTTAGCACCACTGTACTGATTGCTTTATTTACGGTATTGACTCTCTTTTCTGCGGAGCAATTCTGACGCTGTTGGGCGATGCCACCTGTGAGAGTGTGGGGAATTGTCATGTTGTCCTTGAGAACTTTTTTCTCGCGCTTCCAGTGTCATATAAACTCTGTATGTAATATGACGCAACTAAACCAGCATCAAACTGGAATAGGTGACCCAAAATGTATTCACAGGACGTAGAAGGATTGTTTTATATTGGATTGATCAGCAGTGTATGTCCATGGGAAAGCTGCAGGGTGTTATGTAGCCTATTTCAATTCTAAGTAGGATTTTAACACACACCCGAGTTCTCAGGCTACTTTTGGCAAAGGAAGCTGAGCTTTAGAATTACGCACATACTGTAAGTGTACAACGTTGCCTCTGTTGTGTTTTTTGAATGACACTGCCACGATAGCAATTTTACCACATGAGCCACCCCTAATAAAAATAATTTCGCCTAATTTAGCAATAAATCCCGAGGGATCGGCCATTCCATTCTAGGATGTCGAGTGGGTTGTGTGTTAATGAAGTTGAGATTTGGTTCCAGTGTCCTTGGAAGGGCGGATTTGTTGGGTTGTATGTGGGGCTGGGAGCTTTAAATTGATTTTGGTAATTATTGTACCAGGAAAGCGTTGGTGCTATTGAAGAAGATCAGGCTGTGCAGGTATACATTCGTGTTCTTGTTTTGGTGCAAGCAAGACCAATCAGCTACATTTCTAAACCACACGTGATCCTGCAGTTGTCCTCCTCCTACAAGAAGCAAACGCCAACCTAAATTGATTGGATACCTAACCTTCCCAAGTGACCCGTATCATCAGGCAGCTAACTTTGAGCACATTTCTCGGTGTTAGCTCTCAACCCTGACTCTGATACTTCACGCAATTTTGTAGAAATACGGGTAACTATTCTAACATTGGTCCTTATCATTAACGTATATGGTCCCCCTACCCCTATAACCCCCCCTCAACGACGTCAGCACCGTTGTCTAATTCTCATACAGTAGCGACACGTCCCCTTTCGAGCACATGGATATTTTAGCACCCCTTATATAGAAACTTGATGCAATTGAATTGCCAAGACAGGCAGGCGCCCCCCAAAAGTCATCGCCAATCATAGTGTTTGTCTCCAAAACTGGCTAACCCAACCCCCCTCCCCTACATCGGAAAAAGCGCAACGTGCGACAACATTCCGGACCTCAGCTTTAGGAAGACCAGTCCGCTAATGCAGGGTGGGTGTTAAACTAATCATTTATGTAATGGTCCCGAAATAATGTTTATCAAAATAACTTACCAAAGTAAACCTTCACAATTTCGATATGCTCGAATCCTCCAGTGGTATACATTTTGCAAAGATAACACGCCTCTCTCTTCCACACAGGGCGATCTCGCCAACTGGATTGGTCCACCCTAGTAACGACTGCAATATCGCCTGAATTGACGGCTGAACACCCGGCAGCTGATTCGCATAGCCTAGATGTTAGGAAGCCAGGCATATTCTCTCTAGGCGGTTGTGTAAGCACATTGAATCTAAATACCCAGAGCTACCTATTACTACACTCTATCAGCACGTTCAACACTTCGAAACCTCATAGAAACAGAAGCCGGCATCTTTCTGCAACCAGCTTGAAGGCACGCTAGGCACAGCGCACACACGGGACATACACCGCCCTCTTATCCATAAAGAACCGTGCAAACATTCCTTCCAACCAAATTCATTGGGAGAAACAAACCTCTTGCGTATCACCTAAGGAACTCCTAAAATCAGTTCGACGAAAACTCTTTGACCATAAATCCTAATGAAAGATAGAGCGCTGCACGGGCCCGAGCTGACCCCAAAACCCTAACCTGGGATACGCCCAGGCCAATGCTAGGGATGTGGCACAGGCTCATGCTCGACTACATGGGCCCTGGATAGGTTCGGGCTTGACGTCAAGACTCCTGTCGGTAAGATTTGTTTGGTGAAGTGTGGAAAACGCCATTGAAAGCAATTAATTTGTTCATTTTTACGCGCTATGTTAGTTGTATGCATTACTTTAAAAACATGTTTTGCTTGCTCTGATACTCACTAGACCGTAATTTTATTGGCATTTTATGTATTATATCAAGATTGTATATTTTGGACCGTAACGTAACGAATATACAATTACAAGGAATGACCTGGCGGGGGTAGGAATAATTCACACAGCCTGGAGCTCTGCACCTATATCTAAATACAACTGTAGTGCGTTTTCTAGATTAATTGTAGGTTTAACGCTCCGAAGCAGTGCCGGCGATGAGGCACGCCGCCGTGGACGGCTACAGAATAATTTTGTCCACATGGGGCTCTTTCACGTGCGCCGAAATCTCGTACACAAAGGTATTTTTGTTTTCCGCTTCCATCAGAGAAGCTGCCGCCGGGGCATGAAATCTAATCCGCGTTCTCGTGCTCAGCGACACCGCGCCTTAGCCACTGCCCCAACGCGGCGGGTGTCATACGTCTCAGATGTCGCGCCCATGAAAATGCGGCTACAGTGGCGGGAATTAAACTTGGCCGCGTATCTGCTCCTTTTGTTGCAAATGACGACGAAAGACAATAGTCAACAGGCGCCCCTGGTTTAAATTCCTCCACGTTCTCCTCCCGTATCGTTCCTGCCAAGATAAAACGCTGTGGTTTCGCTCAAATTATTTTAAATTTTCCCCGTTCCACTTCTCCAAGTCGGCTGCCTCAATGGAAGCGCTGCCATAATGGACTGTAGTGCTGCTATCCGCTTACTGCTACCAGGCAATGCAATTCCTCCCGCCTCCGCACTGCTCGCGTGTCCCCTGCCTGATGTTGCGACAACGGAAGTTCGGTTCTTTTATGGCTTGCTAGTCCTCCCGCATGTGCCCGTGTTGCACTACCCCTAATTTTAGCTTAATATTGTAAAAACCAAGCCAATGAACGTTCCGAACTAAATGAGCGTGGTTTTTTCCGGTGTTTTTACATGTATTTTGCATCACATGTACCTGCAGTTTTCTTTGCGGTAAACAACAGCGAGTTGTATGACAAGGGCCAGCGGCTCACGCATTTAGAACTGTTTTGGTTATTTAACCGCTTGGTTTACGAAGCCTCTGTAGGACACCCTGCGCAGGTATGCACGGCTCTACTTGGGTCCGTTATCCCTCTTCACCTCCTGACTTCGGCCGTCCCCGGAAATCAGTGTTACAGCTGGCTACGACGAAAAGGCGAGCCCCTAAAGGGCGAAACATGGTCAAGTAGCGCTGTGAAGACTGGACAAAATAGAGACAACACAGGACTAGCGCTAGTCCTGTGTGGTCTCTACTTTTGTCCAGTCTTCAGCGCACTACTTGACCATATTTCACAGTTCGAACCATCTAGCCCACATTTACGCGTTGACCCTAAAGTGCTCCGCACTTAAAATATCCCGAGCCTTCTCCACTAACCTGAAATGCAGTGAGGGGCGAAGCATGCAATGTACAAGTGTATTCAAAGATCCACACTTTGCGCGCTGATTGCTCGTCTTGGAAGTACCCGTGGCAGGAGCAATCACGCACGTCCTCGGGCGGTGGCGCCATCTCTTGCGGCTAACCGGATTTAGGCAATTTGTAAGCAATATGTTCCCAGTTTTTGGCGGTGGCCGGGGTCAACCCGAACGCGCTTTAAAGCCCTCTCCTGGGAGCTTGTCTTCGGGGATCAACCATGCCCCGACACCAATTAGGGAGGCCTTTTCTTGGTTCGACCGACCTCCAGAACCGACCAGCCCTTCGGTAGAGAGGCGGTGGGTATTGCAGGGTAACACAAAGTACAAACCGTGTACAAATAGCTTCTGCTCGTGCTTGACGATAGCTCAAGCGCAGAGGGAATATTCCACGAATCTTTAAATAATCTTAGTTTATTTCATTTCATTTTTTAGTGATTACGTACTTTTAATATATTACGCGCTCCGTTCAAGCGCGAGGCGTTGGAAAACAGGTGTCCTGGTGTTTTGGTGCCGGGACACCATGTAACGCCGAGAGCCCGAGTCACTAAAGCTGTTCGCTCCTAGAAATACATGATATTTATTAAGAGCCATGCATATCCGTACAAACAACAATATTCTCATAACTTCCGGCCTGCGAAGACAAAGAAAAAAGCATTCTAAACACAAAATTTGACATATTATCCGTCTTGAGAGAATAATTAAAAATAGCTAGTTTTTTAGTATCAGTACCCATATAAGCAATATATTCAAATATCGACAACTTGTTACATAGCCGGCGCACACACGGTGCGTGGACGAGAGACGAGACAGTGCTGGGGACTGAACCATTTATTCGTCCGTGAACACAGTATTTAAAGCATAGCAAGGGAGAGGGAGTTGGGAAGGAAGAAAGGGCGAGGAAAGACATGACGCTGAGTTGTTGATACGTCACACGCCTGGCTCAGGCAGCGGGAGATAACAAAGCAAGCCGATTTACAACATTTCTCCTCCCTTAGTATTGAAAACGCTGTACAGGCTTTCTTTCCCGAGTAGAGCGTCGCAAAACTTGCGGTGGTTCCTGCGCCTTCTGGATAGGCGGTGACGGTTTTGCGGGTGCCATCAGGTCTGCAGGCTGCTCGTTCAAATCGCCTTCGTTGTCGGTTGGTGTGGGCGCAGCTGCAGCCGAAGGGCTCCCCTCGTCTTGGTCTTGGTGAACGCCGCTCCGAGCGGATGCCGGGCTCGGCCTGGAACGCACTTGGTCTATGTGACGTCGAACCACCCCAGCGGGCGTTTGTATGATGACCATGCGAGACCCTGTTGTGGACTGAACTTTCCCTGGTGTCCATTTCTCCCCCTGGCCGTAGTTACGGGCGTACACGGCTGTGTCGGGCGGCAGTGTCCACTCTTCCGTCTCCCGGGTTGACCCTAGGAAAGGTGGGAAACACGAGTCCAAACAAGAGCGGATCAGGTAGCCGAATAGAAGTTCGGAAGGGGATTTTCCCTCGTGGCACGGCGTTCTCCTGTAGTTGAAAAGAACTTTCACTAATTTCTCTTCCAATGTGCCTTCGCTTATCTTCTTTAAAGCTTCCTTAATCGTCCGAACAGCTCGTTCAGCGAGCCCGTTAGATTGTGGGTGATACACAGCCGTACGGAGGTGTGCGATGTTATTGGTCTTCGCAAAAGTGGCGAATTCTTCACTCATGAACTGCGTGCCATTGTCCGTAACTATTGTGCGTGGAACACCGAATCTGGCAAAAATTCTGCGTAAGCTGGCAATTGTGGACTGCGTGCTTGCATGCCTCATGGGCACGGCTTCAATCCACTTTATCGCCGCATCCACGACCACCAATATCATGCTGCCTGCGACCGGCCCGGCGAAATCGGCGTGCAGCCTCGACCATTTTTCCTTAACGGCTGGCCAACTCATTGGTTGAGCAGAGGCTGGCATAGGCAGGTTTTGCACGCAGTTGTGGCACGACGCTGAGAGGGTGTTCTATCTCTCGGTCTAGTCCCGGCCACCAGAATGCCGATCTGGCGATAGCCTTCATTGCCGATGACCCTTGATGTGTCTCATGCAGCATATGTAGCACCCGGTCTCGTGCTTGTGTGGGAACAACAACTCGATGACCCCAGTATAACAACCCATGAGCCACGGATAGTTCTAACCGGCGGTCCGAGAATGGCATCAGCTCTGTGTCCTTTACATGTTTCGGCCAGCCATTCTTGGTGTACTCAACGACCTTCGCTAGTAACACGTCCCGCGCAGTTAGCTCTTTGAGTTCTTCGACAGACACAGTACCATCATCGAAACTTGCTAGAGCGTAAACATACTCTGGGGGTTCGCTTCTCGCTGGTGGTGCTGGAGTCTGCAGCGGTAGCCGGCTAAGGGTGTCGGCGTTTAGTAGCAGCTTACCGGGCGAATACTGAAGCTTGTAGCGAAATCCGCCGAGGTAGAGAGCCCAGCGCTGTATTCAAGCTGCGGCCAACGCTGGCGTCGGCTTCTCCGCTTTCAGCAGGCCCAGAAGCGGCTGGTGATCTGTGGCCAAGGTAAAATCTCTGTTGAGGAGATAGTCGCGAAATTTCGACACCCCAAAAACAAGGGCCAAGGCCTCACGTTCTAGCTGAGAGTAATTCCGCTCAGCAGTGGTCAGCGTTCGCGAACGGAAGCCTATGGGACGGTTCACTTTTCCATCTGTATGAAACAGCACGGCACCAATGCCATGCGGAGAAGCGTCGCACTCCAGTTTTAATGGCTTTGCGGGGTCGTAGTGAACGAGCACCCCTGCCGCAAGTAGGCACTGCTTTGCGTTGGCAAAGGCGGTGTCTTGAGCTTCTCCCCAGACCCAACGCGCATTTTTGCCAAGCAACTGGTACAAAGGTGCAAGCAAAGATGACATATTCGGAAGGAACTTGGAGTAATACGACAGCATGCCCAGAAATGAGCGTAGTTTCTGCACATTTGTCGGGCTAAGAGCCTGGGCGATTGCTTTCACGTGTTTCTCAGTGGGGTGTAGGCCGTTTTTGTCGATTAGGTACCCTAAGTACGTGACTGAAGGCTGACTAAATTTGCATTTGTCTAGACGGAGTTTTACACCATGCTCACGGAAACGCTGCAGTACCGCTCGCAGGGTCTCGCTGCTTCCCTGTCGCTCCGCAACCAACACATCATCGAGGTAAGCTTGCACGCCTGGTAGCCCCTGCAGGACTGTTTCGATTTTTCGTTGGAATATGGCTGGAGCAGACGCTATGCCAAAAGGCAGCCTCTTGAAACAAAATAGCCCTCTATGCGTGTTAATTACGCATAGCTTCTGCGATTCTTCGTCAAGCGGTACTTGATTATACGCGTCACGCAGGTCGAGAGTGCTGAAGTACTCTCCCCCGTTTAGGCACGCAAACATGTCGTCAATCACCGGCAATGGGTACTGCTCCAGTTCGCATACAGGATTTAACGTGATCTTGAAATCGACGCAAATCCGAACGGTTCCATCTTTCTTTAAGACTGGCACAATGGGCGTAGCCCACTCCGCATGCGCTACCGGTGATAACACCCCAATTGCTACCAGTCTGTCAAGTTCTTGAAAAACCTTATCCCGGAGAGCGAAAGGAATGGATCGTGCCTTACAGAACTTGGGTGTAGCTCCTTCCTTGAGTTGAAGGTGCACAGGGGGACCGCTGATGCAGCCGAGTTCCGCGCTCAAAACGTCTTGAAATTCGCTGACGATGTCGTCCACGGCCGGCAGACTCGTTGGCGATCCGGCTTCCGCAGTCAAGTTAAGGACAGGTGACCCTGCATTGCTCAGCTGAAAAATTAGGTCCCGCCCGCATAGACTAGGACCGGGGCAATTTAATACTACCAAGGAGCAGTCTACTACGGCACCCTTGTAGACTACCTTCATGTCCAATTGTCCTAGGATGGGGAGCTTGCCAAGATAACAGGAAAGCTTGATAGATGAAGGTTGCAATGCCGGCCATCTCTCCCGGTTCTTTTCATAAATTTCGCGTGACACAACGCAGACGGGCGACCCCGTGTCTATCAGCATTGGCATGTCAACGCCGCACCAAGTGAATGTCCTGTGAATTGGGGGCTCTAATTGCCACTTCCGAGATGAAGTCAAAGTCCAGAGGTGCATAGCTTCGTCTACGTTCCCCTCCGCACAGTCTTCCGCCACCGCCAGTGCTCGTCCCCGCATGCCTTGCGTCTGCACGGTTTCGCGTTTCCTCGGAGCGTCGCTCGAACACATTTTCGCAAGATGACCCGGCCTACCACAGCGATAGCACCTACTCTTGGCCCAGCCGCACGCGTGGCTGTTATGCTTCTTACTTCCGCAGCGTCCGCATTTTAGAGTAGGCTCTTTCGTCAACACGCGCTGCGCGCCAACCTTCAGTACGGTAGTTGTATCGCCCGATATCTTATTTGCGTCATCTTCTGCCGTTTCGGCTGATAATGCTATCGCTTCGGCCTCCTCCAAAGTCAAGTTAGCTTTTGCCAACAGCTGTTTTTGCAAAGCCTTTGATCTGACACCACAGACTATACGGTCGCGGAGCATTAGTTCCAGAATGCTGCCGAAATTGCAGTTGTCTGCAATGCGTCGGATGTCGACAAGGAAATGTTGCAAAGGCTCACCTTCATGCTGACATCGATTGAAGAACCGGAAGCTTTCCGTTATCTCGTGGCGCTTCGGGTCAAAATATTCATCCAGCGCTGCAACGACTTCTTCGTAGGTTAGGCTGTTCGGTTTCTTCGGAGCGACTCGTCCAACCAGAATCTGCACAGTCCTCGTGTTTAACGCTGCTACGAGCAACGCCCTTTTTTTCGCTGTGACGGTAACCCCCGTTGCCTCGAAATAAGCTTCTGCCTTGATGACGTACGCTTTCCAATTGTCCCCCTCGCCGTCATACTCGGGAAGATGGTGGTGAGCCATGGCTGCCGTTGTCATTGCTGCAGGTTCTTGAAGGACCGTACCATGGTTTTGCTCGCCGTGCTCTTCTTTTACTTCATGGGTTCCTTTCTTGCTCGTCGCCACTGTTACATAGCCGGCGCACACACGGTGCGTGGACGAGAGACGAGACAGTGCTGGGGACTGAACCATTTATTCGTCCGTGAACACAGTATTTAAAGCATAGCAAGGGAGAGGGAGTTGGGAAGGAAGAAATGGCGAGGAAAGACATGACGCTGAGTTGTTGATACGTCACACGCCTGGCTCAGGCAGCGGGAGATAACAAAGCAAGCCGATTTACAACGCAACTATCTACAACAACACATGAAATGTGCGCTCCACTATAATGAGGCGTGTGGTGCAGAACTCCAGAGCATACAATTACACAGCTCTAATCTTATACTGGCATGTGGAGAAACAACCAATATTAAACAATAAACAGCAAATACTCGCCAAAGCGCGCAAACGTCCGGAGTCAGTTAATGCAGCAATACGTTATCTGGTATTCCGTACATCTGTACACTAGCACACTGCAGATACATGTGTGATAGTATCGATCCCGAGGCCTTTTGTTATTGGGTGGTAGGACCCGACTTTGAAGCCCCGGCTCCTCCAATGCAGGACGCGCTGGAGGTTATGGAGTGGGCGTAGCTGTTGAGGCTTCGAAGTCAGCTGTTTAGGGGCGATTCTTGGGCTGCTCAGGTGCTGAATACAGCTTTGCTGGTTCGCAATAAGTGTTACGCTCCGGGTTTCATGTGGTTGAAGGCGCTTGTACATTGCTAATTATCAACTGGTTCTAGGTTCGCCCATCATAAAGCCGAAACGAGTATTGACATTGTGAGCGGTATACTTTCCGTTGGGGGCTAAACCTAATGTCGGCCTTCACTAACGTTCGAGGTAGTTTTGTTAAAAAAATCACCATCATTCATCATTGCCTTTTTCTCCACCATGTGACAATTTGCGTACATTTTCCTGCCATGCAAAGTCTCTCTTGACTTTGATGCGTTGGCCCAGGCAGTGAAGCCCCGAAGCAGAATCGTGATGAATGCTGGTGACACTTGACCCACAACGTCAAAGCGTGTACTCGGTAGCCGTCCGTGTAGAAGATTGCAAGCACAAACTCCCGTAGTGACATGTGCCATGCAGCGATTTATCCACAAATAGTCAGCTACACC
Source organism: Haemaphysalis longicornis (assembly GCF_048455015.1). NCBI lineage: Eukaryota > Metazoa > Arthropoda > Arachnida > Ixodida > Ixodidae > Haemaphysalis > Haemaphysalis longicornis. The sequence goes on from NW_027526233.1 coordinate 49,315,462, forward strand.
CTGTCGAAACGAACGCAGCTCCAACATAGTGACCTGCATAAAATCTTTGAATACCTGATTAAACCACACAAGTACATTCGTTTGGGGTAGCACACGAATGAGCGCACAGGGCGGATGCGGCGATCTTTGATGGAACTAATGAACTCCGTAGAGCCGCAGGCTATATACGGTCCGAATAATCACCACGACAAAACACAGACAACGAGAAGTTTTTGATGGCGCCGGAGGATACTTCACGGCAGCATTGAAGTTCTGGCCATTTGGAAAAGTGGTCGATGGGCGTACTAATGTCTCTTTATTATTGTGGTTCTTTCTGCATGGGACCCACAGTGTCAGTGGCAAGATTCTGCCATGCAAACGTTTCGAGCGCAAGGAAGTAGCAGTAGTCTGCAAGCTTTTGTCAGCTATCTGAGATAGGTACAGTTCTGGGTTAGAAAGTTGAACCTGTCTGTCCATGCATGGCAACGAAAAGTTGTGGTAGTAAACCTTTTTTTAAAATGTGAAATAGCGAGCCACATAGGTTGATAACTTGATGCTTGAGAGAAAAAAGAACGATGATTCGTTCATCATATAGGACCAACTTGTCATGAACCGAATATTGACGTACCAAGAAAGGCGAAGGCTAGCCCGAGAGCGTACCATGTGCACGCCAAGATTGGGAGACACATGTCTTGAGAGATTCGCGTTATCCTACCGCGTTATCTTGTTATCGCGTTATAGCGTTATCTTCTTCTCTTTTCGCGTTATCTTACAGCGTAGGGTGAAAGCGTAAAAGCCCCGTGCAATTACTTCCATAAGCTTTTCCAGGCGTGAGCGCGGTGCAGCATTCATAAGCAAAGTGATAAATGAACGGCCCAAACAGAACCCCGAAAGTCAGGTGGCCTCGTCCCAAAGCGACGCTGTGGAACAGAAATTCGCAGTAGCAGACGACACGCACCACAGCATTTTCTTGCAGACGTCAGCGAGAAGCGAGGCAACATGAGCAGTCATACTCGCGCGGTGAGAGTGGATGAAACGAGGCATTATAGCGGCGCGGGCAAAAATGCGATGTTTTAAGTGCGAATGCACTTCTTAAGCGACCCTGAATCACGAGTCCACCGCCATTCGTCCGTCCGCAGCCTAGCAACGGAGCTAGCTAGAGTGCCTAGCAACGGCGCCGGATTTCCGACGCGTGAGGGCGCTCGCGTAGCGCCTCCTCTCCCCCCTCGCCTACTCTCCAGCTCGCAACACCCTCTCTCGGCGCGCCAGCCAGGCCACTACACTATATAAAAAAATAACAGCATCCGGCGCCCGGTTTCGATCCGAGAACGTTGCGGCCGCAGCGCGACGCTCTACCGACTAAGCCACGGAAGCCACGCTGATTTCAGAGTTAAGAACGCTCCTTATATCTTTAACGCATTCAAACTACGTCGTCAGCGGCGTTGCGTTGGCGACTCAGCGGCGTTATAGCTGCCTGATAACTGCGTGGTGTACACGTGATACTACAAACCCGATGGAAGAGATGGAAGAGAAGGCGGCGAGGCGGTGGGCTGCGGGTGCCGAGCGCAAGCGCCGCAAGCGGGCCGACAACCGTGCATTCGCACTTTCACATTCTCCCCCTCGGGGAAATGCGGGGGACTTTTTTATTTGCGATAACTTCAATTCCACTTGTCGCGCTAACAAAATTATTGAAGTAGGTGATTGCTAGGTTATTATTTTATCTATAATTCGAACATCGATGTACGGGTAAACGGTTTTTGGGTCCAGCCTAAAGTGTGCACTGCTACTAAAGAAACAGCGACCGGAAACGGAACTCACCTTATCACAAATTAGCGTAGCTACATTGTGGATTTGCACTAATGTAAATATGTACCCTTACCCACCAGGTTGGCTCAGTGGACATGGCGTTTTGCTGTTGGGCCCAAGAACGTGAATTGTATTCCCGGCCGCAGCGGCTGCTTCATAATGGAGGCAAAAAGCATGAAAGCGCCAGTGAATTCGAGACTTCGGCACCCGTTAACGATCCCCAAATGGTCAAAATTAACCCTGAATGCCATACTACACCGCGGCTCATCGCCTGTGTAGCGTCACTGCGCTAAAGCTAACCGAACAAAACGTTCGCGACTGCGATAGGCACGCCAAGCCCGCTGTACTGATCTTCCCATGATTCGGCCGCCCTCCCCCCGCAGAAGTAGATTTCCCGGAGCAGTTTTCTTTCCAGTACACATAGTAAGAAACTCTTGGGCTTCGCCTAGTGATGAAGTAATCACTGACGTGCATGTGTTCTAGTCGAGAGAGACAGCCTGCGCTCGGCAGGATCAGTGTACGATCTGCTGATAAGTTAGGCAGTCCTAAGAAAAGGCAACTTAAAGTACTCAGGACCACCAGCTGCGCCGTTTCCTACTGATAGGCTAAAACTCTCTGTTGATAACGCTTCGCAACGTAATTTTTGGCGATCGTGCGTCACACCCGCACAAATACATGATCGAATTGCGGTTAATAAGAGCATAATTTTCTCTCCCGCGCTATGCATGCCAAAATGTTTTCTTTTAAAGCAAGAACACAGGTTCTTGTCATTTCTAATATTAAAGTTTTAGACTGGCAGCTCATGTACGACAACGCTATGGCGGCAGGTGACGGGACTATAGTGATCAGTTGCGCATTCGTTCGGCTGAGGAGCGCCACCCTCGCCATCCAACGGACGCATTCCCAATCAGGTCGCGGTAACCCGCAGCCGTAGTATTAGCGTTTGCTAAAACTGTGTTATGTTCAATATCCCGCGTCTTTCAGAAGCTATTTTTGAAAGTTCCCGAGGGCGTTTGTAAGGTTTCGAATGGTTTTTACTTGCATTTTTTGCAAATTCTCCGTGCTATATACGCGACAGGAAGCGTTCGTAATTTTGTCAACTACAATGCCCTAACTATAGATGAGGTTGTCTTGTTTACCTTCTTCACAGCTAATTTGTTGTGCTTGCTCGAGTGCATGCCAGGCTGGGTCAACATTAGTCGTCGCCAGAAAAAATTGCCCTTGAAGGTGCCTCTGAAGTGAATACTTCAGTAGAACAGTGTTGGGCAAGTTCGTGCATATTTGGTAAAACGCAGAGCGCAATTCTACAAGGAGAACAGATGTTCGTCGTCATTCTGTTTTCGTTGTTGAATGGCGCGGTAAGTCCTAACTTAAGGTAATAAACGAGGCCTGGCTTCCAAACCTCTTGATAGACCACCACCGAATCTGCATTCTAGGACTCAAGCCTACCCAACGTGGGTGTTCGAGACGATGTTGGAGATACTGAATAAAAATAAATTGAAGATCAGCAAGGGAGTTCTAAATATACGCAAGCATGTCATCCTCCCGAAATGGCTCTAGCAGCGACCTTGGTTACCTGTCACTTTTTGTGTTGTCCTGCAGCATGGCATTTATTCGCCGTCCTTCCGCTTTTTTCTCTATAGCCGCATTGCACTGACTGCAGACTCGATTCTACAATGCATACCACAGACGGCGGGAGTCAACGGCCAAGGGATCCGACGAGACGTCATTGCAGCAAACCGACGAGTCGACAGAGAAAGGTGCCCAGCTGGGCTATCACCGACGCCTCGTACGCAAGGTCTCACTCCCTACTTTCGAACGTAATTAGTTAGGATCGCCTAATGACAAGATTTAGGCACAATGACGGCAGGTAGTCAACTGACCAAACGAGCAGACACAGTGAAGCTGTCTTGTAATATTGCGGGCTTTTTTTTTGTTGGTAAGTACCTAAAGTTCGATAACATCACTAAAAGGCGACAACGAAACGGGGCGACGAGTCTGAATGCTCTCCCAGGCTCATCTCGTTTCGGCCAGTCTCGCGTCACCTTCACTTTGTCCTCTCTTAGCCTTGTTATCGAACTTTAGGTTTCCAACAAAGCCTTCAAAGTAACTGCCGCCCGGACAGTGCTTGCACCCCCAAAACAATCCGAAAAAGGTGTTCCCATTGGCCTGGCCGCGACTACTATCAAGGAAATTGTCACAATACTGGGCGACTCCCTAGCGGCTTGCACAAATTATCAAGGACACGTTAGCTAATCAGCAGTGCAGATAAGTGCAGAGCAAAACAGGATAAAACGCTTCCTCCAACATTGACCCATCCTACTGAACCAATCGAAATACCAAGCGTGCCTCTTCTATCTCGACTGAGGCGTTCCGCAAGGCTCCTTCGTCTGACCGGTCCTGTTCAATTTGGCTATGAACTGTGTAGCGCGCACGCTTGAAAGACCCCGCTGCAAGATTTGCCTTCTACGCCGATGATATTGTGGTCGGGACCTATGCTAAGGATTACCACTCCTAGAAACATATACAGAGGGAGCTATAGGCTGATGTATTCAGCCTAGAACAATTATTCGAACTGCTCGTGTATTCAGCCTCTTTCAGATATGTTTACAATTGCCCGCGCATAAAACTGAACTTCTATGTGTTGATAAGAGAAGCCGGACAAACAAGGACCAAGCTTTTTTGTTACACATAGCACCTGCCCAGCTCAACTTGCTAAGAGCCCCATTCGTCTCCTTGGCCTTCTGTTAGCTGTTGTAACAGGCCACGCCAATGGATTGCAGGTTTGAAGACGACCTGGCCTAACACTCTGCACTCCGTCCCCTGTGCCTCTAAGAAGTAGTGGGAGGACGCCAGCAAACGACTACAATTCTCGACTGCGCGGTTGCCCTTGGACTGTTCGGCTATGGCTGCCATGTGTCTGAATTCCGGCCATCTCACCTCAAGCTCCATCCACCCAATAAATAGACTCCTCCTTTGCACAATCAGTGGCCTCCCCAAACTCCCTCCCACCGATACCCTCCTCCAGGCTGCACCCATTCCTTCTCTTGAGCCCTTCCTTGAAAAGTCCAAATTGCGATTTCAATAAAATTTTGAAAACTCCCCTCAGGGCCATACGGTGTGCTGATGGGAAAACAAGAATAGCAAATTCGACTGTGCAAGCTATGCAGCGACCATGCCCAAATTGGAGCGCCCTTCTACTAGTATCCCTCGCCGCCGTTCAATCTCTTGAGGTCAAACAGCGGCCCGCGAACAAGATGTCGGAACCTTAACGGCTGAGAAAGCAGATGATGAAGCAGACATCTTCACAAATGCTGCTGTCAACGAAACTAAAGCCACCATAGCAAGGACCTCCCCGGACCTGCTGTTTTTAAATATATTGCGATACATCGCCAACACCTATGGACTATCTGCCGAGGCCGAACTTTTGGGCATACTAGAGGCTATGCAAACAGTTCGTGATCATTCCGACGCCATGACGCACGGAACGTTCTGCGTCATCCCTGATTCCCACGTATTTCGTCAACAATCGAAGTCTGCGTTCTCGCCGAATGTCATCCGCATGAATATCATACGCATGACCCGAGATCTCGAAACGGAACGTTTCACCCTCCACGTTATCTGAACACAATGGCATGCCATCGGAGCGCAAAATAACCGATCGGCACATGCCGCTGCCAGGGAGCGGCTCCATACACCTCAAATATCGACCAGCACACCGCCGTTCTCCCCGTTCTGGCAGAGTAGCAAATTAAAATACGGAAGTTAAAGATCCAATGTCGCCAAAGTCTCAGGGACGTCACTCTGATGGGCATTCTTACTCCGCTAAAAGCCTTCACACGCCATGGCGAAATCAAGGCCAGCAAAATGTATGCCAACCCGGCCCTCACCCCTGATATCGTGCATAAAAGAATAGCACCATCTAGGTCCGCCCCACAATGTTTGCCCGTACTGTAACACCCGTTGTGCGCCGAATTTATGCTACTAACTTTGCAAATGCTCTTACTTCAGCGATGGTCGTGCGCGACGCCTAAGCGATGACCCCCCCCCCCCCCGCATCAGAGTCAGTACACCTGCAGCGAGTTAAAATAAAGCCTTCATTTGTTGAACAGATTACCGAACAGTGAATATGCCCTTCATTTCATCAATGCAGCGCAGTATTAACAACGCTTCACGTGACACGGCAGGACAAGCTCCGCCAACCACCGCGTTCGGCACTGTTAGATTCCTCTACCGGCTTGGCGCATGAGCTCTCAGCAGCTGGTTTGCGCCTGACCACGTTACTCACCACGTGCATGCGAGCTTGTCCATAAATAAGAGCAAGGCTCTACCGTCTTCTCTCAGTGTTGCGTGAAAGTTGGAGGCTTTCAGCAGTCATCATCAAGGGGCGCCTGGGCACCACGCGGCTGTTTTCAGACCAGCGGTTCGGCTGAGAAAACACCGGAAGCGGGACGCTAACTGTAGATAAAGTAAGGCCTAGGAGCAACCCTATATAAAAAAACAACTAAAACAAACGTTATCCTAGTCTAAGAAATATTTACACAGGCAAAGTCAACCTTTCGCTTCTGAAATCTAGCGTTAAAAGAACAAAGCAGCAGCCATTATTTCGTATTCGATGATAAGTGTCCCGGTGGTTTTGTTCTGCTGTTCACTTCATCCCTTGACAATATTTGCGTTTTTATTGTTCGAGGCTATAAACAGCAATATGACCGGAGAAATATTTAAATGCACTTGAAATAAAAATGTAATCTGCACGCATAGTTTAGGGGTTTATGCGAAACCTCGTATCGTGTGCATAACCATTGCTTCCTCTTCGTTAACACCGAAGTGCCGCAGATGCCTTATGGCGTCTGTCCTCACCCCTTGAACGTTCCCTTCGAAACGACCTGGGCTATCATTATGTCTCTTCATTGCACCCTTAGGCAATCACAATATCCTGGTTTGCCCCACAGTGAAATAACATCTTTTATATTCACGCTCCCTCTGCCACCTCAGATGTGAAACACGAAGAACACGGATTGATACGTCTCTGAGAAGGCTGTGTCATATCGTAGACGGATCGATCAGCAATGTCCTCATACGTGCGCCAATCAGATGAACACGCTACTGCAGAAGCTGTGGACGGGGCGTCCACGTCAGGCGGTATGTCATGATCACCGCTATAATAAAAGAGTGAACGCAATCATTCATAACATGGTTCACCATGTAGCCGTAGTTCATGTGCATCTGTGGCCCCGTGGTATCGTGAGTCATTGGTTAAGCTGAATGGTAGCCCCACTGTTCTCACTGCGTACATTTCAATGTCTCCAATGGCGTGCAGGAAGCATCGCGATTACTATCCTGCGGCCACAAATCGTTACCAATATTTTTCTGGACGGCCATAACGCTATCGAATGCGTGCATACAGAAACGGTATATCTGTTTACCGGGTAGGGACTCATCTGGCTTCGCTTCATCTATACCAACATATTTTAACGTTTTCTTCCTTCCTTCCTTCCAATTGAGTTATCAGGACGTACGTATAGCTGATAATAATTATTAGTGTTGAACCAAGTGTTTCGCCCTCCAAATTAAGCAAGCAAGAGTCAACTGCGAATTAAGAGTGCAGGAGCAAACATGGTGTCATATAGGTAGAAATTACTTCCTCCACAGCGTGATATTTGTGACACCACGGAAAATAATTCCGAGATTTCCAGAAATTTTTTTTAACAGCGGAGATTTTCGAGGGCTCGCCTTCGTGATAGACGCTGCTGATACCACGCCAGACTATTTCTGGTAGCGCAATTCTAAATCAGCGAGGCAGTCGTGCGAACGTCTATTTTGTTTAAAATGTAACTTACAGCACAATTTCCATATCAGCATTCTTACTCACAATCGCTTGTTATCCGGTATTGTCGTAAAAACAAAACACCTAAACATCTGCGCTCAAAATGCTATTTCGGTACGCGGGGATGTTTATTTTATTCCAGTGCTGCAAAATCAAGGAACCATTATCTAGATGAATCTAGATGACTCGGCAGCAGGGTTGCGGCAGTGACCCAGCAAGCTCACCGCATTCCTATCTACCCAGTTATTGGCGGTAATCGCGGCGTGGGACAGCCCGGCCTGACGGAGTGCGCATTCGAGGCCTCGGAGCAACAAGTCTGCGCAGCCAATCCAGGACGACCAAGCGCCACCTGCCTCGGTCCTGCCTGCTGGCTATTGGCGGTGAGCGCGAACACAGGCGGCGCTGCGAAGCGCGCCTCCGTGACGCCAGCTTAGGGATTCTCGCATTTGTCGTCTGCTTCACTCAGGATCGCTCTCCCTGCTATTTCTGTGCGCTCGGTCAACGTCTGATGCTTTTCCGGACCAGAATTGGCGTGTGGGTAACTTTTTATCATAATAATAGGCTTAAAATCGCATACACTAGCTCATGGTGTCAACTAAAGTATAGTTTTGGATACCGCTACGGGAGAAACATTGCCGGCGCCACCCCATTCCTTGCGAAGCCGGTCCTGTGCGGAGCGCGAAGAGTCGGAGCTAGGCGTCAGCTTCTCATGTAAGCATTCGAACAAAAGGAACAGTCAGCTGCTAATAACCGACAACAGCGAAAATGGAAGACCAAAACAAATTCTAGGCCTTCAGGGCTGTCGGCTTTGGCAGAAGGCATCACGATTCCCGGTAATCATATGTAAGGTAAAACAGTTTTTGCAACTTTGCCGAACGCTCGGACGCGTTTTGTCACATCACTTTACGTTGTCAAGGCATGAAAGTTTGCCGACATGCACTATAGACTGCAAAAACTGTAGGTTCAGTTCCAAATAACTCAGTGTGTATATGCGCGCGTGCTGATTCTACACCAGGCATCTAACCAGTATGGAGGTTTATTGAGCAAAACGAGTCACGTCTTTGTTAAATTTATAGTAACACATATATGTTGGTTAAGACCTGGAGGAATATTTCGGAACATTTTGCACAGCCATATCTTCCCGATATTCGGATATGCGTTATAGGAAAACTGCACTCAAGAGGAGGAGGACGAGTAAGGGGAGGAGGGGAAAACTTTGTTTAACAATTAAATCGATCTGGTTAGTGGGCCGGGTCCTCAGTCCAGGACAAGAGAGTAAAAGTAATTTTCTTCAAATCATAGAACGTCATCCCGAGTAGAATAGGATTTGTTCTTCGCGCCTGCAAGTGTTGAAAAGCATTAAAGAGCTACTTGGAATTCTTCTTCGGTTTCGAGTCTTGTAATATATGCAGGTATACTATTTATTACGTAACTTAGCGAGTATATCATGCCTTCAACATCGTAATCATGTCATCATTGTTCGAGTTGAGAGTCAGTTCGTTATGATAACCATATAATTACGATAGAAAATCGGAGCACAAAAGCCGCCTTCGAGTACTGTGGACCACGTTGTTTAGGGCGCTATCGCGGTGGCGTAGCACAAACCTTCTCATTGTATTTGCATGTGAATAAACAAAGCTCGCTGCGGATATGCACCTTCTTGCACTCAGCCGTAATGAAAGCCAATTTGTGAAGAAGGGAATGTATGCCATACAAAATTAAGGAAATATCCACACGACCTTTGTGAGGCTCCCAAACATCCCGAAACCTCCTAATAAGAAGTTGGTGACGGCGCAGGAAAATTAATGCGTTGGGCAGAAAAAAAAAGCAAGAAACATTAATCCGATGCAAGACAACAACAAAAGAAACAGAAGAAAGCCACTTTATTTCCTGCTGTGCGATGAGCGTGTAGAGGCCGCTGCTTGGTACGTAGTATTAGACTGTTGAGTCTTCATAGGAGCATCTCAAAAACACTGCAGGGAAGCCTACGCATTTTGAATACTTATCGAGAAACTCTGATCGCTGATCCTCGCGAATAAGCAAGAAAGGACGAGTTACACACGATATTCTGACCGATACTCTTAAGAAAGTTTTTCTATATCTCTTTGTGTGTTGCAAACTTGTGGGGGATACAGCTTCAAATTATTCAGATTCGTCAGAAGCTGAAAAAATAACTGAGTCTCTAGAAATACGCTTTTTAACGCACTACAGCAACGAAGCGGGCGATTTCTAGCCCAGGCACTGTTGCCTCTCACAAGCGGAGTGTAGCAGACGACAGCGGCGCGAATCCCTAAGCCGACGTCAGAGCCAGGAGGCGCCACTCAAAGATCTCACCGCCAATAAAGGCCGGCACCTCTTGGCACTCGGCACTCGGCAGCAGGGTTGCGGCAGTGATCCAGCAAGCTCACCTCATTCCTATCTACGCAGTTATTGGCGGTAATCGCGACGTGCGACAGCCCGGCCTGACGGAGTGCGCATTCGAGGCCTCGGAGCAACAAGTCTACACAGCCAATCCAGCACGACCAAGCGCCACCTGCCTCGGTCCCGCCTGCTGGCTATAAAGGCCGGCGCCTCTTGGCACCCGGCACTCGGCAGCAGGGTTGCGGCAGTGTTCCAGCAAGCTCACCGCATTCCTATCTACGCAGGTTGGTTGTTGCTCGCTGAGGCCTCGCTGTATGCGTATATTCTTGCCGCACCTGTGCTGCCATTTGTTATTACCCTTGTGCGTAGATAGTCTATGATGGTAACGAACGCGGAACTCGCAAAGTCTGTTGAAACTTTTCAAAAGAGGTTGAAGAAATGCGGAAAAGCCTCAACATGTTTAATGAGCTGTACGAGAAGATGAAAGAAGACCAAGCTACCCTTGCCAAAAATAACCAGGAATTGACCCGGGAAAACCACGAGTTAACCTTGCGCGTGGCTGAGCTTGAGCAATATTCCCGCAACAACCTGGAAATAAAAGGCGTTCCCTCGACCCAGAGAGAGTGCTGCACAGCAATCCTCAAGCAGATAGAAGAGAAAGTTGGATGTGCTGTTAGTGATGCTGACATCGATGTTGTGCACCGTGTTCCGGCAAAGGAGGGGCCGCACATAATTGCACGAATTTTTTCACGCGCTAAGAAAACAGAGTTCGCTGCAAAGGCAAAAAGGCACGACTGACTGCCGGAACTATCGGTTTCACAACGGTAAACGACAACCTAAAGCCCATCTACATCAACGATCACCTGACCACCGAAAACAAGCGGCTCTTTGCGCAAGCACTTGCACTGAAACGAGAGAAACAGTGGGAATTCCTTTGGACCGCAAACGGAAGGATTCTAGCCAGCAAGTGCAAAGACCGTCGTGTGCACCGCATTTCGGGGGTCAATGATCTTTCCGTCTTCACATGAACAATCACCTATCACATAACCAGCATAGCATGTACTACAGCGTAGATAAACTTAAAGAACTACTCAGAAAGTCGCCTTCGTCGCACAAATCTGTAATTCATTTTAACGCACGTAGTTTACCCCAACATAAGGATGACGTAATAGACTTTCTAACACTCCTTGATCATAATTTTTTGATTATATGCCTTCTGAAGACATGGTTGTCATACGATGACGATAGGCTGTTTGCCATACAGGGTTATGAAGCGGAATACGCCCACCGAACAAGTGATCACCACGGTGGTTCAGCCATATTCATCTCGAAACAGCTCTCATACAGACGCCGCTCTGACATAAAATTTAACCTTGATAAATTAAAGTCCGTTCGGCTTGAATTTGACCGCGCTTCTTTCCTGTCTAACAAAAACACCATAATTGCCTCCATTTATCGCTCACCTTCGTCATCGTACGTGAATTTCTGCGCAGAACTGGAAATCATTTTGAGCCGCCTGAGGCACGAAAACAAAAATATAATCATAGTCGGTGATATAAACATTGACATTACAGATATCACGAGCAGCTGCTGCGCAGAATACGTAAACTGTTTTGTAGACCCGTGGTTTGGAATCATTGTTACAATCGCCTACACGCTGCACTTCACCCCGCCATGGCACTCTCATTGATCATGTCCTAACGAACGTCATCTCGCCTCAGATTGCGGGCATCGTTAACTTTGATATTACGGACCATTACCCCATTTTCTTGTTGGTCGAAACTCATAACCAATGCAAGGGAAAAACTCTAACAAGGTCTTTCTTCGACACCAAATTGTTTCAACAGTTCATTTCAAACACTGACTGGAGCGTTATACTCCAGGACCCGAATGTTGAAGCCGCTTTCAACAACTTTTCTACTATATTAACGGAAACAGTTATTTATGCTCATCATTTTCTGTGACATACAAACGCTACTCTGCACTGAGAAACCCGTGGATCACAAACAATCTACTACGGTGTATTCGTAAAAAGGACAACCTACATAAAAACTTAAAAAGCGCCCATTTAATCTAGCTTTACAGAAGCGATTCAAAAATTACTCCCAAACGTTATATAAAGTTCTAAAAGCCGTAAAACGGGACTATTATCAAAATCAAATTATTAAAAATGGTAACAACAATCACAAAAATTGGAAACTAATTAAGGAATTTTTGAACCTGTCTTAACAAGGACCCAGCGCAAATGAAATTGTTGACGATGGAAAGTGCTTGACTAATTCTTCCGATATAGCGAATGCGTTCAACAGATTTTTTTCAAGGGTATCCTCAATCCCACCAAGTAATATTCCGCATTATGCTCGTTGTTCCCAATCATTTTACTTACGGCCTACATCACCGGAGGAGGTTTTCCGTGTTTTGTGTGGTCTAAAATGTACTGCTCTAGGGTTAGACCTCATTCAAATATCAAAAATTAAGCTTGTCGCTCGTGAGCTTTCGGGTGTTCTCGCTTCTCTTATAAATACCATAGCTGCTGAGCACGAGGTCGCGGGTTCGATTCGATTCCCGGCCACGGCGGTCGCTTTTCTGATGGAGGCGAAAAGCAAAAACGCCCGTGTGTACGAGATTTCGGCGCACGATAAAGATCCCCAGGTGGTCATAATTAATCCGGAGCCCTCCACTACGGCGCGCCTCATCGCCTGCGTTGCGTCGGCGCGTTAAACCCTACAATCAATCAATCAATCAATCTTATAAATACCATATTTACTACAGGCATTTTCCCTTCCAGACTTAAACTTGGAAAAGTTGTGCCAGTTTTCAAAAAAGGAGAACGAAATGGGTTGGGTAACTACCGCCCGATAATGATTCTGCCATTCTTAAGTAAACCAATCGAGAAACTTCTTGCTAACCGCCTTACCAAGTACCTAGAAAAATTCAACCTTTTCACAGCACGGCAATTTGGTTTGCGGCCCAGTTTTTCTACGGAGCTAGCGCTTATAGAATTCACTGACCGGATTAAAACGTTTATTGACAACGGTTGCTGGGCTGCAGCAATATTTATCGATTTTACTGAGGCATTTGATACAATTAACCACAGTATACTTTTTTCAAAATTAGAATCAAATGGTATATGTGGACCGGCTCTAACCCTTCTAAAAATTTATCTGTGTGACCGCACACAGGTTGTTCAATTTCCCGATGCCGTATCGCAGCCAATAACTATTAATCAAGGTATTCAGCAGGAATCCATTTTTGGGCCGCTTCTTTTTCTTTTGTATATTATTACTAATCTAGTTACCTTCACAGTTCTGATTGCATTCTTTATGCTGATGACACGACTGTATTTGCCGGTGATAAGAATCTTAACAACTTAACGACGCGACTTAACGACGACCTGGTAAACATTGTGTCGTGGTGTAAGGATAATGCGCTGCACATAAACGCCACAAAAACATGCTTCTAGTTTTTAATACCCATCATAAGCAAACTTTTTTAGTTCCGAGCATCATTCTAGATAACCACGTGATTTATTCATCAAATACGGCCACGTTTCTAGGCGTTGTGCTTGACTCCAATCTAAAATTGAACAAACATGTCATGTCCCTTGTTAAAAAAATTGGTTTTGGTATACGTGTATTAATCAAATCTCGCCATTATTTCCAGCAGCATGTTATTCTGTCACTGTGTTACGCTTTCATACACAGCCACCTCACATACTGTCTATCTTTCTGGGGAAACAAGTACGAAACTCACATGTCTCACCTTGAACACTTGCAAAACCAAGCAGTACGCCTGATTACATTAAATCCTGTCCAGACATCTGCCCTCCCAATCTACCGGAATCTGAACATTCTTCCGCTCACATACTCACTACAGTTAAAGCTCGGCCTTCTAATTCATCGAATTCGAAATAAAGGTACTGCCGTTAATAATATTTCTGCCCCACAATTATAAACCCCAATATTACCACATTCGCGGAACAAAACAATATGCTACTACCAAAAGTGCGCACTAATTATGGGAAACAAACAGTCCTTTTTTCAGGAATATATCTTGGGAATTCATTGCCCACAGACATCAAATTCATCAACTCTGAACGCTTATTTTATAATTGCTTGAAAATCACTTGTGGTCAACAGCTTGCGGTAATCAGTGACCATTACCTTAATTTATTACATCTAACCTGTTCTTTGAAGATATCTGTTTATTTATGTTCTATTGATGTTTTTGTGTTCTTTGCCAAATATCGCTTCACTGATGTCTGTAACGCTCTACCTGCCTGTGTGTGCGTTTCTTTTGTACTCAGCACATGAGGTCCCCTCGACAGTGTAAACTCTGGGACCTCCTTCTGTAATAATAATTGCCATTGTTCTTCTCCTGTATGCAAATATTTTTCAATAAAACCTGAATCCTGAAAACCAGAAACTTCCGATTGCTACTAATTTAAGTCTTTATCAGAGCACACCAGGACCAATGTGATTCCAAAGATCAGGGAAACAAGCTCATCATACGTCGAACAACTGACTCGTCCACGACGAAGTTCCCGTGATGCGAAACTGGACGACCCCGGCACAACGAGAGAGGAGCGCCACCAACATGTCCTTTCAGCATCACCAAACGGCCGGTCATGAGTGTATGTCTGCTTCTTGCGAAGTAAATTTCTAAGCTTGGAATCTTTTCGCAGTCAAATTTACTTTCACTGTGAAAACATTCCGCTTTAAAACAACGGTTTCAGGCTAGTGTTGAAACATACAATCTGATTTGTTTGTTTAAGGTTCATGCTGCGAAGAGCTCTTAGTTTCCAGCGCTGTGAGTGCAACAACCATGCTTGTTCCCCTAGAATGGAAAGCCAGCAGATTTTGTCACGCATTGGGTGGCGTCTTATGTACCATTAGATACCTTCCTATGCTACAGGGACAGAAACTGTTCTTGCATGTCGGGGGGATTCCATATAAAGCGCCACATTTTTGCGAGTGTGTTTAAACAAACATTTTAGGGGCAGAAGCTGTACTGGTAACACAAAATACACACAAAAAATGTCCCCGGCGTAATGTCAGCTGTGAAGAGGCACGCAAGGCTGAGTCAAGCCAGGAAAAGATCCGGGCGCTGAACAAAAGGTGCGAAACACGTTGCAGCTATAATATTCTGGATTTTTTTCGCTTTGCAACTCCATATCGAAATTGCCCCAAGAATGAAAAAAAGGTGTTTTGTATCATATTAAATTTGCTCACTAATTGTTTCCTCACCCCACAACAGTAATGTTTGCTCACCTTCTTGCTCAGTGGAGCAGAAGAGGGTTAGTTCGCTAGGGTAGTCACCACGCATCGAGAAGGAGAAAAACACAAATAAAACCAGAAAAGCCAATTTATGATTCGACACAAACAACACCTTCTAACCAACCACATATTGTTAACGCGTAAAAGCTTTGCATTGTGAAGAAAAATTCGTTTACAGGGCTTGCGGTGCAATGTTATTTGAAGAGAGGTTTTGAAAAATTCTCATTTTGAAAAATTGCGAAACTGTGGTTTGAAAACTACAAATTTTCTACAAAAGTTTTATTATAGCACCATTTTACTGAGAATTTGTTTATAAATCGTTTCCGATATTTTTACACGTGCCTAGAATCTGTAATTTCTAAAATATGGTAGTGCGCAAAACAAAAATGAGTTTGCAAAATTATACCACAACTTATTGCACGTTTTTCTTAGACTTCCTGCGTTGTTTAAGTGGTTGTGGCACTGCGCTGTTCCTAAGTACACAAGTTTGATCCTATGCGTGTATTTCTAACGCTTTGTTGCAAATCGAGCCACGTGACGTGCCCTTTCGCGTGATTTAGAAGGTTTATTTATTCTAGGGGTAGGCTGCGCCCCGAAAACAAGTGACGAATATCTAGTGACCGTTAAATGAAGTAACAACAACTACAATTGAGTTTAGAAAAAAATAAGGATAGAAAAATTAAAAAGTACACTCACAAAGCTCGAGCACATGTCCTAAGCGCCGGAGCCCAGAACTCCGCAGCCACGCCACGTAGGCAGAACGGCGTTCTTCTTTTAGCAGGTGCTCAATAGAATATAGCGCGCGTTCACACCGCACATGTAACGGGGCTGCGCTGTGCAGCGGAGTGCTTAGAAACATGCATCCAGGACGTGGTGAAGGCTTTCCTGTGGAAACGAAAAGCGAAAACACCAGGGTTTTGAGATTTCGCCTCACGTTAAAATTCCCAGATTGTGGAAATTACCCCCTGTGAGGACTTTGGGGTTAAGCAGACGGGTGTGTGACTCGCGGAGGAAGATCACAAGGAGATTGGAGCCATGGTCTTGAGCGGATATTCCAACACTGAATATATTGGGGACGGAGCGCGCACAAAAGCGAAATAAAAAAACACAAACAGGTCTGATCCACTAGAGTTCGGGAGAGAAGCGGGAAAAAAAAACAATGCCACGCTCACGGCTCTGTCCCACAGTGATGGCGCTCAATTGCCACGGCGTTGACGCCCTCGCCGCAGGGTTTCGGAAGACGGCGGACCAGTCGCGGTTCCACTGAGTCACGCGCCGCTGGCTCCGCTCGCTAGGCCTTGCCTCGGAACTGCGGCTCCCAGGGATGTCGCGTCGATCTGACAGCTTCCCGAACGGCGACGTCGGTCTTCCGCGTCACAGGCCCGTGGACATCACCCCGCTGGAGCGACCACGAACCTCGAACCTTGAAAGCCACGAAAGCCTCGACCCGGCTGCCGGTCGTTTTGGTCCAGCTTCCCTCCGGCACCTGCGCCGCTCGCTCCGCTTCCCAGGCCAGCCCTCCATCATGATGATACTCCCCTCCTGGCGCACACCCTCTAAGGGAACCTGGCCCGGTCACCATCTTCTTCTCGATGCACCTGCTCTGCGCCGTCGTTCGGGTTTTTCCCCACTCGTGGGACGCTAGTCTTCACATTCACCCCTCTGCTCGAGAGGTTTGTTTGGGGAAACAAAACTCGGCAAACAAAAATGTTCGCTCATGGCCGGGACGAGACGTATGGCGCTGAAGAACGTTCTGTCGTGTCAGACGTTCAAGCACCACTAGCACGACCACAAGAGTACAGTCCGAAAGAGTACAAAACAGTCTCTAACCCAATGGAAGGGAAACCAACAAAAGAAACAGCATTTGCCACTCCTAAATATACTCTATAGAATAGACTGTCTACTTAAAAAAAGTCGGAAAAAGGTGCCCTCTTCCGTGCCTACTCTGTCAGTGGCTTGGAAAGGTTAATCGGCATGAGCAGTCGGTAATAAAGCAGGGGTTAGAGGGAATGACACTCCCGCAACTTCGTCGTTAGGTGCGTGTGGCGTCTTGAACCCTGTGGAGGGGTTTCTCTTCTAGGCGCTGGGCGAGAGGTGGACGACCGGATCGATGGCAACATGCCGAAATGCCTCGATCGGCGCCACAATCTCCCGTGGCTACTCTGTGCTTAGGCGCAGCCCTCTGACACATGCGACACAACTTTACGAAGCATGCAGTGTCAGATTGCATCCCAGGTCAGTAGAACTCCTTGCAGACGCGCTCCATGGTTCGCTTGATACCCCTGTGACTTCCGAGGGTTCCTTGATGGGCCTTGTCCAAGACGAAGCCTCGTAGTTCCTGGGGAACGACGAGTTGCTTTCTTCCTTTTCCGGAGGGCAACTGATGCCGTCGATAAAGAATACCGGCTTCCTTCACGAACTCGTCCACCGCTGCGTTGAATTACACCTTTCTGCCGACCTCACCGAGAAACTTTCGGAGAGAAGGGTCTTGCTCTTGTAGCGCACATAAGTCAGCAGAGGTGATAGTGCAGGGGCTGTCAGCAACGGCAGGTGGCTGCGGCATTGTTCTCGGAGCCACGCTTTTTGCTGCGTTGGCGCGCATGTGGGTCTTCAACCCTGCTGCAGCTGGCGAAGACGATGGCAGGTTCCGACCGCGCAGGTCTTCTGGGACGCGGACGGTGCCTTGTCCAAGCACCGTGCTTGCAGGGTGCTTGGTGCAGGGTGCAGGAACTATCTCCACCATGGCGCACTTTATACCCAAGGTGCGACTTCGGGGCGTTAATTTTCAGTCAAAATCTTTGTGTGGACAAATGTAAGCGACGCTTAAGCGACTACACAGCGCCTTTCTAAGTAAAATAGTATTTTACATAGTATTTTTTTATATAGCAGGGAGGGGTGCGGTGCGGACTACGGACGTCAACGCGGGTGACATCGTGAGTTACTGAAATGCTATGCATTTAAAAGTTACAGAGCTTCCTTAAATATGTTCGGTTCGTTTCAACGAAAAAATTATGCAGGTTAAAAAAATGTTGAAAGGAGGAGAGACTACGTGGCACAGAAAACGACCTGCCTTGTGCTGCCGTAAAGGGTGCCAAATACAAAGAAAAAAACAAAGGATGCTGCCCGTGTGGGGAGACGAGCGAAAGCAGAGCAAAATTAAGCAATGCGGTGAACTACTTTGTCATAAGCAGCGCCAACAAACCAAAATGTACAACTGTAGTAATGTTGGTAAATAATCAGCTCCACAGTGCAAAACATACAAAACAAAGGGACAAGAAAACACAGCTCGGCTCTGAAGTTACACAAAAATATGCCGCCAATATTGCACAAAAACAAAATTTAACCCGATGAAAGCCTCCGGCATTATTGGGTTAAGTTTCTCTCATTTTTGTATGCATGCTGGGTATACATTTTTGTGCAACTCTAATAAGTTTATTTTAGTTGACATTCAGAGCTTGTCCCATGTTTTCTTTTTCCTATCTCCTGTCGGTTTTGTGCTGAGGATATAGACATACAAAATTGCAACAAACGCAATGAAGACCAATAAACTACAATTGCTACACACTACTTGAAAGTCTCAAACAAGGAGGTCTGTCCAAAAATTTTAAATAAGCATTGAACTAAATAGTTCAAAGCTGTAGCTATACTAACAGCTTACTGTGTATGAAGAGATCTGTCAAGAACGTTTGAACCGCAACAGGTACAGATAATGCATGTTGTCATATTTATAGCTTTAATTGGAGCAAGAAAGACGGCAAAATTTTTTTGAGTAATTTTTCAAGTTTCAAATGTCCCTATCAACGTGCACGGTTACGGATCAGTCGTCACCGGACAATTGCAACGAAAAAAACTTCGCCAGCCCACAGAATATTCATCCGGCACAAATATGTATGTGAAATATTTCCTTTTCTTTACTGTTCATGCTCTTATTGGAGCAGCCAAACGTACACTGGCACAAATGTTGAGTAGAAATTGTTCACAATTTACATTATATACAGTAATCGAATCCCGTCAACACCAATAACAGAGCAATAAATCCTTCGTGTAAATTTTGCAAAAAGCCATAACTTGCTTGAAAAAGTTTTATAGCAAAAGAATATGTTAGAAGGCAAATTGTCGCTTGTAAAACATGAAAAGAAAACAGCATGAAAATTTGACCTAAGCTCACAATTGCAAAAACACAGGACAAAAACAAGTGCTAATTCTCAGCTGTTCATCAATACAAAGAATGTATATATGCACCAAAATATCGCGCTGATGCCCAAATGCTGCAATAATGGCAGGCATTTCGAACAGGCAACGCCTCTTCCCGACATCCCTAAGTGCATCCAAAAAAAAATTGTGTGTAAGGTGTAGAACCAAGGTTTATTTCTCTCTCTTTGCATCACACAATTCATAAATGATATAGCCAACGAAATGGGCACTGACCACTTGCGACAGGTAAAATTGCGATTTGGCCCACTATCCCAATTTCCTCCCCATTGTGGGGCGTGCAATCGTAACCAGCAATTAGGTGGGATCTAGGATTTTAGGGAAAAGCAGATGCCGACCAGCCCACAAGGTCAATAAAGCTTTTATGAACGGATGCTCAGCAGGGCACTACTGTTAAGTTGAATGGGTCTGAAGTTTTTTCATGCATATTTAAGTTTTTTTATCAGTATGCTCACTGCTTCGGTTGACGAGAGGGATGATCTTCCTTTACAAATTCAACTTGGGGGCTCTACGCGCTGAAGCTATAGCTGGTCTTGAGGGGTGCAGTAGTGAAGTACCGGCACTTTGGTTTTTTTTTTCATTCATTCCAAAATTGGCTGCCGTGGCCGAAAAAACCTCTTGAAATGGTTAGCATCATTCGAGGTTCAGCAGCACATTTGCGTCTCCACAAAAGTTCAGTATATACATACATTCAGTGTGCAATAAACAAATAAGAGTCAGCTCGTACCTTCTGTTCTTTAGATTGTAAATCTACATCAAGCATTCGCAGTGCTACGTTGTTTCGGAAAAGTCTAATCTGCACAAAGAGTCACCAATAACGGCACTGGTGTAAGACTGCTTAAACACCTTATGAATAGTCCCTAGCGAAAAAATGACGACTTCAGATTACTGAAATTTTGTTGTGCATGTAACAGGAACACGAGGTCCGTAAAAACCATAAAACATACGTGTTCACCCACTTCTGCTTAGACTGCCAAAGAGTCGGCGATGCCCGATGAAGAAACATCCTCGGTCTTTGAAGTAGGCCACACCAATAAGTCATTTTGAATGCAAGTTGCACCAGTCAGCCGCCTGCGACATGTAAGTTATTAGCTAACGACAGGCCAGACACCAGAATCATACTCTGCCTTAAACCTGCGAAATCCCAAATGCTGCGTTACTCTTATCACCAAGGTGTGTTGCACACTAAAATTCATTAAGCTGGAAATTTAAGTTACAGAAATTTAACAGCCATTCTTGAATATTTTTACTTGGCCGTGCGTGGCCGTGCTCGACGTGCGTTCCAAGCAGAACGTGGAACCTAGAGCCAGTGGAACAACCGATTTAGCCCTGGCCAAACCCACCCTTCTGTGTGCGTTTCAAAATCTTTGAGGACATCTTCATCAGCATCTTTCGTTGCTGTTCTCGCGTGATTTTTCATATGCCGCCTGGAAGTGGCGCGGGCAAACAGCAGGCGGCGGTTTTCTGCAGTAGATGTAGAATATCATTTGCTATCGAAAAACCGCGCATCCATCAATTTTTTAATAAGGGAACACTGCAAATATTCCTTGGGTGCTATTTTCCTCTCATATATGCGTAATGTCTTGTTCGTGTTCAACAACGTTGACAAGTATGAACATATAAACCGGGCTTACACGTTTACCTTTGGCTGTGAGTATATAAGACTATGGCGCAATGTGTACCTTTCTTTGGCCGGGAGGCTGAATCGAGTCACAGGCAGACAGATAAACAAACAGACAGACAGACCAAAATTTCTGGGTGTAAGTAGCCGAAGAAAGACTATCGTCTTTAAAAAAACATAGCAGTACTTCGCGTTGGGCGCCACTGAGGGAACCTCCTTCATGTGCGAAAGGTTCGCGAGGGTAACCTCGGCCGACGAAGTGACGCCGGCACGAAAGAAACCGAAATCACCCGTTTAGTCCCGGATAGCAAAAAAAGTGACGTGAGGAAAAACAGCAGCTCGTAACGCATTCGGTCGTGTAAAGAACGCGACACTGAAAAAAAACGCACTACAACGATTGTACAGAAAAATAATACGGGGCTTCGCTCTACACTTACGATAACGTTCGCGATCTTGTACATAAACACTGCGTGTGCGCACACCACATGTGCTGGTTATTCCGAGTTGGCCGGTGTCGTCGGTCCGGTAGTCTACCGACTCTGCCCCTTCCTGCTCCTATCCTGTGCCGCTGCAGCCGAGCTGTTCCGTCCAACTCCCCCCTACCGCGCCCTTGAAAGAAGCATTTATACCAGACTGGTCCCTTGTGCGAATGTTCCCGGCTTGGTACGCACCACTCGTGTTCCTTGTCCGTTAACTGTTTATCGTGCGTACCTGCACAGGGCTCATTACGCACAGGGGCAGAAGTCCGTATCTGTGTTCGTCGTGCGTTCACTGCGCTGTTCCCACAGCGCGAACTATGGTTAGTAGCTGCGTGTCTACTAATCAACACTCTTGACAAAATAACAGTACTTCGAGGGATTGAAAACGAAAACAAATAAAAAATTGGTTGCGGCATAGCTCAGCTAACCTTGGATATCCAAAGCAAAAGCGTGGGTTATTGTTGGCCCCGTTTGGTTGACCTTTGATGTAGCTATATTGCGAACCACGGTTCAAAGCAGTTCGGTCCCGTGCAACGCTCACAAATGGAGGCCCGGCCAAGCTTTCATTCTCGGCGAATGCGGCGTTTCCTATTTCACAACGAACGCGGCGGAATGTGAGTAATATAGCCCGAGAGGACCCTGCGGCGCATGCGTATAAGGCAGCGGGTTTGGGCTGCTGCCGACCAGCTGAGCGGCCGCCCCGCCCCCGGTCGCCGCCGCTACGTAAGCAGAACGACCCGAAAATGGGGCCTTGTGCGCAGCACCCACACTGGGCCCGGCGACTCACGCGGCGATCTTCGAGTGGTGTGTCGCCTATGGTGTGTCTCCGGTAAATAAGCAGTCACAAGGAACAATCTTCAACAGAAAAGAAAAACTGACTGACTGACTTACTGCAACGGCTTAGTTGCACGAATGCTTTGCTCTGTGGACAGACAATGCACTCACCATTTGTACAATTGCGGCACGCAGACACACAGCTGGCTGGCGCCGCATCTTTTCAAAGTGCAACGAGTTGTGCCGCGCCTCCGCCAGATGGCGCCACGGGTCTCGCGACCGAGAGAAGACGCAGTGAAACATCTCCCTCGCGAGGGGCACGATCAAATGCAGAGCATTTCCGGGGGAGCACGACGTTAAGTAGTTTGCGTTACGTTAATGTTGTTGCACTTGTGGGAACTGCTGACGAGACAGCGCTCGCAAGCAGCAATTTGAATGATTCAACGATATAAGGCGCGTTCGTAACTTCCCATTCTGGGTCGGCTTTGTGGCGCAGTGGGTAGAGCACCATGTACATTGCGTTCCGCCCGCAGGGTCGAGAGATCGAAACCGGGCGCCGGATAGTATTTTTTTTATATAGTAGGGACAACGGCGGTGTGGACTACGGACGTCAACGCGGGTGACATCGTGAGTTACTGAAATGCTCTGCATTTAAAACACTTCAAATATCTTCTTTTCGAGATGCTCCCGCTTGCAACGTTTTCAATATTGCTACATTCACTGCCACGTTCTTTGCATGGTACTTCGCCCTCTTCGCTGCTTGGGCTTGGGCAGGAGAAGCCATGACGGCATCGCTTGCGCGATGGCGCGCGCACATCAGCAACGGCACTCTACAGGAGAATAATCCGACTCAACTGCAACGCAAACGTATTGGACGCACACAAAAAAAGAAACGGCCGATCCGTAAGCAGGCCGCTGCTGAATCCAGTAGCGATGCACTGCCTTTCATTTTGTGGTTACGTAAACCATTGCAGTTTTCGTGGGTGTTTTTGTGCATCCGAGGTGGAAATCTCATTCCTACCTAGAAGGCCCCTATCCGATGGCCATGAAATCTAGAAGGCCAGGATTCCATTTCGAAGTTTACGTGGACTGTTGATTTGGGATGCGAATCCTAAGTTATATCCGAAGCGCGGCCATGGCGCGATCCGCTACTGCTTCCCGGAGTTCCTAGTAACCGAAACGTGGTCTAATCTGTCCGAATTAGTTAGAGTTTTTCGTCAAAGAACAATGCACATTTTTGATGGGACCACACGCCGCGTCTGAATAAACCGGAATTCGAAATTAACGGGGGCAAAATTACCCAGGTTTTACTGTAATGTCATTATTTGTGGTAATAGGCCGAAGCACTGACAGGTTTTAATAGAGATGTAAAGAAGTGTTTTTTCGTGGATTTTTATATTATTTCAGACGATAACCGCTATGTCATTATCCAGGGCTGTGTGCATGCAGGGATGAATGCAGAGTGATGAACGGAAAGGGCCTGTCCTTTACACATGAGCTGCCGGATGAGAATGTCTTGCAGTTTTTAGATGTTGTGGGAATTGATTGCTGGCTTGTTGGTTCATGACATACGAAGGAATAAGTTTGCGGAAAAGGCGAGGACGAAGATAGAGAGGACAAGACGACCGCAACATTCAACTTTATTTTCGTGAAATAAAACACATATATACCTCCCATCGGTATCAGCCCCAATCCTATCAACAGCCGCACTACCTAATTCAGCGTAACAAAAATCGCATGGAAAATACAATGAACAAAATATATCAATAAAACGGGATAGCCAATCGTACGCCACGGATAACAGATCCAACTTAGAATACACGTCGTCCGAAATCAACGCATGTCACACTTAAAATGAATGACGAAGGAATAACATCGGAGCCAAAAGGGCATAAAAGCACACAAAAAATAAAACCATACCCAGGATGGGATAATCGAAGCAATGAACAACATTGAACGTGCGTTTCTAAGACTTAACAGACCCCCAAAATAGATCAAACACAGATAAAAACTAAAACGAAAGGTGAAAGAATAAAACCCTCTAATCACAGCCAAAAGGCTTAAAACCAGTACAAATAGGATAAAAACTTAGGAGGGAATATTGAAGTGGTAACCAACAGCGAGGCAGCGTTTGCAACTTTTGCAAATAGATAAAATGCCGAAAAAATCGTCATTTTTTCAAACATGACCCTCTAAGAAACGTAACTCTGTTGGCAGGAGCGTTACCCAAGGTGGCTGACGCAATTATCCCTTAGTGTTTAATTATATAGGATACAATAATTACTCTCTTAACTGACTCTGAACGCAATACGTGGGGTTGATAGTCCGCTAGGCCTAACACTGCTACAGATGGCTGAAGCAGAAATGCTGCCAACGGAGAATAAAGTGTCAGCGATTCTCTACACTGACGACACAAACTCGGATATCCGTAGATGTTAGAGAAGAAATGACGGGCGAAAATAAAGGACAGTGGGCAGGCTAAAACGACTGTCACCCGCAATAAAAACCCAAGGTGGGAACCAGTTTTGGCCTCCGTGCCCCCAGCGCGACCGGAAGCCAAGACATTTGCAAGGAAGGCAGCGGCAGCAGCTACGATGCCAGCATCGCTTAACACACACCTGCCGAGACAATTTATTGTAAGACCGCGTCGTGGACTGTGCGTGGCGAAGATCCCGGTACCGGCGATCGAGACAGCCATCACAAAGGCAGCAGGCATACCAATAACCGACACGGCCCAAGACGATTTCGTAATAAACAACGGGCAGCTAATTACCATCGGGAGTACACCAGTCTATGCCCGGGAATGCAAATATTCCATGATTAAGGGTATCGAGATGAGCGTAAAGAAGTACGAGGCGAGAGCATACGCGACGGTACCCAAAGGCACTACGAAGGGCGTTACACGCAGATAATTACCATCGGGAGTACACCAGACTATGCCCGGGACTGCAAATATTCGATGATTAACGGTATCGAGATGAGCGTAAATTAGTACGATGCGAGAGCATACGCGACGGTACCCAAAGGCACTACGAAGGGCGTTACACGAAACACGCTTGTAGATCACTCGCAAGAGACGATTTTAGCCAAGCTGATCACGTATATGAACCCAACGGATATAGGAGCTAGGAAGATCGGCCAAACCCCAACCATCATTGTTGCCGTCTATGGAGAAAGGGTGCGAAGACATGTGTACTACAGTTCTAGTATGCTTATGTGTAGCTTATAGCGGAAGCACTTATTTCTGCACGATGACTGGTGAAGTCGGGCACCGGAGGGGTATTTGCGTAACACTGAACGTGCGGTTTGTTCCGACTTCGGAATGAAGAATCCTAACGAGGGACATTGTGAGGTATGTCAGCCGAAGTGCAAGTTGTGTACCGGCCCCCACCCTTCCGGGAGCAATGGTTAAAAGAAAAGATACAAGACACCTTACGTGGTGACCTAAAGAAGGAGGGCAAGGAAGTAAGTTGAAGAACAACGGCGAAGAAAAGAGCAGGAGGACCTTGCTGCTAGCAGTTTCCCAGAACTTCAAAATGCTTCGTCAACCAAGAATCTGGAAAGGCAACCACGCTCGGTAAGCAGAAGATCGGAACGAAGTACAAGAAATAGGAGAGGCCAAACAGGGGCAGCTCTAAATTGAAGGACCGAGTCTGCTGGAGCCAGGTTGTCCAAAACGAGTTGGAAAACGGGAATACACGAAGGGTTCCGCCACAAGGAACAACCGCAAGGCAAGCTACGACAAGGCGAGACAAAATAAAGTACTCTGCAAAGAGAACGCGCAGTTATGCAGAACAATCGAAAGCATGTTTGAACAGATGAAAAGGATCAGTCAGCAGCTACAAGCTCAGGAAATACAACAATGAAGTCAAATACGAAAACTGCAGCAAGGGCAACAAGAACATATACAACAGCCATGTCAAGGGTTGCAAGACCTGCAAGCCGTGCCAATGAATGAAGACGTGTAAACTAACAGAACAAAGCATCAAGCAGGAGACGCGGAACCATTACCCAGGAGAAGGGCGGTAGAAAGCCAGTTAGAAGACACGGTGGCAAGCCTAGTGCAGTTGTTCAACAGCTTCAAGAAAGGAATCCGCTAAGATTTCGTGGCAACAGTGAGGCAAAGTGTTGAAAGGATCATACAACAAAAGCTTACGCCGGTCCTGAAGCAGAATATCAGCACGGCTGTCCAGCAATACGTTTCACCAGTGGTACAGCAGCACATTGCTGCAGTCGTACAAGAAATAAGTGACGAATTAGACCTCAATCCTATTGCCGTACCTCAGATAAGAGATGAGGTACATCTTTGCATGCCACCATAGACAGGAACACTCAAAGAACAGTAAAGCACAGGACCCTGCTCCATTGGCAGTGAACCTTCTATGGTTTCGATAATAAGAAGGCAATACTCCAGGTCCAAATCATGCATTCAACGAGGAAGCCAGACATAAAGTACCAAAGGAGACCCTAGACGAGGACGTACAGTTGCCGGTGTACACACTGCACACCTGTCCTCCGAGTCGAGCAATGAACGGCTCAGGAAGGGGAATATGTACCTTGATAAGGGAAGGAATATGCTATGAAGAAAGGGAAGGACTGAAGAAATTATTGGCCGAGCATATCATCACAGAGGTGGTCATCGAAAAGAAGAGGAAAAAGAATATCTACATCGTAAACGTATACAGCTTCCCGAGCAACTACAGACAGCGATTCAAATCGCTTATGAGTAAGATGAGCAAGACAGCAGGTCAGAACGCCAAACTTATTGTTTGCGGTGACTTCAATGCTCATCACGGGGAGTGGGGATACAACGAGAGCCCGATCAAGGAAAGAGACCTCCTGGAGTCAAACCAGGGAGAAAGCGTCATCCTAATCACGAAACTCGCACAACCTATGAGAACCGCCTCCATAAGGGATAAAGACAACGCCAGACCTTACTTTCGCCACCGTTACCAGCAATAGCAGACTTCAAACATGGTCCAATACAGGTCTCGATCTCGGCAGCCATCATTACATACTAGAAATAAAGTTCCCCGTTCAAGAGAAGCTCTTGAAGCGAATGCACAAGCCAACGGATTGGGTTCTATATCGCATCCTATTACCGAGGGAAGAATACAAAATCCATAACATATACGCATGCGCAAGTAAAATCATGGAAATCGCCAAGGCCGCAACTAAGGAAATCGAGACAGTACCAGAGATTGAGAAAATCAACAACCGCCAAGCACACTTGATACAAGCGAAGATATCCATCCATACGAGGTGCAAACAGCAATATAACAACATAAAGTTAAGGCAGAATGTCGCCGACCTCACCCATGCAATCCATAAACGCTTCACTATGCTCTGCCGACAACAGTGGACACAGATCTGCAATGCAGCAGACGGTCAACGGCATGTGGGCAAGACATGGGCGTTACTTCGTCACCTGCTGGACGAGAGCAAAACCAAGTCTCCATAGCGTGACAACTTAAGCACTCTTGAATGAGGCAATAAGAGAGCTAGGACGGGAACAGATGTACAAGAAGATTGGTAACAAATATCTACCGACCACCGCTGCACCACAACGGTGGTTGGGCAGCGGTGGCGTAGAGGTAGAGCATCGGCCTCGCGTGCACATGGACCGTGGTTCGGTTTCTGGTGCGGGAAAATTCCCACCCGATTAGAAAATCCGCAGGAATATTTAATTGAAGAATGGAGTTTGGGGTGCGGCCTGACCCCGGCGACCATCTTCGGTAACGCACTCCCTCACAAGAGCACGATCGGCCACCGTTGTATAGTAATGGCCACCGCCTCCCATGAATATGTCAAATAACTCATGGCCCACAGTCTCCAGTGCTGCGAAGCAACTGACCACGGGGGCGGTCAGACCTGTGATGCAGCAGAAGGTGCTAAAAATCCCTAGAGCTGGACAGGCCGCCATTGGAGTCTGAACGTGACAACGTTTACACCAGAACTTTTTCTAGCTAAGCCAGTATCGAGCTGTTGCTCGGAGAATGAGAGGGCAATAAATGACATGTAATAGGCACCCTGCAATCGTCGCGCGGTGCCTCTGTCGAGCTGACGAGCACGCCATCAACGGCGGTGGCACCAAACACTCAGGCGCTCCGTGAAGTGTTGTGGCCATGCCAGCATTCATTCGTTGTACGCGGGCAGCTGTCATTTAATCATTCTAAACGGTGTGCGGCGCTTAGGTTGTCCATGCACGTTATTCTGGTGCGATTTTTTTTACCAGTAGTTAGGCTGCATCGAGTGAAAGGCGACAAGCACCCGCGATTGCGCGGGTGCTGCATTGCGGCTTAGTCGGGTCGACGGCCTCGACCGATACCTTCGGCCGTCGATACCTCGAAAAAGCCACCGCCTGTACGAAAACAAGCATGTGTACGGGGTCCAGAAAGTGGACGGCACAGAACTTTCAGCCAGAGGCCTTTCCCAACAGGGCAAACACGTATACGAGATTGGATTGAAGGTAAGTAAACAAACCAACGTGGCCTGGCACATGTACGCACGAGAAAGGAGTCTGCATTTCAACAAAGCTCGCGAAAAGTATTTTGTTACGAAAATTCTTGCCTTTATTTGGGTTCGCCTTGTGCCTGGGGTATCCTTTCGCCCGATTTAAATTCGCAGCTGACGGTGCAGCCTCGGACAATTGAAAGCGGCCAGTGCAGCTGTCGCTACGGCAGTACGGGCAACTGTAAGCACTGTGCTGCAGTTGCTTTATTTTTGAATTACTTCGACCCTGCATCATCCACAAGCCAGCCTAAGGCTTGGGGAAAACCTACAGGGAAGCCGCTGCTGAACGATAAGACCAGCATTCAAGAACTTTTCGGAGCTATGATGAACTTTGTTTTGTTACAGAGATGCTTTTGGGAGCAGCATTGCTTGCGTGTGTACTACTCGTAAGCGCTAGCTATCCCGTATTTCGTTTTTTTATTGAGTTTCTAGCTATCACTATTGATGTGGTTCTGTGATCAGCACACTCATCAGCCCTTACATGTTGCCTAATATGCTGTGAATTTCGTCATTCTTGCTCACAGACTACAACAGCCCCTTTGTAGGGAACAGAAAATCGGCAGAGGTGTCTCCATTTTACGTCCTCGAGTACTTTCCGGGCGCTGTTTCCCCATTCATGGAAACACTAGCGAAAATGACCAATACAGAGGAGGAGTTAGCCTCCATGGAAGCAGAGAAAAAAGTCAGGCAGTTGTTGCAGCTGCAAAAAATTACGTTGTTGCTTCCGGCCCCTTGCAAGGCCTTACATGAGCTGCAGGTGTTGGGCATGTACCCGAGGCAATGTGTTGAGCCAAAAGATCACACAGAGGGGATGTCGAAGCAGCAGAAAGCTTTTTACAATGCAAATGCTGCCTGCGCATCACTGTCTGACCTGTGTGTGGGGACCATGGGTCAGTCAAGCTGTGTAAGGCTGTGTAAGGTATGGAAACGGCGACAGCAGACATAATTGTTTATCTATTAATTAGGAAAATTAGCACTGTGTGTTGTTGACTTCAGGTATGTTCATTCTAATTTAGGTGGCACAAAGAAAAAAGTTCCGCATCAGCAGTACCACTGCCAACAAAATATTACGGGCTCGTAGAAGTCCAGAAGAAGTTGCAAGAGCCTTCCTGCACCCAAGGGCATTTTCCTCTGATGCTACAACGTGTGGTATGTGTAC
Source organism: Haemaphysalis longicornis (assembly GCF_048455015.1). Classification (NCBI taxonomy): domain Eukaryota; kingdom Metazoa; phylum Arthropoda; class Arachnida; order Ixodida; family Ixodidae; genus Haemaphysalis; species Haemaphysalis longicornis. The sequence goes on from NW_027526233.1 coordinate 49,345,469, forward strand.
AGTTGTAACTTTTTTGTGTTGGAATACGCTGTACAATATTGGGACAAGCCATGCCCATACAATAGTTCCCACCTCCTAATAATTTCTTTTCAATGTTGTATATTTAAGGGCTGACAATGATAAGGCTTAGAAACAATTTTATTTCTCGCACTCAACCTAAGGACTTCGCACAGAACGCCTGGCGAGGATGGAGTTAGAGCGTCAGCAAGGTGTTGAAGTTGTGGAGGTGAGTGTATGCTTTGTCTAGCCCTCAGAGTAGTTAATGCTTCAGAAAAAATATAATACAAGCCAAAGCAAAGAAAAAAAGTAAAAAAACTGAATAGTGACAGCACTTTGTTTTATGATAGCGATTGATTTTAAAAATGGCTGGTTCATGTCACTGGAATATAACACTTTGCGGAACTGCTTTGCATTAGGCTTGTTCATGCATTGATCTTTGAAGGGATTAATAACATGGGTATTTTTATGGAGTGTTTTACAAGCCGCATATTGCTTTGTCACCTGTTGTGCCTTACTGCAACAATGTCCAACTATTTCAGATGGGTCTGCTTCCACCCAGACCAGCCTTGGCTGTGCGGCAGCCCGGATGGCATATTTTGGTTGGCCGGGGAAACGTACCTCCTGGAGATTAAGTGCCCTAAAAAGTGCGAAAATAATGGTATTTTCGGCAGCTCGGGGAAGAGCGTCCTTGACTACATTCAGGGGACTTGCAGTCATCCAAGCCTGAAGAGGACCCATACCTGCTACACTGAAGTCCAAATTTTAATGTACTTGCTAAATGTAAACAAATACTTTTTTGTCTACTCAGAGAAAAAAAGCTTAACTGTTCATGTCGACAAGGCTGACTCCTTTCTCTAGGAGGCAATACCAAGCCTTGAAAAGTTTAACTTCAGTTCGCTTCTGCCTGCTGCAGCAAACTAAAACGTTTTCTGAGTACTGCATCTGCTGAACAGGTAAGGAAATAAAAAGTTTCTATTTCGTACCCTAGTTGTCTAATAAAAAATATCGCTCTTATGGATACATAGTTGTTAATGGTATTAAACAAAAGTCAACAAAGACTGTATTAGCAAGTAACATAATGAGCAGTCGCACTAGAAGTTGACAAAGAATACGAAGACATGATTTTCACAGCTTCAAATTGTAGAGTAATGTAGGGCTCAACACCTTGAAAACACACAACAGGGGTTTGTAGCAAGTGCAAAATACAATATGACCATACGAGCACAAACTAATTGTCCACCAAACACATAGGACAGCGTCATCCACTTGTAGCTTCGTGAAAATGCCACATGACTGATAACACGTAAGTAGTGCAATGTGCACAAGTTCCGGGGGGCAGTGTGGCTTCAGGCCTTAATTCATGCGTGTGAGAGAGAAATCACTACTGACTCTTTACAAAGGTAAAACATTTTTTTTAATTTTGCACTCCTGTATTCCACAAAAAGAATACCCACGCACAAAACACCAGAATAACATACGTACAATGGTCAACTGTTTTTTCGGACTCCGAATATTTGGACTTGCTGGATATTCCGGACTTTCCCGAGGAACCGCCAGTTTCCGTATAGGAGTAATGGCTCATGGAATTTTGGAACTACTCTTTTATTCGGACTATTTTTTGTTCCTCTCCAGTTCAGAAAAATCAATCGCCTACTGTAATTACAAACACATACAATACAAAAAAAACAGAGAAACCTGATCACACCATCGCTTGCAATGTACAAAAGGCAATATTCAAATGCATGAACACAAATGGACAGGAAAAAATGTGTGCTAGTATTTAGCTTCACAATAATCCAATTATGCAACCAAGTTCAGCCTGAGCTGTGATGTGCATCTCAGCGGAGGGCTCCAGAAAAATTTGACCCCCTGGGAACCTAATGTGTGCCAAAACCTCGACACACAGGTGTTACAATAAGCTGCAACCCTCCATCCAGCCCAGCAGACTTGGGCTCTCTAATCCATGATTGATTGTAGGGTTTAACAACCGACAGAATGCAGGTGATGGGCGCGCCGTAGTAGAGGGGCTCTGGGTTAATTTCGACCCTCTGAGGATCTTTAACGTGCGCCAAAATCTCGTACACACGGGCGTTTGTGCTTTTCGGCTCTATCAGAAAAGCGGCCGCTGCAGCCGGGAATCGAACCCGCATCCTCGTGCTCAGCAGCACAACGCCTTAGCCACCGAGCCACCGTGGCGGGTCCCTCTAACCATTGTGAGTTCTGCAGGAAACCGAGAGTAGGGCCAGTGAAGCGTACATGACTCACGATGTGGACGTGGCAGATGCCTGTGGTTGCTCTTTTTGTCTAATTAGTGGGGGCTGGAGATTTGCTCGCACACAGCGGACATGAAAAACTTCAGCCATGCATGGGATGAGCTCAGTCGGCACTTTGTTATTGAAGATGTCATATATTTTATTTCTCTGGATCATTCTTTCAACGTGTATGATCACTTGAGCTATATTGTGCGTGTATCTAACCTCCTCTGGTGTAAACTGAGAGCCATGTAAAAAAAGGGGCATGACCAGAACGGCATTCTGGTTCCCTAGAACTGTTTGAATGCCTGAGAATCCCTTGTCGGCCATAATGGTAGCTCCGGCTTGCACAAGGTCAAGAAAACCAGAATCTACAGTGACGTGGGCATCTGACAGCCGACGACTATAAGCTTTCGAACAGAAACAAATTACACCTCCCGGTGTTATGCCCACCAAAAACGTCAACGTGTATGCCCCTTTGTAATGCGAATACAGCGCTCACTCTTGCTGCACAGTTGCTGGCTGCTCAGTCCGTACTTCTGTGCAATCAATGATCATCGTGCATCCTGGGTAATGCACCCTAAAACTGTCCGGCATTGTAGCCTCAATCACACTGAATGGGGGGCGAAAAATCCACTTTGCTTTTGCAACAGCAATTGTCCTTAAAACGCTCTTAAAATGGCGTGACGCTGATGTCTCGCTTACACAAAACAAGACGGCCAGTTAAGAATAGTTGATTCTAAGCTTCAGTTTCATCAAAAATAACAGAAGCTTTTTCTCAAGTGTGACATCGAATTTCCTCTCAGTTGAAAAGGGCACCATGCTCAGTAGCAATCCAAACACTGTAGTGCTGACCTTGCACAAGTCTTGCAGTGCATTGGCCAACTTAGCAACGCTGTCAAAGCCATAGAAGTAGCTGGTTCGGTGGTTGGGGCCACAATGCCTGCTACTCACCTCTGGCTGGTGCTGGACACTGCTGTCATGCGAGTCGACATGGGTCACTTGAGTGAATGCGCCCATGTCATTGATGAGGCACAAGAAAACAGAGAATGTCTTGTCTGACACCTGAGCGTCTTCTGTTTGTGTTCCCTGCATAAAATTCAAAAACCAAGGAAGAAATGCTAAATCCAGTACAAAGCTGGTTTTAGTCTTTCATAGTGCACAAGATGATGCAAAGTACGTACACTTTTCTACTAGCAAATGAAATGCACATTTTTTTGTAGTAAGTGTTACACACAAGAAAAAATGGAACGATATATATAGAAGAATGCTGTTGACTTGCTGCTTGTGCTACGTAATAATGCACTGCTTGAAATAGGATTGTACAAAAGCACCACATTTTCCCGTACATTTGAGGCATGTCAGTCAAAGGCTTACCGTCGAGGTTGCTGCAACATGAAGCTCAGCAGCAAAAGCAGACAGCAGCTGTAGTCCAGAGTTGTCTTCACACGACTGTTCCGGGTCGGTTGAAACATCAACCGTGGCAAACCAGCTGGTGCCGCTGGCTTCTGCTGCTTCAGATGTGTTGGCTAAGCAGGTCCAGGGAGAGCAGCTAATGCAGTGGCAACAGATGACTCGGCAGCAGTACCAGAAGCAGCAGGCGATGACAGGGAATGGCGCTGTTTCGACCTGCACATTTAACAATATGTAAGGGTAGTGATTCTTATAAATATAACAGACCTTTGTGGTTGGTACCATCGCAAGCATACATTTATTTCTTTGGCAGGAACAAACTGCTCAGTCTGGGAAAAATACAGTTTCAAACATTTAAGCAAAAAAGCCTGGCACACCTAACGAAAGGTTACCTTTTATATCTAACCACTTGAGCAGTGGGCGAAGTGGATCTCTTCTTGTAGACTTTGGGGAATATGGTGGGTAAATACCCTGGGTGGTTCTGAATTGTGCTTTGTTCTTCATTAACAAAATCCCTATAGCACACCGTCCAGTCCCGCCTGGGGTACCACATCGATCAATCCTCCGAGCTGTAACAAGTAAAATATGAGCAGTGACGTTATCGGGCAGTAGTATGAAGCTATGTCAATAAAATACGTCATTAAAACAAATGAAGCACGCACACAATTACTTTTCCAGGCTTTACTACTTTATGCACTTTATACATTGTTTTCCTTGCTTGAACGCGCTACATGTTTTCGCCGTGTGTAATAAAGCACCGCACATTGTTCACTAATACTGCACTTCTGATCAACCGGCATGAATTAACAGCGAAGAGTTCCGCGGTTAAAAAAACGCGAGCGACAGCGCCGGGCTGCGGACGCCAACGATGGCTCACAACGACCGCGCACCTTTGCTAAGCACGTCTACGAGTGGTTAAAGCCGCAGGTATGAGAAAACCGAGTTAAGCAAATGGTAAAGTATAATATCCGTGAATTTGATCACAAGTTACTGAACTACAGACTACCAGATATGCTACGATGTTGAGGTGACCGCTTCGTAGCAAATTCAGACTGAGGCTCAATGAGAAAAAATTGACGCTCGTAGTCGCTTTCGGAACATGTTGCGATTTCCCGAACAAGCAAAGTTCACTTACTTCACTCGCCGCACGGGGACAATCCATTTCTGTATCCGTGCTTTCTCCCAACGCTGCGACGGGAAGCAGTAGAGCTTCACGCCTGGCGTGCCCTCCCGACTGTGGCATTCCTTGACGCAACTATATCTGCGCCCAGTTTTTTTCCTTGCGACTGTGGGGTCCCTGCATGATTGCGGTGACACCATCGAGCCATAAACTGCAGTATCGTCACCGTAAAATACAAAACCGAGATCAAACTGCCAAGTCGGCCATGCTACGCAGCAGCAGCAGCGAACGCAGGCGTATGCGGGCGAATGCCTTAGACCTTATACATTCAGCTGCCGGATGGCAAGACCTGTTCTTCAAACTGCATTGCCGGGAGCCTATAGACCTTAGTGACGTTAAAAGGAAAGGTAAAGCCCTTACCTTGCTGAAAAAGAGACGTGTCCTATGTCACCGTGGTCAAAACGGCAGAACTTAACTGAGCGACATTTTTCATCAACAACCGCACACCTCTTAATATACGCTACTAACTCGTGAAAGTTTTAGCTGTACTAATTCGTGAAAGTTCCAGCAGCAAAGTTGCAATTTTTCATTTCCAAAATTTCTAACAACTGGAGCTTCTAAACTGGATAATTCATAAACGTTTTTTTCTGCGAACTGTTAGTGTGAGGGTTTTTGCACTGAAGATTTGCTTTTCATCCAGTCTTACAAGATACTTATTTATAGAAGCACGAAAACAAAAAAATGACTACATTTGTAGACATCACCGACTACTTTTACTGCTTGTTTTTTGACACGTTGCGTTGGCTCAGAGGATGTGGGGCTGTGCTGTTCATGCCAAAGCCACGTGGTTGAATCTATGCGCTTAATTCTCAAGCTTTGCTATAGAGGGCTCAAGGAGACATGCCTCCTCGCGCGATTTAGAACGTTAAACAAATTTGGACAATGACTGCGCCCGATCCCAAAATTATCCAAAGCACGGAAATTCACCGTATTAAAAATAAAAAAATAAAATTACACTCCGCAAAAAATGGGAATCGAAACTGAAAAGTACACTGAAGGGGCTCGGGTATTAGCCTCCAGCACTAACACCCGCAAATGTAACTCGACGCCACGCATCCGGATCAGCAGGCTCCTTTTAAAAGGCGTTCAACATAATATAGCGTGCGTTGATATCCCACGTGTAACCTGCTGGCGCTGCCAACAAAGTGCATAGAAATTCGCGTCCAGGCCACGCTGCACGCTTTGCTCTGGCGACGAAAAATTAAAACGGCCGGGTGTCAGTTTTCGGGATCACATTATAAATCCTCATGTTAAAAAAATATTCGGAGCCCTCCACTACGGCTCCCCTCATAGGCCCTGTGCAGCTTTGGCGCGTTAAATCCCGCAATGGAAGTCATTGTGTAAACAAATGTAATCTACACTGCTGTTACGACAAAGCGCCTTCCGCAGTAAATTTAACCCACGCCTAGCAGCCACAGGTAACCGGATCATCCAACATATTTGAGAATTTTGTAGTCGCACTCAGACAACAATTTCACCGAACTTATAATGACCTAATTTTTAATTAGCAGTTAAGCCGCTAGCGAAGCTTCAGTTTTTTAAACAACTTCAGCTAATTTTCTTTCTTCCTTCAAAAACAAAAGGACATGATACGGGGCGGGGGGATACAAGGCATGAACCATGATAGATTCTGACGATGTATATACGTTCTTTACATGGCTGCTGTTACCGAGCCGGGAAAGGCTACGCCCACCCACAGTTTCTTCATTTTTAGAGGGTAGCTGCATACCTCTACGCTGCACTTCCCTCGTCATCGTCGTGTTCCGAAATTTCCACCTCGTCGCAAGTGGCCGACCTGTCAAGACCACAGTGATGAACGGCTGGGATGATGATGAGATGAGTGTAAACAGTGAATTGCTTGCCCCGGCAGATGACAATAAAGGACTTGGTGAAGTCTGGTTCCAATATATTGACGCCGTCAAGGTCCAGGCGAAATGACGAAGCGGCCGGGAACCACGTTGGGGAAAAGGGCTGGGGACTGGGCATTGGCTGAGAGGCCCACCACTGGAAAGGCTGGCACTCTCCAGTGGTGGTCCTCTAGCCATATAAGAATCCGCTCGAAGGCGCAGAAACCTCACGTTGATACCATTCACAGGCTGCGGACAAGTTGCAGCGAAAGGTGCCCTCAGCCGTGCGCAGTGCCCTCTACGGCAGTTATCGTTAATCAAATCCGGGAATAACTATAACAAATATTGTAGGGGAAATACGCACTGCTTAAGCGGAACTGCAGATAATAGCAGCCCTTTTAAGTAGGTGCGCCGAAGCAGTCCGATCACCGTCCCCACGTAGTCATTCATTTAAGGGTGGTTTATTCTTCGTCCGGCAAGTCGGACCCGACATGTCGGGTCTGATTTGTCGGTCCGACAAGCGAATTTGTGTGGGGCGGCCGTTTTCTTTAGCGTTCGGGAGCATGACCCTGTCAGCAGTGTCGGGCCAAACACGTCACTTAAATCGAATATGTGATTGGTTCATCCGACCTTATAGTACTTTTTGTTTATGCTCAAACAGCTATTGTGGTAATTTGAGAAAATTTGAGTTTATTTTCCTCAGCATGGTGCGAATGTTGATCTCACTAGACTGATTCAGCCAGCAGCCGTAACGTTCACATAGACGCTAGCGCATTGGAGAGCTTCCCATAAACCGGTGCATGCCCGGCGATGCTGCAGCTCGGCTCGGTTAAATACAGTTTACAGTTTACAGTTAATTATGCTGATTCCGACACTACAGATTTTGTTTGCAAATTAGCACAGGCTTCGAACCTGGTCCGGGGTTCGTAAAAACAGGCGTCCATACACGTCTGCATTTGGTGGCCATATACCAGAACCCATGAGCGATTCATACAGCACAATGGAAGTTCTTTTTTTTTATCTCCCACCACCTGCACTTACTGGGGGTACCAGCCGTCTGGCCAAATTAATTTTAAAAAAATAATTCAGATACTGCCTCTCACCCTCCCCGCTCCTTTCTTGCAGCCTGGGTTACTGCTTGTTCGTCGGATTGGAGTGAATAGCTGACACTCTCCTCCTACTTCTAATGGTTCCCATGGTAGTGCCCTTAGTCTTTCGTTTAAATTTTCTGTAATGAATTATTTCCATTGTAAATGCGTCTAGACAGATTTCGCTATATACTGGCAATTTTACTGTTTCTTATATTATTCCCTCCTGGAGTCATGAGTGGGCTACGGGGTTAAAACCGGATGACTGCAGTCTCCCTTCATAGCGTCAACAAAAACAATCCACTAACACTTCTTACCCTTTTTCAGGAAAACTTGCCCGAAGCTCAGAAATGTACTCGTCAAGCTATTGTATACACTAGCAACTTGAGCTGAAGTCACCTATAAAAACCAATATTTCCTCATCTTGTCGTGAAGTCGATTTTATTAAGCATAAACTCACTGATACTCCAGCAAAGGTAGATTACTTTTGTACCCTACTTTAATTTGATAGAAACTTCAGTATGCCTGCACAGTCTCAGACCCCTATAGAGGAAATAATATCAAATTGGTTGAAAAGGGTCTAAGAAAGGTTGTTGACTTTATTTATTCTAAATATAATTGCTCAAATTCTCTTTCGTGAGATCATGTAAGCTTATGGAATTCAAATATTAGTCAAGGAGAAAGTTTTTGCATCTTACATTTCTTCACTGTTCAGAATTCTAACTATGGTCACACGGATTCTGTTAATGAGCTCATGCAAGCTTGTGCAATTGAAGCACTAGGGAAAAAAGATGTCTTAATGCCTTAAATTTTTGCTCTTGTTACGCTACAAACTTGGCCTAGATAGAAGACCACGACATACGTCAAAATAATATTCATCATTACCATTTTCATTCTTTCACCCGTTCTACACACCGGTTGAAAATTTTTCTCCCACAGGTATTATCGACCAGAAAAATACACGTGAACATATGTCTTGAATAATTTGAATAAATAGAAGGAAATGTTTAGTTTATTTTAACCTTTTGTTCTTTCTCATTGCTGCCGCATGAAGTATCCTGAACTGCTGGTATATTTGATCTTGTTCACACCTTTATGCACCTCCTTCTTGGGCCTCTGGTTCGCAGTATGCACTTTAATAAAAATAAAAATTAGTGACAAGGGCAGCTCGAGGTGCTGAAGAAAAATTGGCCTCACACAAATTGCAGAAGACTCACGTTAGAACATGACATGTATACCCCACACAAAATAAAACTCGCCGATCAAATTTTATTTGAAAACCAGACAGCTATGTACAAAAACAGATAGGACCCACAGATGTATAGATAAATGAATTAATAAGCCTTAGTTATAACCAAAGCTTTTACATAGCGGCGTTTACATTACCAACAACCTATCTTGGCACACGCATGTTACCTACATCTGTAATAACGCTAACCGAACGCTCGGATACTTGCGCCGCAACTTTTCTCGCGCTCCGCTGTCCCTTAAAATTCTACTATACCGATCACTAATTCGCCCAAAGCTCGAGTACGCGTCCGCTGTATGGGATCCCGCGCAGCACATTCTAAACAACGCGTTAAAATCTGTTCAGAACCGCTCAACTAGGTTCATTTGTTCTAATTATTCCCGTACTGCTAGCATATCAGAAATGAAATCTAACCTTGACCTACCCAATTTAACTGTCCGGAGGAAACTGGCGCGACTTCATTTTTTTCATAAGATATTTTTTCACCAGCCATCAATGAGGCGAGACCTGATTTCACAACCATCGTACCACTCATCAAGCATTGATCACCAGCATAAAATTGCCATTCCGTTTTGCCGCACGAAATTCTTTTCAGCAGCCTTCTTACCGAAAACGTGTGCCGATTGGAACCACCTTCCCTCTTCCGTTGTAACAATAACAGAACCTTTGTTGTTTAAGACTGCAGTTTCCCAGCAATTTTTGTAACTCTATGCGCTTTCCATTATCTATATTTGTCTTTTATATGCTTGAATTCTTACTAAAATTCATTCTTTTTTTTTTCAGTTGATTTATGTTGCCTTCGTAATTTGCGCTTCTGACACTTGTTTCTTTTCTTTGTTTTTTTCCTTGTTTTTATTCCTTTCTGTGTTATGAAATGTTGTACCCACCCCCTCTGTAATGCCCTAAGGGCCCTGAGGGTACTCTAATAAATAAATAAATAAATAAAAGCTGGCTACGTTTTGTTAGGAGCAGTGATGCCTCAATGAGTTACCAAGATCTAGTTCATTTCCGTAATTTCCACTTATAACGCGGTTTCCTGTTTTGAAATGAAGCCTCTTTCTGCCAAAGTTAGGGAAGTAAAGGCACAACAAAAAGAGTTCCTTTGATTAATGCTACCAAATGTACTACGTATTACAGACTTGAAACACGCACGATTAAGTGAACAACACTACATACAACAATAGGTTTATGCAGACATGAAAAAAAAGATCAGCTCTAGATGACGCTAAACTTCAGCACGGTTTATCGACATTTCATCGATAGGCACACCACTCGTAATGATCAAGTAGTCCCATGCATGTTGAACCCTTTCATTTTGCACCATTCATAGTTTTCTTCTCCTGGGTTCATTAAATATAAATTGATACTTGAGCATCATCACATACACTATGTTCTTGCAATCAGTAAAAATTCTATGCACTCAACACCAATACAATGGCTTAGAAAAGTGGGCAGTCAGATTCTTTTGTGGTGTGCTTTTTTTTGTGGTGTGCAAAAACTTTGACACCTACTAAAAATAGCATATACCTGCACCTGTCGAACCTTTGGACAGGCGCTGATAACCTAGTCCGCTTTGCATTATTTCCGTGGGATCCGCATGCATTGAAGTTCTTATTTTGGGGTTGCTTCAAAGGACCGTGTCTCGAGTTAGGAAAATGTTTCCACCCAAAGCTGCAACGATATTTGATATGGTGGCGGTGTGCGGGACAAGGCACTGGATTTTACCAAGCCACTCAGGCATGCTGCGCGCTTCTTAGGGATTGCGAGAGATGGTGACGTGCTGTGGCAACAGTGTCCTGGTGTGTTGATCGTCGTCTACCTTAGCTCCCAATGACGGTGAGCAATTACGCAGAGGTTCTGGGTGGAAGCAATCGCGACATATGTATATAATAAAATTATGTGCAGCCACGTCGACAAAGATTCGACCGATAATTTTCAAGTGCTTTTTTTATGTAGACGAGGTGGAAATTATAAGCAAAACAAGATTATGGAACACACTTTGAATACTGCAAAAACAGCGGAAAGACAAGCGATAAACCATACTGCTCTAGTTTGTCACTCCATAAGTCTTCATCTCTGCGCTGTTTTTGAGGTAGCAAATTGTATAGCCAACGTCAAGCTTCAGTGCACAAGCACAGAACGCGCTTGAGTCGAAGACGACAAAAGAGTTTAATGCCCACAATTACCTGAAAAAAGGTTGCATTTCATGTAGACGTATTCGCCTAAAAACACTGGAAGTAGACAAGGCTGCGGCTGGATGCCCAGTCGGGTTAGCCTCATTGATAAAGTATGCCGGCTACCTTAACACATCGTGTTAGAAGCATGTGCAAGGTATGAGGTGAAAGCTTTGACAGCCGTCGTCTCAACCTGAAATAAAATGGGCACGCCTGATTTGGTACTGATTACACCCATCATCGATAGCTTCTTTGCGAATTCGTTGCATGAAGTCAGATCGTCTTCAAGCACTGATCTAGCTACCGCCTCAAAACAGAAAAAAAGCGACACGCTTGCTTTTGTTGTGCGGCCTGCTTTCGGATTTTCAGCTGAGGAAATGTGAACAGCACAGTCCAAAATTTCGAAACAAAAACAATGCTGACTACTCCTTGTGACAAGGCATTCGTAAACCCACGAATCACGGAGAAAAAAACACTGCCCACGCTAACGTTCATACGAACACCACGCCGCAAACCACGTATTGCATTGGGAAACATGCTGCCTGTACGGCAAAATGCAACCGTGGATATGCTGTCTGTGCGGTCGTGTAGGTAGCATCGCCGCACGGTCAAAAGCCCAGTGCATACACCCTATTGCTGAACTCCGGAAGACACCAAGTGGCGCAAGTGGCGGATATCAAACAAACATTTTTAAAGGTTGGCATAAAACCGGTGGACAGAGAGGCATTGCGTTTCCTGTGGTTTCAAGCAATACCAAAACCGGGTGTACCACTTTCACCAGTTCTGACTTGCTGTATGACCCACATCCCTTTCAGAGTGATGGCTAACCCATTTCTACTTTCCGAAATGCTTCAACACCACCTAAACAGAGAGCAGTACCCTCAAACTTTGAGGCACACACGGATGACGTGCTCACAGGAGCTGGAAGCGAGAAAGCTGCCGTGAAGCTGTACGAAAATGCAACTGAAATGTTGGAAGCCGTAAAATGCTACGCCAGTGATTTCAAAGTGACTCCCGGGCTACCATGCATCTCGGTTATTTGTCAGGTGTGCTGAAGGTTTTGCGACGTACGTGGGACCTGTGTGCTGACCACTTAACATTCTCGCCTTGTATGGATTGTATTCATGGTATAGAATTATTCACAAATTGGCCCATGATACAAACAACAGCGTGGATAGGTGACCCACTAGGGCGCAACGTGAAAGCTTAGAAGTGTTGGTGAAGCATGTTGAACCCTAGCGTAAACGACTGGACAAGCAGCGCTTGGTGTGTTCTGTTGCTATCATACTGCGTCTTGCCGTTTGCACTGAGGTTCAACATAAACCACTGGGAAGGGGGTGGGAGGTAGGGGGCTGTCCCCCTTTATTGTCCAAGCCAATGTCTTTTTCCACGAACTGTGGCGTAAAAACATCGACTTCAACACGCTACCTAACAACATCACGGCGGCCTGGAAGGTTTAGCTAGACGGACTCCCTATCTCCATGAGATTCAAGTACCACGGCACTACAGGTCGCAAACAAATGGAGGGAGGACGGACTGCTTTCACATTTCTGTTGATACCCGTCCAATGACATATGAGGCACTTGCCTACCTCACCCTGGAGGGTGAAAACGGTACAAGATCGACAACTCTGGTAAGCAAACAAAGGGTTGCACCAGACAAGGAAATTACACTGGCGAGACTGGAACTGATGGCATGCCTGCTCGCTGGTCGATTGTGTGGCTATATTTTGGAAACCCTCAAGCAACAGCCATCAAACATCTACCTACGGACAGATTCAACAACAGCACTCTATTGGCTTCATGAAGATGTTGGCCGCTGGAAGCAGTTCGCATGCAACTGAGTCACTAAAATTCAACGCCTCGCGGACAAGTGCGTATGAAGACATTATCCGGGAAGAGAAGATCCAGCACGCAAGATCCCAGCCACGCAGCTGGCCAAAAACGCACTGTAGCGGAGCAAAGCACTGTGGATTCGTCCCGGATGCATATTGGGAATGAGTGGTTCCGAAAGCGATATACGATGAAATCGAACTAGGGGAAAAGAGGAAAACAAGATCATTGCCAGCGGCAACATCGCCACCTACTGAGTCGGGGGTGATCGATCTAAAACACTACGGCAAAATCTTAAAGCTAATCAGAGTCACAGCTCGGGTTTTTCAGTTCATCGCTAGAACCAAACAACAAAGGAGCAAACTGGGACCCCTCATATCCACGAGCTTAATCAAGCTGAACGATACTGGTTATGTTGGGAGCAAAAAGGGATTCTCAAAAGAAGTCATGTGTGCCGCCCACGGAACACGAATTACCCCCGACTCAGCTTTAAGAATGTTCACTGATGATTGACAGTGCTGGCATTTTAAGAGTTCAGGGAACACCACAACATAGCCAACTTTGGTGTGGCTTAAAGTAAACAACTATAACAAAAGCGTAAATGGGCATTTGAAAAGGTTTACGATAGAACCATTTTGTGAACATGGTGTGTAAACACTACTCACAGGAATATGTCATGACTGCATGATTACATTACTTCATTAGTAAAGGTACTTTTTCTGATAGTGGTGCATGGAAGGTTTACCTAGCGCCTATACGCGGCATGCGCAAACAAGCAACAGCTGCAAGTGAAATGACCACGAAAACTAGTCCCAAACGGAAACAGCATCTCGCATGAAGCACACGTCACGTAACCAGGCAGTGCTGAACGCGAAAAAAAAGCACAGCCTGGACACACACTGCAGTTGCTGCACAAAGAACACTTGTCACCGCATCACGCGGCCACTAGAATAGGCAAACTAGCGGAGTGCTCACGACGCTGGTTTGGGAACGCTGCAGTCCACCAACGGCACCAAAGCACTGGGAACACCCTCACCTTTCAAAATGCAGAAACACTGCCACACATCGCTACCAACTGCGCAGATATACACAGGGAAAGTTATGTAAAAGGTGCACCCCTCGGAGGCGATGTGTTTCTTGCAGTATCGGAGCTAGCGGTGGCGTAGCTTCACAGACACACATTCAACTCCGGGAGAACTGCGACGTACCACACACGACTGGTCGCGAGAGCCGAACTTCGACACATCAAACGTAGATAACAGCACGGAGTACACGCTTGATATGAAAACTTGCACTGTACACAAGCGCTGGCCGCCACTGCGTGCTGCTTTCACTCACAGTGACCGTATTTTGAACGTTATCGATGATCGAAGCGCGTAGACAGACTTTGACATCTCCGAGCACGCGAGAGCCGGGACGCAATGAATTCGACTTATCGGTCGTCTCGCGCTAGCGATGAGCACGACGAACGTATCTCTACACACTTGATAGAGAACGAAAACACGGCGCACCACTCTGCAGACGCTGGTCCTGGTGCCTTTTCTGCCGCGGCTCCACACAAAGCGCGAACATTTGAAATAGACCAACCACAAACGCGTATCGCTGTACCGACTCAGGACCGCGGTGGTGTGTCGTAACTTCTGCAAGTGCTTGTCGTTTCGATATCACAATCAAGTTGTGCGACGCACACCGTCCCCGCCGCTTGTCGCCGCCATGTTGGCGAAGGCCGATGGGCGGAGCCAACTCGAGTCGGATGGCCGAGCCGGACGGCTGAGCCGGATGAATTCGCTCGCTGAGCGAATTCGGCCTCGTCGTCCAACTTGGCCCGACAGGGCCTCCCCGACAGGGCACGACCGGCCCAGTCGGACCATGTCGGGCTCAGTCGGACTAAGAAGAAACCACCCTTTACCAGACAATGCCAGCAGTACGCGCGGTGGGATTGCAAGTGACTTTAATGGTATTACTGCACACATAGTCTCGTACATGTCCTGTCATATGTAATGCATAATGAATATACAGCGTACTTCTCTTGGCTTCTGTTGCATCGTCTTTGGCGTGAGCTGGCTCCGTCCGAGCTTTGGCTCGCGACGGTTACAACTACCTTTACGCGGCTGTCTCGCCGGGAACAAGCAAGTCGCTGATTGCTGGCCCGGAGTGTTCGGTCTGCAGACCACTTTTTGGGTAATTTGCTAGAACTCCACACGGAAGGGGGATGCAGTGACCGCAAAAAAAAAAGAAATACCCGGTCGCATATATATATAAGCACCGGAAATCTGTCGTAGCAGAAGACAACGCGACCCGGCGTCCAACAAGTCATGCCATTCGTAGTTGCGCCACGGTATGTTTTCGAGGCGAATAGGCGCAGGACTCTGATGCTCACATTAAGTCTAGTCTCGGTTGTTCTGGATCACGTGCTCATGGCCTGGGGACACGCGGCGAAGAACGTCTTCGAGTGCTACTGGCAGCGCGGCTGACGCTGCCCGACACGGCCCATATAGCTTGGGTATTAGCGCCGAGGTCGTGATGGTGCGATGCTGCTGCCAGTACCGGGATCAACCCGCGCACTCCACCAAAGACGTACGAGAATAAAACAAGAGCGAGCGCTCTGCATTTACATTATTGACATGGCTGCCATCAACAAACCTGCCCACGGCTTCGTCTTTGTCAGAGGCTGGGTCCATCTCCCTCTCTGCACTTTCCTCTTCATCTGCGTCTGGGGACAATATTTTGGAGATTTATAAAAACCAATGCACCTTGTGGTATGAGAAACTACCACGGTTCATATATTTATGCCCATGCTTTCTGTGCGCAACAGTTACATATACAACCGCCAAGAATAACTTCCTTTGTTAGATCCAATAAAGAGCTTCTCAGTACTACAAAACTGGGCTGCCTAGCGCATGCATACGAAGAGCGCCAAATTCACTACATCGAATCCGTGCTGTAGAAGACCCTAATTGAAAAATGGCCTTTTGGTTTCGTGTGATTTGGGGTATATATCATGGCGGTTAAAACACTCACAATACCGGGACAAAGAAACATATGACAGAGCGCTTCCTTCCATTGTTTCAGATTTGTAAGCATCTTGACCTCTAGGTTAATTATTTCAGAACTAACTCAGTCACTCCTCCTGCGGCAATATGTTTTAAAGTAATGGAATGAAACGAAAACGACAAAAACCAC